>NC_143060.1:9233235-9548823 GCF_052426305.1 Pelodiscus sinensis
TGGGAAATTACCTATTGTAATGTGAGTACCACTTCATGTGTTTATTTAGACCTTGGTTCAGGATGTCAAATTTGCATATGAATTCCAGCTCAGCAGTTTCTCTCTGCAGTCTGTTTTTGAAGCTTTTTCTGTCTGAGAAAGGCAACTTGCAAGTCTGAAACTGGGCGTGCCCAGGGAGGTTAAAATTATCCCCCCATTAACTTTTGGAATGTCGCCATTCTTAATGTCTGATTTGTGTCCATTTATTCTTTTGCATAGAGACACTCCAGTTTGTCTGTTGTACAGCAGAGGGTTATTATTGGCACATGACAGCCAATATCACATTAGTAGATGTGCACGTGAATGAGCCGTTGATGGTATAGCTGGGGCCTGTGATGGTGTCACTAGGGTAGATGTGTGGACAGAGTTGGCAACGGGGTTTGTTCCAGGGAGAGGTTCCTGCATTTCTGTTGTGGGGTGTGAAATTGGTGGTGAGTATTTTCATCACATTGGGGGTATCGATAATTGAGGAATGATCTGCCTCCCAAGGTCTGTGAGAGCGGGGGATCATCATCTATGCTAGGTTGTGGATCCTTGATGCTATGTAGGGGGCTGTAGATAAAGGCTAATGATGTTCTGTTGCTTTATTTGTTAGGTTTGTCCTATAGTACTATCTGGATATCCGCCTGGCTTTATCAATCTGTTTCTTCACTTCTCCAGGTGAGTACTATAATTTTAAGAATGATTAATAGAGATTCTGTAGGGCTGCGTCTAGACTGGCATGTTTTGCGGAAATACTTTTAATGGAAAAGATTTCCGTTAAAAGTATTTCCGCAAAAGAGCATCTAGATTGGCATGAATGCTTTTGCGTAAAAAGTGCTTTTGCGCAAAAGCATCCGTGTCCAGTATAGACGTGCTTTTGCGCAAGAAAGCTCCGATGACCATTTTAGCCATCGGGCTTTCTTGCACAAAAAATTAAGGTGCCTGTCTACACTGGCCCTCTTGCGCAAGTATTCTTGCACAAGAGGGCTTATCCCTGAGTGGGAGCGTCAAGGTATTTGCGCAAGAAGCACTGAATTCTTACATTAGAACGTCAGTGCTCTTGCGCAAATTCAAACAGACAGTGTAGACAGCTGGCAAGTTTTTGCACAAAAGCATTTGCTTTTGTGCAAAATCTTGCCAGTCTAGACACACCCTAGGTATTTGTCTCTGTCTAAGGGATTGGAGCAAAAGCTGTTGAATCTTTGTGTGAAACTGTAAACAATGGCTTGTGTGATGTGTTTTAGATGAAAGCTGGAAGCATGTAAGTATAGCGGTCAGTAGGTTTCCGGTATAGAGAAGTATGTGACTATCTGTTATTTGTACTGTAGTGTCTAGGAAGTGTATCTCCTGTATGGACTGGTCCAGGCTGAGAATGATGGTGGGGTAGAAATTGTTGAAATCCTGATGCTCTCTTTTCTTAAATAGAAGAGGAAGTTACTCACCTTGGTGCAGTAACAACACTTCAAGGTGCATGTCCCCGTGGGTGCTCCACTGTAGGGTGTCAGGCTCATCCCGGCACCTCAGGTTGGAGAACTGTCAGCAGTTGTCTGCCGGACAGCATATGCGTGATACGTGTCTCGTGCCTTTCACCTCATTTCTGATCGTGCACAGTCCGGCTCCTGCCAGTTCCTCCTAATCGCCGAGTATCTAAAAGACACAAGAACTCTGAAGCAGGGAGGAGGCTGGGTCGTGGAGAACCCATTGGGACACGCACTTCGAAGAAGTGTTGTTACTGCACCAAGGTGAGTAACTTCCTCTTCTTCTTCAAGCAGTGTCCCTGTGGGTGCTCCACTGTAGGTGACTTCACAGCAGTAACCTCGATGTAAGGAGGTGGGATTTGGAGTTAGGTTCTTTCTACCAGTGATAGAAAGTACCGGTATGGCAACTGCTGAGTCAAGGATGCCAATGTTAGAGAGGGTGTAATGTTTTGCAAAAGTGTAGCCAGAAGACCATGTCGCTGCATGGCAGATGTCCCTAAGGGAAACTCCCTTTAAAAAGGCTGTAGAGGTGGCCATTGCTCTAGTGGAATGGGCTCTGATATTGTGTGGGAGAGGTCTGCCCCGTAAAGAATAGCAACACCTTATGCAATTGACTATGATCTTCAATATGCATTGTACTGAGATTGGTTGGCCCTTAGAACGATCAGCCGTGGAGAGAAATAGGCGTTGTGATGACTGGAAAGGTTGCGTCCTGTCAATATAGAACGCTAAAGCTCAGTGCACGTCTAAGGTGTGAAGCCGGGCATGCGCCTGAGAAGAGTGTGGCTTGGAAAGAAATTAGGAAGAACTATTGGTTCATTTATATGGAAATTCTGAGTTTATCTTTGGTAAAAAAGGTAGGCTAAGGGCAGAGAATGACCCCCTGAGGTGTGAACATCATGTAGGGTGGTACTGCCAAGAGGGCTGCCAATTCGCCCACTCTGCGGGCTGAAATTATCGCTGACAAGAATATAGTTTTTTTAATCTGTGTTGGCAAATCGCATGTGGCCAAAGACTCAAAGGGAGGTTTCGTCAAAGTGTCTAAAACCAGTTCTAGGTCCCATGATTCAGGAGGTTGTCTGCAATGTGGAGAAAGATTTGGTAAGCTCTTCATAAATCTCTTAGTAATCAGATGGGCAAAATTGAGTATCCATTGATGGAGGATCGAAAGGCCGTGATCGCGGCCAGATGGACTTTAACTGAAGAGAGCGCAAGTCCCATGTGTTTGAGATGCAGAGCATAGTCTAGGATCCAGTGTAATGGGGAGGATAACGGATCTAGGTTGTTGCGAGAACACCACGAATGAAAATGACATCATTTATGAAGATAAGCTGACCTACTTGAAGAACGCCTGCTATGTATCAGAACATGCTTTACGTATTGGGAACAGAACATCTCCGCTTGTTGGAACTGATTAGGAGCCACGCCGCCAGATGGACGGTTGGGCCGCGGGTGTATCAAGGCCCTCTGGGTCCTGAGTCAGTAGATTGTACTGGTTGGGAAGATGAAATGGGGGATATTGGGGCAGTCAGAACAGGTACGGGAGCCACGTTTGTCATGGCCAGAAAGAGGCTATGAGTATTACCATGGCCTTGTCTCTGGTTACTTTCTCCAGAACTCTCGGAAGGAGAGGAGTTGAAGGAAAAGCGTACAGAAGGTGCCGGTTCCAACTGATTAGGAAGGCATCCCCTAGGGAACATGGTCCTATGCCTGCTCTGGAGCAATAGTGTCGACACTTTGCATCGTGATGTGTAGCAAAAAGGTCTATAAGAGGGGTTCCCCATAGTTTGAATATAAGTCGTATTACGCCCTGATATAGCTCCCACTCGTATTGCTCCACAAAGTGCTGAGAGAATCTGCTATAATATTTTCCCTACCCAGAAGGTACGTGGCTGTTATTATGACATTGTGGTGTAGGCACCAGTTCCACAGCCGGATTGCTTCTGTACAAAGGGAGTGGGACTGTGCTCCTCCCTGTCTGTTTATATAGAATACTATGGTGGTATTGTCGGTGAGTATTCATACTGTGTTCCCCTTGATCAATTCATGGAAATGCTTGCACGCATTGAGCACTGCTCTAAGCTCCAGCAGGTTGATGTGTTGGAGGGTTTCTGCCACGGTCCATTTGCCCTGGGCGTGATGGTTCCAGAGGTGTGCACCCATCCCAATAGGGATGCATCTGTAGTAATTTCTAGAGTGGGCTGAGGTCTGTGGAAGGGCACCCCCACTAACATGTTGCTGGGAATCACCCACCATTTCAGTGATTGTATGGTGTCGCATGGCATAGACACCATCTTGTGTATGTCATGCTTGCCTGGTAGGTATATTGTGGCTAGTCAGTGTTGTAGCCGCTGAAGATGTAATCGGGCGTGGGGCACTACGTATGTGGTAGCCACCATGTGTCCCATCAGTTGTAGACAAGTGAGGATAGATGCTCTGGGCACTGTGGAAAGGACCTGTACGAGATCCTGGATGGTTTGAAATCTGGCTTGGGGCAAGTAAGCCCTCCCAGTGGCTGAGTCTAGAAATGAACCTATAAACTCTAGGGACTATTGCAGTGTGGTAGATGATTTCTGCAAGTTGATTATGAATCCTAGAGTCTTGAATGTGTCTCTGGTTATATTGGTGGCCCATAGGGCATCTTTGAAGGAAGATGCTTTGATGAGGCAATCATCGAGGTAGGGAAATATTATAATTCCTGAGCACCTGAGGTATACCGCCAAGCATCTTTGAAAAGACTCTGGGCACCGAGGAAAGACCAAACAGCAGAACTTTGTATTGAAAATCATCAGAGACTACTATAAACCAGAGGAAGTGAACGTGTGCAGGGTGAATTGTTATATGGAAGTAGGCGTCCTGCAAGTCGAGGGATGCAAGCCAATCCCCTTTTTTGAGAAGCCAGTGTCACCATTTTGAATTTCTGCTTACAAAGGTAACAATTGAGCCTTCATAGGTCTAAGATCAGCCTCCATCCACCTGACTTTTGTGAGTCAGAAAATACCGAGAATAAAACCCCCTGCCTCTGAACTCTTCTGGTACTCTCTCTACTGTGCCTATGGTAAGGAGGCGGGAGACCTCTTGTTGTAGAAGGGTCTCGTGAGAGGGGTCTCTGAAGAGAGACAGGGAGGGTGGAAAGGGTGGAGGAAGTGAATTGAAGGGGATGGCGTAAACTTTTGCTATCAATTCCAGGACCCATCTGTCGGTGGTGATAAAGGCCCATCGTTGACTGAATGGCCTCAAGCAATGGTGAAAAATCTCGCCCACAGTGTGTTGATGGGTGAATATGGGGATGGTGTGCAGACCCTCAACAACTGCATCAAACCTTATTTGTTTTGCTTATTGGAAGGTCTGGTGTTCTGTAGGTGTTGCCTCTGAGGACATTGCCTGGGTCATTGCTGCTCTTGCTTCCTGTACTGTGGTGTGGTATATTGGAATGGCCTCTGTCTATGGTAAGGTGTGTAGTGCTTCCAGCGGTACGGGGACGTGTACATGCCTAATGTCCTTAAGTTGGTTCTGGTATCTTTCCCAGAATGCAGCACCTGGTCCGTCTTATCAGAAAAAGGCTTTGTCTGTCGAAGGGTAAATCTTTGACTTTTGGAGTTCTTTTTTAGCCAGGATGCTCAACGCGTTACAATGAAGGTGGCGGTGGTCTGGGCTGCAGTATCTGCAATATCGAGCGTGATCTGGAGTGCTGTCCTGGAGGCAGTGTAGCCCTCTTGTACCACTGCTTTGGGTATCTGGTGATTAGTGTCTGGAAGATGTTCTAAGAGAGGCACCAGCTTTGAATAATTGTCAAAGTTATGATTTGCCAATAAGGCAGAGTAGTTGGCCATCTGGAATGCTAATGTGGCCGATGAGTATACTTTATGTCCGAATAGGTCTTAGCATTTACTGTCCCTGTCCGTGATCGTGTTCTTGTATTAGGGGGCTTTGGCCCTCTGTTGAGCAGCATCGACTACTAGCGAATTTGGATGCGGATCTGTAAAAAGGAAATCCATTTCCTTAGAGGGAACAAAGTATTTTTTGACGGCCCTCTTATTCGTTGCAGGCGTGGAGGCTGGCATCTGCCAGATATCATCTGCTATTTCTAAGATTGCCTCATCAAGAGGGAGAGAGATCTTAGATTTCTGTGATGGCTGAAGGTTTTTAAGCAGACGGTGTTGTTTCTGCTGATTAACCTCTGAAAGTTGTACCTCCTATCAGCCAACCTTTCAAACAGCTCCTGAAACTGACAGATGTCATCTGTGGGTGACAAATCTCCTGGGAATACTGCATTGTCAGGAGATGAAGAGAATGGGTCGGTAGCTGATATGTCCTGTTGTTGCTCTTGGTCAGATATCTGTTCTTCCTCCAGCTCAGGGTGTTGAGGTGCCGGCCATCTGTACATTCCCAAAGGGAGTGGGAGGTCTGGTGCTGAGAGGTGCAGGAGAATTGGTTTTCTCGGTTTCCACATGCGATTGGTGGCACCGAGGAGACCATTGTCGTGATCGTTCCCTAGAATATGAATGGCAGCAGTAGTAATCTCTATGAGCATAGTACCGATTATAGCGTCTGAAGTATGAAGCGGAATATTCTCGAGAATATGTTCTCTCACGAATGTGGTGGTATTGTGAAAAAGACGAGCACAAGGGGGACCTAGACGATCGAGACCTGGCCCTAGAATGTTGCAGTGATAGAGACATGTGGCAGGGTCGAAGGTGCTCTAGTGAAGAAGAGGGTTGTCACCTCGGAATAGTGCAGCCTGTGGGAGTAAAGCCTGCAGTCATCCCTGGAGTGGATTGAAAGAACCAATGAAAGTGATGGCGGTTCCAGTGAGAAAGTGGCACACTCAGGACTTAGAGAAGGAGTGAGTACTCTCAGAGACTTTTGCTTTGCCTTAGTAATAGGTGGCGAACGCTCATGTGAAGATTTTGATGCCGCGTATGCATGCGCTGTTTGTGGTGCTGAAACCACTATGCTTTGTGGAACCAATGTGGCCGGTGCCAACATAGCTGGTGCCAATGCTGACGTAGCTGGTGTTGATGCAGTTGGTGCCGATATGGGTAACACCAATGTGCCGGGTGCCGATGTGACTGGTGCCGACAGATGTGATCGGGTGCCGATGTGACCAGTGACGATGTACTCAGTTCCACTTGAGTTAGTGTGTCTCAATGCATAGGCATCAGTGCCAGGGAAGTAGTCAGTGTTGAACCAATATACTGTGCCTCCCTATGCACTCGTGGCGGCACTGGTACCAACACACTCCGGGTCGGTTTTAGCTTATCAGGACGGTGTATAGGAGCCATGCTTGTGGTGCCCAGCTTTTCCCCCAAACTGACCCGTATTGGAGGTAAAGAACATAAAGGTGAAGGCCGCCTCTTAGTCTGGGCCGGAGATATATCCCAGTGCTTTTCGGGCTCCATGAGTTTGTCTTCCTGGGAGGAAACTGATGTCGTCGGCTGTAATACTCTACTAAATAGTAGCATTTTCAGCCTCATCTCCCTGTCGCATTTGACACACATGGTGAGTTTCGAATAGAGGCGGGCACTGGCTCCCTGTATGAGCGGCACTTCTTGAATCTGGGAGACCCCAGCGTACTGAAGTGATACAGTTTTTTTTTCTTTTTTTGTTGTTTGTTTATACAAACTGTGGACAAATAACTACTAGAACTACTTACTACACTATTATATCTACTGCAACTACTAAAAACTAACTATCTAACTTTTGTTTGCTGACAGGAAAACCTGACGAAAGGTAGCTCGCTCTGCCTGCGACCGAGGACGGTTAGGAGGAACTGGAGGGAGCCGGACCATGCGCGATCAGGAATGGCACAAAAGGCATGAGACATGTATCGTGCATGTGCAGTCCAGCAGAATACTGCTGACAATTCTCAGACCTGCGGCACCAGGATGAGCCCGACACCCTACAGTGGAGCACCCACGGGGACACTGCTCAATGAAGAAGCATTAATTCTTTAAATATGTCTGTGTAGCACCTAGCACACTGGGGCATATTTCTGATTTATATTATGGTAGGAGTGCAGGCACCAGTGCTACTACTAAAATTAAATATTCTACTTGAAACTACAGCAAACTTTGAAATAGGCAGAAAATAATTACATAGTTACTAATATAACAGGCATCAATCCTAGCTGGATGAAGGATAAATCCAATCTTGTCATCGAGACACTGGGGTGAATGTTGAATTCAGTTACATCTGTGCAAAGAATGATTCCACTGAAGTAAGTGGACTTGTACCAGAGTAACAAAAACAAAATAAGGGTCCTTTGACCATTTCCCTCATTTGTTGCTGTTCTATGCTCTAGTATCATAGAATCATAGAATCATAGAACCATAGAGCTGGAAGAGACCTCAGAAGGTCATCAAGTCCAGCCCCCTGCTCTAGGCAGCCCCCTAGTATTCAGCTTCTGTTCCACCTGTTTTGTGATAAGGGATTTCAGCAAAATTATTATTTGTATAGCAGAAGCACGTAAGAGCTGCAGTCATAGACTAGGATCCCACTGTCCTAGGTGCTGTATAATTGCATAACAAAAAGATGGACCCCAGTCCCAGGGAGTTTAAGTGCCTTAGGCTTGATTCACATTTCTTCCAATCCAAGTTTCATGAGGATCTTCTCAAAGCAAGAAGAGCTAAGGTGGAATAGTGACTTCTTAACTCAGTGCTCCAACCTGATCTCTTTACTCCCCTTATCAAGCATGGATGCCATTGTACAAAATACGCATCTTCTTGTTCCAATGCTCCCATAACAAGAAATATAGTACAGGCAAGTTCTCACAGAAACTGAGAAAAGCCAGAAACTTCAAAAGTTGCAGCTGATATTTTATCCTTAACTTATGCTCTTGTGAAAAGGAAATATACAACAGGATGAGTTAATGAAAGAAAAGAAAATATACAACGGGATGAGATAATGTCAGCCTTTTGTCAGATTCAATAACCACTTTCGCATTTTTATCTCAGAAAGAAGGCATTTTATATTTAATTTCAAAATCAGGAGACTGGAATGGCAAGCTAAGAGGGAGTGCAGAAAGCAGAAATTAAATGTGCTTTGAAATATTTTGTGGGTAAATATAAATATGCATGCTAGAGGCAGTTCTATCATGACTGCAGAGTCCGAAAGGAGAAGAATGGCCATTGCTGCCAGAAGCTCTCAAGGCCCCAGAAGCATGGGATGGGGATGGGGTTGGGTATATCCCATACCCATGCACTAGTTGCCAGAGGCAGAACAGTGCCAGCAGGACAGCACTCCATAGACCAGGGAGTCACCAACCAGCGGCTTGCGAGCCGCATGCATCTCTTCAAAGAAAAAATTGCAGCTCTGTCTGAAAGAGACAGAGCTGGAGTCACGGCGTCCTGTGCAGTTTAAAATGGACACCTTCAAAATGGCCACCTTAAAAGGGCAATGCCTGTTCTGCTCTTATTTTTTCCTTTGTGCTGTATCCACCACTATTTTGGCTCTTCATTTGTAACAGATTGGCTACCCCTGCCATAGACTATAGAACACATGTAGCAAGTGCCACAGGAAATGGATTTCTCTTGCACTCTAGGACAGTTTGTGCAGGATCTTACCTCCACAGGAAAACATTTTTAGAGGGTCCCCAAAACAGCCATGTTCCCATCCCTTCACTTCCTGGAATAAGTCAGTCTTAAAAGACCCTGTAATGGGGTAATAGTTTATAAACAAACAATACATAGTTATGACAAGATAGGGCTATTTGTAGAGAAGGGTATTACTCAGTGAGAAAAAGTGGGACCCAAGTGACTTGCCCAAAGAACTGAGCTGCTGAACCAGGAAGAGCATCCAGATCCTCTAAAACCTAGTGCTGTATCCATGGAACTATCCTTCCTCCTGGCTATGTCTAAAAGATCATAACAGCTTCATGGTTTAAAATACAAAACCATTTACTCAGTCTGTAAAAACTGTCTCCTTCAGAGGAAGAAGGACACATAAGTTAAATGTATTACTAACACTAAAACATCATGAAATGGAGTTTTAATGGATAGAAGAGAACTTTCATCAAAGCATCATATCCTGCTAAATAAAACATTATTATAAGCTGGATTTTTCTAAATTAAATTTTTCTCTGAGAAATAAAAATTGTAATGAGCCTCTGTTCATTAAACCGCTATGCTCCATTTATTGTGGTATTTGGTAAACTTTAGTCATAAAGAGTATACAATTTATATCAATCAGACACAGCTGGAAGTTTTTGCTCAGAGAAGACACAATACTGAAATAGGAGAGGTGCTTGTTGTAGGGAGTCAGGATTGAGCTGCAAAATAGAGTATGTGAGACTTCCCATTAGTCTGTCATTATCTTAACACAAATTAAAGGAAAAACAAAGGCAGTTATGCAAAAGTTATTCAATTATACTTGCTCATGCTCTGTGTTTAGGGTGACCATACTTCCCTGTGCTGAATACAGGACACCTGGAAAAAATGCTCGTAATGGAGTTCAACTGCAATCAATCAGAACTATGTAGTACAAACATTCAAATTAACATCAAGCTGACTGAGCCTGTTAAAAAGCAATATTGCATAATTGTATTCTTGTTATATATCTTCTTATCTTTAAGGCTTTAGGATTCACCCTGGGAGAGATGACACATTTACACACTCCTGTACACTGTACACCTCTCTTATAAGGGGGGACAGAGGGTGAGACCAACCAACCCAACCCTCCCTGGCACGCTCTTTCCTTCATGCAGAGATAGATTAGGGTTTTGTTGGCCCCTGGGCCACACCAAGTGGGCACCCCTCTCTACACCCTCTGCCTGCAGTGTATCAGCTGGGGAAGAGAGGTGGGGTGTGGGGACTTTCCCTGCTCCAGCTGATGTTCCAGCTGGGGAGAAGGGCACAAGGGTGCCCATTTTTCTAGGAACTCCAATTGGCTTGGGCCTCTGTGCATGGGCCCTTATAGGCCAATCTGCCTCTGCCTCCATGTCTGGCTGGGCCACCAGAATGAACCTGCCGCTCCTCCTATCTGGCACTGCATCTTCATGAAGCAACATATGGCGCTGGGGCACAGGTTCACATGCACCCCCACCCCAGATATCTGCTAGCATTCACACCAGAATGTGGCTAGCAACAGCCTTTTGGCACTGGGCGGAAAGGAAGGGAAAGGAGCTGGTTCCAGCCACAGGGAGCTGAGGGGCAGAGAGGGATGACCTAGTCCGTGTCTTTGCAGTGCTCATCTCTTCACCGCCTTCTTTCTCCCCACTTCCCTGAGGCTAAGAGCAGCTTACCCTTTCCAGCCTGCACAGTGTTAAAAGGCAGCTAACACTTCCAGGCTACTGCTGGCCACCAACATAACCAAGTGCCTCCTGTTCACCAGCTACAGCATGGGCAGCAAGAGGCTAAGTCAGGGGTTGGCAAGCTTTCAGAAATGGCGTGCCAAGATTTAACTCACTCTCTCCTATTTATGATCTGTGTGCCACTGAGACTTTTTAAAGTCAAGAATAGTCCTACTTATATTTTAGCTGTTTCATTAAACTCTCTCGGTAGCGTCAAGTGTGCCCCACATCCTCCTTCACCTGCCCCCTCATCCCTGTGCCCCAGAGCACACACCGGCAGGGTAGCAGTACTGGGACTCACAGCCCCCTGGGAGAAGCGCTGGGGAAAGGAGGCTGGTGGGGAGAGGGCCGAGCCTGGCCACATGGCTTCGGCCTGGCCCAGCCTCCTGGCGGCTGGGGGGAGAGGGCCGAGCTTGGCTGCGAGCAGCTTCCAGAGCAGGAGGCAGCCACGTGCCACTCAAAATCATCTTGTGTGTTACTTATGGCACGTGTGTTGTACGTTGCTGACCTCTGGCTAAGTCCTAGGGGTTCATTGCATAGTAGGGCCCAAGGAAACTGAATGCAGGGGCTTCAGCAAACTCGGGCCGACAAGTGGCTTAGCAGGCCGAGGAATGGAAGCAGGACCCAGGGTTGGGAGGGGGGTAGAGAGCGCTAAGTCTCTGCCCAGGGCACTGCTGTGGACCACACAGGGTCGGGGTGCAAAAAGGCTGGCAATTGCTTCCCTGCCCCCAGTCACTCCAGAGGACTTCCCTGTGTCAGCACTGTGCAGGATTTGGGCACATGCAGAGCTTGGCTCCTCCTGGCTGGAGGGTCTTGGACTTTACCAGGTTGCTAGCCAAGCCAGAGGCAGCTTGGGAGGAACAAGCCTGCTGGCCACTCTGTTGCTGAGCTGAACACTCGAAAGGCAAGTTTTGCTGCACAGTGTGAGAGCAGCATGTGCCGTGCCAGGGCAGGATAAGGAGGAACAGCAGGGCTCGGGGGAGATGGGGGGAGGGATGAAAGGGCAAAGCAGGGAGAGGACACTGAAGGGGGAACATGTAAAGGGCCACTGGGCGAGCAGCAAAAGTGACACGTAACCAGCCACTGCCTGGCACCTGCACTCACCAGCCACTGCAGCTCGCAGCATGTAGCCAGTAAGGTGGTGGTGGGGCCCTGCTAGTGAAAAGCCAGTTCCCTGTGGGGCAGCAGGTTGGCCCTACCACCAGCCTCACACACTCACTCTCATTGTCAGACACTTGACACCCCCCCCCCCCCCCACACACACACACTGCTGGAAGGCAGGTGGATAGCGAGCAGCAACAAGATGCACCAGTATTGATGGTGGGAAGATAGCAAATATGGGAAAAATTGCTGTTTTTTAAGAAAAATGTGGGACACCTGCAGGAGGGCTTTAATATGGGATTCTACCTTTAAAAATGGCACATCTAGTCACCCTCTCTATGTTGGTTTTTTGCTTTTGTGCTCCTCAAACAGGTGTCACTGGGAGCATTTTTCCATCTGTCTTGGATTAAAAGCCCCCGAGCAGCATCACTAGGGGCTGATGCTCAGTTTGAATTCCAAAAGATGCAACCACACAGTTCTGCATCCAATAGTCCGGATGTATGTCCCAAGCTTAGCAGAGAACCTCTAGGGTCTGCTAAAATGGACTGGAGAATTCACTTGGAATTCACTTCAGTTAATTCAATTCCAGGTATGTCGTTCCCAGCAACACTGACCAATGACCTTATTTTGCATTATTAATCTGGTTAAATCTTCAGCACCTGAAATGTTGTAACACTGTTGAATATATATTCTGACCTAATAAATGTATTCCTGTGACCTTACATTACAGATATGTTACTGTAATTGACCCATGAGTTACACTGACATTCTGAAATAGCACTTCTGGTTATATCCTAGACATGACTGGAGATGTTCCTCTTGACTCTTTCAAAGTCACTAAAATGTATAAACTACAAAAACATTTAAATAGCAACATGAAAACAGATTCCAAAGGGTTCAGTCCTGAGCAGTGTTCTGCACTCCACATGTCTATTGACTTTAAACAATATATCAAACATACTTTGCAGAGCTGGGCGCTTCCTTACTAATATTTAATAAAGATCTCTTTGCTTCAATGCATTCAGTCCTTCATTTTTAACTTGTTCATGTGTGAATTAGAGACAAACAAAAAATAAACTCTTAAGTTTTCAGAAATTTAGTTTAGGAACACTGAAAACATGCTCTGCAGCATTTAAAGTTCTTGTACAATAGCTATATTGTGCTGTTTTCACAATGAAAAAATCAGGAATGTACTACAGTATCATGCTTCCTAAAGAAAATGAGCTAGTGAAAAGTATTGCTTTCCTAAGTTAAGAGTCACAGGAAATGCAAATACTACATATCAGACCTTCATAGAAAATGTGTACTATTGTTTAATGTACTTGTTTTCTTGTTCTTAAGAATATACAGAAAATGAAAAACTTTACACTGCTTTTAATTTAAAAATGTATTTTCTATTCCAGAACAATTTTCATTTCAAACCACAATGTGTATAAATTAAAAACAACAGAATTACAATTTTCATTTCTTGCTCTATTAAAATGCAGATCACAGAATCATAGAATACTAGGACTGGAAGGGACCTCTAGAAGTCACTGAGTCCAGTCCCCTGCCCCCATGGCAGGACCAAATACTGTCTAGACCATCCCTGATAGACATTTATCTAACCTATTCTTAAATATCTCCACAGATGGAGATTCCACAATCTCCCTGGGCAATTTATTCCAGTGTTTAACCACCCTGAAAGTTAGGAACTTTTTCCTAATGTCCAACCTAAACCTCCCTTACTGCAGTTTAAGTCCATTGCCTCATGTTCTATCCTCAGAGGCCAGGAAGAACAAGTTTTCTCCCTCCTCCTCATGACATCCTTTTAGATACCTGAAAACCGCTATCATGTCCCCCCTCAATCTTCTCTTTTCCAAACTAAACAAGCCCAATTCTTTCAGTCTTCCTTCATAGGTCATGTTCTCTAGACCTTTAATCATTCTTGTTGCTCTTCTCTTGACCCTCTCCAATTTCTCCACATCTTTCTTGAAAAACTAGACACAATACTCCAACTGAGGCCTAATCAGAGCAGAGTAGAGTGGAAGAATGACTTCTCATGTCTTGCTCACAACACACCTGTTAATGCATCCTAGAATCATGTTGGCTCTTTTTGCAACAGTGTCACACTGTTGACTCATATTTAGCTTGTGGTCCACTATAACTCCTAGATCCCTTTCTGCCGCACTCCTTCCTAGACAGTCACTTCCCATTCTGTATGTGTGAAACTCATTGTTCCTTCCTAAGTGGAGCACTTTGCATTTGTCCCTATTAAACTTCATCCTGTTTATCTCAGACCATTTCTCCAATTTGTCCAGATCATTTTGAATGATGACCCTTTCCTCCAAAGCAGTTGCAACCCCTCCCAGCTTGGTATCATCTGCAAACTTAATAAGCGTATTCTCTATGCTGATATCTAAATCGCTGATGAAGATATTGAACAGAACCCGTCCCAAAACAGACCCTTGCAGAACCCCACTTGTTATGTTTGTGAACTGTTAATAACTACTCTCTGAGAATGGTTATCCAGTTATGCACCCATCTTATAGTAGTCGCATCTAAGTTGTGTTTGCCTAGTTTATTGATAAGAATATCATGCGAGACCATATGAAATGCCTTGCTAAAGTCTAGGTATACCACATCCACCACTTCTCCCTTATCCACAAGACTCGTTATCCTATCAAAGAAAGCTATCAGATTGGTTTGACATGATTTGTTCTTTACAAATCCATGATGGCTGTTCCCTATCACCTTATTATCTTCCAGGTGTTTGCAGATGATTTCCTTAATTACTTGCTCCTTATCTTTCCTAGCACAGAAGTTAAACTGACTGGTCTATACTTTCATGGGTTGTTCTTGTTTTCCTTTTTATAGACAGGCACTTATATTTGCCATTTTCCAGTCTTCTGGAATCTCTCCTGTCTTCCATGATTTTCCAAAGATGATAGCTAAAGGCTCAGACACCTCCTCTATCAGCTCCTTGAGTATTCTAGGATGCATTTCATCAGACCCTGGTAACTTGCAGATATCTAACATTTCTATGTGATTTTTAACTTGTTCTTTTTGTATTTTATCTTCTAAACCTACCTCCTTCTCACTAGCATTCACTATGTTAGGCTTTCCTTCTTCAGGCTTCTCGGTGAAGACTGAAAAAAGAAGACATTAAGCATCTCTGCCATTTCCAAGTTTCCTGTTACTGTTTCTCCCTTCTCACTGAGCAATGGGCCTATCCTGTCCTTGGTCTTCCTCTTCTTCTAATATATTTATAGAATGTCATCTTGTTTCCCTTTATGCCTATAGCTAGTTTGAGCTCATTTTGTGCCTTTGCCTTTCTAATCTTGTCCCTGCATTCCTGTATTGTTTGCACATATTCATCCTTTGTAATTTGTCCTAGTTTCCATTTTTTATATGACTCCTTTTTATTTTTAGATCATGCAAGATCTCCCAGTTAAGCCAAGGCAGTCTTTTGCCATATTTTCTATCTTTTCTACACAGCAGAATAGTTTGCTTTTGGGCCCTTAATAATGTCCCTTTGAAATACTGCCAACTCTTTTCAGTTGTTTTTCCCCTCAGTCTTACCTCCCACAGGACCTTACTTACCAGCTCTCTGAGCTTACCAAAATCTGCCTTCCTGAAATCTATTGTCTCTAATTTGCTGTTCTCCCTTCCACCATATCTTAGTATCACAAACTCTATGATTTCATGATCACTTTCACTTTCATCCCACGAGGCATAATGGGGTGGTCAACAAAGGACAAAAGATTTTGAGCTCGACCACGGAGCATCCAGACTACCGCGCTGAGCTGACAAACAGCTGATCGGCACAGCGCGGCAGCCATTTTGATGTAAATGAAGCAGCGATTATTTAAATCGCTGCTTCATTTTGCTATGTCTACAAAGCTCATCTACATGGCTCTGTCGACAGAGCCATGTAGTGTAGACATACCCTAGTAGACCCCTAGCATGACATCACAATATCATCATGCCACTATTCATCTTAGTACACACTTTAAAATATCCTACTGTCTATCCTCAATACTTATTTGTCAACAGATTTAAGGCACCAGCCATCAAATGTTACCAAGGGGGTGTGGAGAGTGTGTGTGTGTCCACAAATGTGCATTTCTCTGCCTCATTGAAGGTAATGGACACTGCTCATGCAAGTCTGAGGATGGAATTTGGTCCACAGAATTTATTTCATTTTCTGGAAAAATGAAGATTGTGGTGCAGTGTTTTCCTCCTCTCTCTTTCCCTCCTCCCACCCACCACAAGAAGGTAGAATTGAGGGAGCATCACAAAATTTCCTTTAAAATGTATTTATACACCACTGGGCAGAGTACTCAAAAGCAATTCTGTGCCTCTGTATATTCCGGTATTTAAACCCTGTATTCACAATGGAATTAGGTGATTAAAGAACTTCTTAAATATTCTAAACCTGCTAGCCCTCTTACACTTGTGATACAAAATAGTAATCTGTGGTTTCAGTTTAGACTCATCTTCTTCATTAAGAACTACTGGGGCCACAAACAAAAAAATCAGGTTGCTTATTATTTTAGAAGTTTGAGCACAGTAACACGTATACACATGTTCAACTTGTTGAGCTTATATGACTTGATTAGCAGTTTCTCCCAGAAGTAAATTTTACTTGGTTTCTGAGGGAGAAGTTGCATTTCACTTGAACTCCTCGTGGAATGAGGAGTAACGGTAGTTCGAACTAGGAAGCCTAGTTCGAACTACCTAGTTCGTGCCGCGTGTAGCCGCACGGCACGGGGTTCGAACGAGCGGGGATTTAAAAATGGCGGCGCCCCGCTTATAAAAATGAAGCCCGGGAAATTCAAATCCCGGGCTTCATTTGCAATTGCGGTATGCCTACATTACCCCGCTAGTTCGAACTAGCGGGGTAGTGTAGACATACCCAGAGAGAACAGGAGAGTGGGGAGAGGGAACAGGGGGCCAGTGGGGACAGGTTTCTGCAGGTGGGGAGAGGGAACAGGAGAGTGGGAAGAGGGAACAGGGGGCCAGTGGGGACAGGTCTCTGTGGCTGGGGACAAAGGAGAAGGAACAGGGGAGTGGGGAGAGGGAACAGGGGGTTGGCAGGGGAGAGGGAACAGAGGTCCAGTGGGGGCAGAGAGTACCCTGCACCTGCCTCCTCCCAGGATTCTACACCCTCCCTCCCATGGGACAGCCAAAACCCCTTCCGCAGTCCTGCGCCTGCCCCGGGGCTAAACCGTCCTCCCACAGTGTGGTCAAAGCCCCTACTCTCAACTCACCACTCCTGATTCCTGCGGTCAAGGTGCAGGGAAGCCGCCGGTGCCACGCTTCTCCTCCGGGGCCGACACCCTCTCCTGCAGTGTGCCCGACACGCCACAAAGCTGTGGAAGGGGAGCAGCCAGCGCACTTTCGGAATCCCTGGAAGTTGCACGATGCTGCAGGAAGGATTTCCCTCCACCCCATGGAAAGCTGACACTATGCTGGAGGTAGGTAGTGGAGCTTCTCAGAGGTGGAGGGGAAAATGGGAGATGGGGGTCCTGAATGCCTCACGATCGACTGGTCGAGGCCTCATGATCAACCAGTTGATCACGATCGACCGGTTGGGGACCATGGCTTTAGAGCACAGGGCCCTCATAGGCGCCGGGCCCGATTCGAGGGAATAGGTTGAATCGGCCTAAAGCCAACCCTGGGATCGAGGCATGCATAAAGACAAACACATAATGAAGAACTCTAGTTACTTCCATGTAAGTAACTTTTTTCTTTCTTTGTGTGCTTGTTCCTAAGTTTCCACTCTTGATGACTCACAAGCACTGTGACATGATGTGAAGACAGAAAGCGCTCAAAGTCTACTTAAATGAAGCAGAATCAGACCCCAATGGTTCAACCAAGCAGAAATATTTGCAGAAAGTATGGATTCAGTCCAAAGTAGCTGCCTTGCCATGTGTGAAATGAAAAGCTGCCAGGCCCCCAGTGGCACAAGCCCTAAATTGAGCTGCAGGATCTAGACTATCTGAGGCTATGTCTACACTGCCTCTTTTTTGCAGAAGAGGCAATGCAAATGAAGTGCTCATTAGCAACTTCTCGAGCTTCATTTGCATAGTCTCTTCTGATGCTTTTTGTGGAAGAGGTTTTTGTGCAAAAAAAATCAGTGTAGATGGGTCCATTTTGTGCAAAAAAAACCTTTTGCACAAGAACCCTTACTCCTCAAAAAATGAGGTTTACAGGTTCTTGCGCAAAAGGGATTTTTTGCACAAAATGGACCCATTTACAGTGCTTGTTTTTGCAAAAAAAAAACTTCCGCAAAAAGCATGGGAAGAGAATATGCAAATGAAGTGCGAGAAGTTGCTAATGAGCGCTTCATTTGCATTGCTTCTTCTGCAAAAAAGAAGCATTGTAGACGTAGCATACGGGTGCATCTACACTGCAGGGCTTACCTCGAAATAAGCTACGCAAATTGAGCTAAATCAATTGCATAGCTTATTTTGAAATAGCTTACAGCACTTATCTGAAGCACTCTTCCTCCGACTTCCCTTATTCCTCATACAATGTGGGTTACAGGAATCGGAGTAAGAAGTCCTCTAGCTTGACACTATTTTGACACTATTTCAAAATAACTGTCTGCTGTGTAGACGCAGAGTAAGTTATTTCGGAATAATGCTAGTTATTTTGAAATAGCGTTGCAGTGTAGATGTGCCCTAATTCAAAACACAGTCCTTCACCCATTACGATAGTCTGTGTTGAGGTTCCTCAACTCCTCATTTAGTCGACAAACACTACAGATATTGTAGAGGAAGAGCTAAAGCATTTGGTCATCTGAAAATAAAAGGACAAAGTGCTGTGGACATCTAAAGTATGCAATCTAGTCTTCCCTTGATTAGTGTTGCATCTAGGAAAGAATATTGGTAAATGAATCATTTGATTTAAATGAAGTCCCAAGTACTTCTGGTAAGAACTAAGGATGAAGTCTGAGTGATATGTTAAGTCAGACCATGAGAGCCTACATTTCCCCAAGCCTTCTATATGGTGTAACTGATACAAGAAGAAGAAGAAGAAGAAGAAGAAGAAGAAGAAGAAGAAGAAGAAGAAGAAGAAGAAGAAGAAGAAGTCACAGAAAAAGTAGAATGCAGAGCAGGTTGCAGACTGCACCAGTTCTGTAATTGAAAGGCTGCATGGCATAGTAGTGATAGTCATAGTACCCCTTCCTGCCTGTTTATATAAACACATAGCCATAGTGTTGTGGGTTGCAACTTGATGAGTCAGTGCTTGTATTAGTGGGAGGAAATGGAGCACTGCACTGAACACAAACATGCTTATATATAGACAACTCTCTTCATGAATCCTTAGATCTTGTCCCTGGTGAAGGACCAGGTGTATTACACACCCAAAAGGAGATTCATCCATCATGCAGGTCTTGGATGAGAGGGTGGACAAAAGGTATTGTCCTGCACACTTGGTTGGAATTTTGGTAAGCTAAGTCTACCATCCTAAATATGATGAAAGTATTGAGCCCTCTCAAGTCCTCCTTTGAATTCCTATTTTGAATTAGGAAGTAGATTTGCTTAGAAACATTTCCCTCTATACTGGAGAAAAAATCTCTTCTACATCTGCAGACAGACAGAACTAAGACCTGCTATAACAATGTTTAGTGAGAGGGGTCCTTGAAGAGAGACAGGATAATTGAGAGCACGTGTATTATGGAACTCTACAGCATACATGACTCAGAGTCAAGTTGCATGTCACCTTTAAAAAATGAAAAATTTCCCAAATATAAGGGCAGAAGGTGTCGATCCTTTATGCTTGGTCATAGTACAACTCCCACCCGACCTACCAAAATAATTGTCTGGATGTAGATCTAGAATGAGATGAAACAATAGATAAGGAAAAAGGTTTGCATTTCTGCAAGTGCTACCTCTTCCTTAGGTATTTAAGGTTCTGTGGTAGATGACAAAACCTGTTGGTCATTTATGTTTGGAGTGCTGAGGTCTTCTGTTTTGTCTTGGGAGAAGAGTACAAATAGCAATAGAATATCATGTAACTCAGGAATCTTTCTACAAGTGAGGTATCTCATCACTTTTTGGACTAAAAAGAGGTCAAAACCCTCAAAAGGAAGGTTCTCCATGATTCTCTGTACTTCTCTTGGGATACAAGAATTTTGTATTATGGAAAGGTGCCCTTTCCATAATAACTCAGGTTACCATGGATCAAAATGCTGTATCAGTGGCATTCAAGGCCATCTGGAGGGATATCCTGGCAATAAACTGCTCTTCTGTAGCCTAAACACCTCCCTGCTCCCCAGTGAGAGTTTGTTAATGACGCCCAAGAATTTACTATAGTTTAAGAAGTCATGTTGAGTTAATAGTACATAATAGCAATGACTAGTTTTTGTCAGAATAAATCAAGTTATTTCAAATCTGAGTCATTCTTGACTTCTGTTCTCTGTTTCTGTCATTAGCTTCCCCAATAGTAAGGGAAGCAGATACTGCATGTGTGCAGAAATACTCCATTATGGTGGAAGGCACCTAGTACTTGTGTCTGCTTCTTTAAATGTAGAAGTAACTGTAGGTCAAGTCAGTGATGCATTTTTGTGGTGGTCCATGAGAACTTGATTAAGCAACAGGTGTAAGAGAGGGTTCTTGTACCTCTACAAGCGATACTGCACATGAATCATCTATTCTTCTGAGAAGGTCTTGAAAGCAATTACAGTCATCTGAGTGAGAAGAAGCAGATGGGCATATTGACATGCGGCAAGGATGTAGTAGTCACCAGCATCACCTGATCCTCAGTTTGAGGGTGCTCAGGATCATGTACTGTGACATGAGACACCCTAGGCACTTTCTGTGTAGCAGGAGAGAAAGGTGACTATTTGGGCTGTGCAGATAATAAGGATACCAGTAAGGTCATGCTGGAAGATTGTATGGGAAAGGAACTGAGGGGCACCATGGAGATGGGAACCATGTTATATAGCTGCTTTCAACTGCTCCCATGAGGCAAAGATCTAAATGAAGCCCTCAATTCTTATGTCTTTCAATATTCAAGAAGGATCCCTTAGGGGCCCTTCCCTCTTGTTCCGTAAGTCAAAGAGTGAAAATAAATATTTTAAGTCTAAGGGGTGAAAGGCTGAAGCCAAATCACTAGGTTGCATAGTGATCCTAGAGGACATCTATCACAGGGACATAAAAAGGTATTGGTCCATGGTATAGATGTTTAGCGCCTCAGAAAGTAGAAGAGATTCCAACTTCTCTGAAATGTGAAGGTCCTTTTATACTGTAAACTTTATCAGTACAGGAAGTGGTGGTGCTGTAGATTTTGGTGTGAGAGAAGGTAGTATTAGGGCTAACAGTGCCAACACACTTAGTATTCACACACTTAGAACCAAAATGAATAGTGTTCAAGACTACAAGTAGTACTGTAATTGTAAATATATAATTACTGTTATTATATACATAAATACTGTTATATATATTACTGTTACTATAATTATATGTGTGTGAGTGTGTGTGTACTGTTATTATATATATAGTATCATACGTTTTTGAGGGAAAAATCCACTTCCTTTGTTCATCTGAGGAAGTAGGTTTTGCCCATGAAAGCTCATGAATATTCTTTTTTTTAAAGTTACAGACTAACCTGGCTACCACTCTGAGCGTTCAAGATAGTAGAACCAATGAGGCTGGTAACAATGACCACTGCCAAAGTACTCAGTGCTGAGATAACATCTGATGCTATGGCCTCGATAGTGTAGGTAGCTGATTTTTGATCCTCAAGGTGGCACTTAAGTCTGGCCCGGTATTCCCTCTGAGGGTATGTCTACACTACCCCCCTAGTTCGAACTAGGGGGGGTAATGTATGCATACCGAACTTGCTAATGAAGCCCGGGATTTGAATTTCCCGGGCTTCATTAGCATAAAGCCGGCTCCGCCATTTTTAAAAGCCGGCTTGTTCGAACCCCGTGCCGCGCGGCTACACGCGGCACGGGCTAGATAGTTCGAACTATGTAGTTATTCCGAACTATCTGTACGCCTCGTGGAATGAGGTGTACAGATAGATCGGAATGGCTACATAGTTCGAACTATCTAGCCCGTGCCGCGTGTAGCCGCGCGGCACGGGGTTTGAACAAGCCGGCTTTTAAAAATGGCGGAGCCGGCTTTATGCTAATGAAGCCCGGGAAATTCAAATCCCGGGCTTCATTAGCAAGTTCGGTATGCATACATTACCCCCCTAGTTCGAACTAGGGGGGTAGTGTAGACATACCCTGAGTTCCCTCTGAGTAGCCAGACTGAGCCATCGGATCTCCTTTAAAGCAATAAGGTAACTTAGACCTCTTCTAATGGTGAATTCTTGATGGGGCTTTACCTCTGCTTCTTCTAAAGGAGTGATACTTTTGTCTGAATTGATATTTAACAATCCTACATAAATGCGAGTAGGCATGGCCTTCAATGTCCAGGAACTAGTATATCCAGACCTCAGAGGTACTTCTGGATTGAGGCAGTGCTTGTTCAGGGGGTCTGTCTTGCCTGAATCTGAGTCTGGTTGCCTGATATGGTCCAAAGAAAATGTTTTCAAATGCACCTTCCTTCATTTTGTAGATCTTTAAAAAAAGAACTTGCACACCACAAATTTGATGTGATTTGCTAAATCATTCAGAGATGTAAAAAATTCAAATCCCTAAGCCCTGGTCTACACCCGGTCTTTATTTCAAAATAACCCCCACAGAAGGAATTTATGAGTGGAGCATTCACACTATGAAGCCCGTTATTTCGAACGAGATATGGAATTTGAAATCTGTACTCCTGCTTTTCATCAGGAATAACACTAATTCCAAAATAGTTATTTCAAAATAACTGTAATGTGGACACTCCGGTGCCGCTTTTTCAAAATAATTACTCCCCAGTGCTTCCTGGGGCTCTAAATCTGAGGTAGTGCATCCACATTTAATTGAGCCTGCCTTGGACTAATTTCGAGGCTTCCCCATAGTGTGGACATACTAGTTTGAATTTGTTATATCAGGAGTTATTAAGTCAAATTTACTAATTTTGAAATAGTTTGCTAGTGTAGACATGACCTGAGAAACATACCTAAGCCAACCTAAAGGCCCAGTGTATACAGCATGAGGGCTAATGGAAGAATTCTCCTGTCTCAGGAGATTTATTACAGCCATTGAACAACCTCTCCAGTTGCTGTAGTATCTCTATGAAGTGAAATAGATGTGTAGCTGCAGGTGTGCTCATTTAGGGTACGTCTACACTACAGCGCTAGTTCAAACTAACTTAGTTCAAATTAGTTAATTCGAACTAAGCTAATTCGAACTAACGCGTCTAGAACTAAAAACTAGTTCGAATTAGCGTTTTGCTAATTCGAACTAGCAAGTCCACATTGAGTGGACCCTGAACAGGGCTTAAGGATGGCCGGAAGCAGTGCCAGCAGGGCATCAGAGGAGGACTTAGAGCGTGGAGATGCTGTCTCAGGCTAGCCGAGGGCTGCGCTTAAAGGGTCCTGACCCCCACCCCGGACAGACAGTTCTAAGGGGTGCCCCGCTTGCAAAGCAGTCCTGGCTTGGATTGCCCGGAGTACCCACACTGGGCACATCACACCACTCGGCCATCAGCCCGGCTGCACTTGCCGCAGGCTGCCATCTGGGGAGAGGGGGCAATCGGGGGGCTGCAGGAGAGCTTCCACCCCCAGAAGTCTGCAGAGCCAGCTCAATCCTCCTCATCAGGGGCTTGTACCCCATTCCTCCCTCACCTTCTTCCACTTACCCTTCCCTAGCCCCCCTTCTTATTGATGTACAAAATAAAGATAACGTTTCTTCCAACATTGACTCTGTCTTTATAGAACAAAACTGGGGGAGACTGGGAAAAGGAGGTGGGAGAGGGGAAGAGAAAGGCTGGGAGAGGGGAGGGCAACTAAAATGATCAGGGGTTGGGAACAGGTCCCAGATGAAGAGAGGCTAAAAAGACTGGGACTGTTCAGCTTAGAAAAGAGGAGATGGAGGGGGGACAGGATAGAGGTCTCTAAAAGCAGGGGTTGGGTGGAGAGGGTGCATTCAGAAAAGTTCTTCCTGAGTTCCCATAAAGAAGGACTAGAGGACACCAAAGGAAAGGAATGGGTAGCAGGCTTCAAACTAGTAAGAGAAAGTTGTTGTTCTTCACAAAGCAAATAGTTAACCTGTGGAACTCCTTGCTGCAGGAGGCTGTGAAGGCTAGAACTAGAACAGAGTTTAAAGGGAAGTGAGATCAAGTCATGGAGGTTGGGTCCATGGAGTAGTCTTAGCCAGGGGGTAGAAGTGGTGTCTCTGCCCAAAGTTTGTGGAAGGCTGGAGAGGGATGGCACGAGACAAATGGCTTGGTCACTGTCTTCGGTCCATCCCCTCCAGGGTCCTTAGGGTTGGCCGCTGTCGGCAGACAGGCTACTGGGCTAGATGGACCTTTGGTCTGACCCAGGACGGCCATTGTAAGCTCAGGGCTCAGGGTCGGGGGTCTCAGTGGACCCCCTTGATTTTCATGCACACCTGCTCCTGGGTGGCCAGGCTGGCAGCTCTCCTGCCCTAGACGGCCACTTTCCTGTGCCTAGTGCGGAGATTGTGGACGAGGTCCACGATGTCCGCACTAGCCCAGGAAGGTGCCCGCCTCTTGCGGTCCAGGGCAAGCTCCCGGGAGCCGCCAGCCTGGTCCCGGGAAGAGGGGGTGGGCTGGGGGACATCGGGTGGGTGGCTCTGTGCCGTGCCAGGTGCAGGGTCTGCTGGCTGGGTGCTGGCAGGCTTGCACCTGGCACGGGCACTGTGGCCAGCCCGTGCCCCTTTAAGAGGTCCGGGGCCGGGAGGGGGGCATAGAGTTTCCCTGGTGTTGGCCAGAGTGGCCACCAGGGAAACCTGGGGAGGGCTAGCCTCCCACTAGTTCGAATTAAGGGGCTACACACCCCTTAATTCGAACTAGCTAGTTCGAACTAGGCTTAATCCTCGTAAAATGAGGTTTTCCTAGTTCGAACTAAGCGCTCCACTAGTTCGATTCAAATTCGAACTAGCGGAGCACTAGTGTAGCGCCTATGAATGTTAGTTCGAACTAACGTCCATTAGTTCGAACTAACATTGTAGTGTAGACATACCCTAAGTGTTTCCAGTGTAAACATAGCCTAAGTTCTGCTACTGAGAGCCTCCCATATCAGAAAGGAAAAAATAAGACAGGGAAGTAAAACCTTTGAAGAATTACATTTAAAGGCAAATGTCTAACTAAGCCTCTAATATGTCTCCAGATATCTACAGCCAAGCAAAAAGAGGATTTGTGAAAATGTGGATGCTGGGAGGCCTTGACTTGCAGCCATAGGTGGGTGAGAAGGAAATGACCGGTAGCTGAGATTACTCTACCCTTTGTACCCTTGGTACATGATATCTATATCTAGTCATGAGTATACTAGCAGTGCACATACTGGCCCAACAGACATCGTAGTCCTGAAGACTCTGATCTCATATGGACAAGCACTTGAAGTAGTACTGTCTCTTTTTTATTTTAGCTTTCACTAAGAATTCTGGATCCACTTTCCTGGTCTATTAATGCTGTTTTATTGGCACAAAGTAACTTTAAAACTATCCTTAACTGGCCAGGAGAAGATTTCTCCTACAGAAGGGAATCCACTGATAATACAGGGATCAGTTTCAGCCAAGTGAAAAGTTGTTCTATTTTCAGCTGGGGACTGGCCTGGTTTTATTTTGATCAGGTTTCTGGGTTAGCAAGTAGCTAAAAATCTCCTTTGACTCAAAACTTGTCCTGGCTTGAGTAGAGCCCTCTATAGATCCAAAGTTTGTATCTGCATCCTTTCTGCAAACATGATCTTCAGATATAAAGCAAGTTTCAGACAGGTAGCCAAAAGCAGATAGCCATAGATTTGCAGGGCTTTAAAGTTGAGTGCCTCAGTCTTCTAGGGAACAGCTTTGCTTCTCTAATATCTATGTTCACTTCTGTTATCGGTTTGACATATAGTATAGTGCTCCTGGAAACAGATCTAAACAGCTATCCTCTTGTAATTCCCTCTATTAGTGGGAAGCATCCTTTTGTCTTTCAGTTCTTTGCCTGACATAACTATTTTCTTCTAGTTTTATATAGGAAACTTTGTTTTACTAATAAGACACCAGAATAACAGAGGCCTAGATGATGAGTACTGGTTAACTTCCAAAAAGCTTGTATTACTGCCAAGTGATATTCGCATTAGCTCACATAATCTAAACTATGACTACACCAGCACCATCATTATCCTACTTCCCATTGGCCTCTATACTTCAAGGTGGACTTTTTTTTCTTAAAATACCTTCAGAAGACCTTAATCCTCCCCTGTATAACAACTATCAGATGTGGGCAATAACAGCACATGTATATGTAGATGCAGGTCTCCTGATGCATAGTGATCTGAGAATCTAGAAAGAAGTCTCACCCCGATTGGGGGAAATCATATATCTTCATTCACTTTTGTCTCATGCATTTCCACCTTTGGCTTCCCTCCTGTACTAGTGTCCCCTCTTCTTCCTCCTCAGAACTTGATTAGATAGATAGATAGATAGATAGATAGATAGATAGATAGATAGATAGATAGATAGATAGATAGATAGATAGATAGATAGATAGATAATCTAATTTTGTTTATCTATTTATCTATAGTTATATTAATCTAATGAATTGGTAAACCTCAAAAGAGATATACATTCATATAAACTCTAAATCTAAATGAAGGAAAATTACAAATATACTAAACTGTAATGAATATGGCTTTGTACAAATTAGGAATAATTACACTGGAGTTACACCAGAATAAGTGGGGGAAAAGCCAAGCCATATGTGTATGTCTAATGTGAAAAGCATATTTTTAACCTAATTTCTCCTTTTTACTTCTCAAAACACTCACTCCTTTCCAACTACAAACCAATAAGAGAGCATCAACAAGCTGCCAGCAGCCCGACTTTCAGGTACAATGAGCTCTCAAATTCTCATTTTCTCATTCAACCCCATATTCAAAATCTTTACAAGTTTGCTTGAAAGTGACCATTCAATACAGGAGTTTGTATTTTCATTAAAAAAATATTATTTTAATATTAAATTTATGGCTTGAAATTAACACTCACACCAGACTGATAGGAAAGTCTAGAATATTTTATTCAGGAATTGCTTATATTGTTCTGGTATGTATCCATTTAACAGGATTTTCTAATATTTTCAAGAGCCAAGTTCTGCCCTCAGATACACACGACTCCCACTAATGTCACGGAACTCACTGATGATAGTTATGTGCATGTATCTGAAAACAGAAATTAGCCTTTTCATATAACGCTGAAGTTGCAGAGTAATTTGATACAAAGTAAATTGAATATTTGTATTACTCTCTATTGAAATACATCATTGTTTCCTTTTATGCCTGCTCTAACACTAAAGCTAACATATGTGTATCCCTACAGAATATGTTTGGCAGCCATATGGCCCATACTCTAAAATAGGGATGGGCAAAATATGGCTCATGGGCCAGATCCAGCCCGACAAGTTTTTGGATCTGTCCCGGGACCCATTGGGACCCTCACGCAGGCTCCCTGACTGCCGCAGCCCCAGGTGGCTCAAAGTGGCCAACTGCAGAGGCCATGAGCCTCTAGGCACCATGTACTTCTCATGGAGCAGAGGAAAGACTTCTTGCATCATCCCCGATCACAGCACAATCATGGCAGCTTCCATTTGGCGATTTCCAGAGCTGTGGCAGGCAGGGAAGCCTGCCTCAGGATTCCTTTGGACTGCTGACCGGGAGCCAACTAGGTAAGTGCCTCCCAGCCAGAGCCTACATCTGGCACACACCCCCTCCAACACACCAACTCCCTGTCCCAGCTCACCACCCAAACAATCTGCATCCCTTCTCCTCCCATGACCCAGATCCCTCCCAGACCTTGCACCCTCTCCTAAACCCTTCTCTTAGGCCAAAATCCTCTCCTCCACCATACTTCCTCCACCCCTTGCTACACCCCAATCCCCTGTCCCAGATTACAACCCCCTGCTTCACTCAAACTCCCTCTCAGACCTCACACCCTCTCCTACACTCCAGTCCCTTAACCCAAGCTCTCTTCTGCACTCAACCTGTGTCCCAGACTCTGTCTACCCTTCATAGAAAAGTATGGCTCTTGACTGCTTACCAACATCTTGGAGTGGTTCCCCCATCAAAAATTATTGCCACCCCTGCTCTGGAAAGTATTATCTTAGCTGCAATTGTATTTGTGTCCCTGAGGGCTTGCTGGCTTCATCTCTAGCACACTTTGTTTGCTAGCTCCACTGCATGCTGTGTTAGTAGCTGCAAAACTTGCTTCTGGGACAGCCTACGGGTCAGTATTGCTGATGGGCTGTGTAGGTTGCTTCATTTTCCTGAACAGTTTTTCTTTGACTAATACCTGGCTCTGAACATTTTGCCTCTGTTGTATATATTACTTCCTGCATAAAATATAGATGAGTTGTGTTCAGAAGTTTTAAGGGTAAAAAACTTTTATACAGCTTCACTAGTTATACATTTGGGAGGGAAGAGTAAGGGGAAGAGAAAGGGGAAGAGAAAGCAAGAAAGACAACTTCCCCTGTGAATTATCTATATTTCCATGCATTTGTGGAATCTTTATGAATAAGTTGTAAAGTTTGCACTCCCTTTAAATAAATTGTTGTAATACATTTGTCAAAGTAAACAGCAAAAGATTTTGTTCTGTCTGCTTTTTTTAAGAGCTTCAGGGGGTAGATGAGTTAGTCTGTTACAGAAAAAAAACAACAAATGGTCTGGTTGCACTTTGTAGACTAAGAAAACATGAAGATGGTATAATGAGCTTTTGTGGGCACAGCCCACATCTGAAGAAGCAGCTGTGCCCACGAAAGCTCATGATACCATCTACATGTTTTGTTAGTCTATAAAGTGCTACCAGAACATTTGTTGGTTTTTTTAAAGGTAAGCTTGTTTGTAGCACAATGTGGGGTACATTTTCAACAGACAAGACCCAGGCCCCTATATTTTGGATGTACTTTATCTGGTATAAAATAGCCAGAAGTATAAAATAGGGGTATAATTTTGTAGATACAAATTTTGGCTGAAAAAGGAAGCTACATCAGATGCATTTACTGTCCCCCCTCCCCATCATTAACATAGCTACAAATAAATCCGCAGTGATATACTCAATTTATATGCTCTTATGTGTTGTCATGTCCCTCATAACTGACCTGCACCTATTTCAGAGTCAAGCAACCTCAGATGCAACACACTGGGGTCATAAAATCAGCCCTGGGATAAGAAACCATATTTTAGGAAAGTATGTGCTGTGATTATACTCCTTGGCACAGTTTTCTAAGTTTCATTCTATTGCACTTATCTTCTATCTAACCTCCAAACTATTGACCACTATGATATTGTGAGTGGTCTAGATTGCCTACTACCAGTGCTCTGAAAAAAGAAATCCCATTCTCCAAATTTGGGGACTCATTTACCGAATTTGTTCTAAATTAAAGTTTGTTATTAAATGGGACAACTATACAGATATTTTTTTAACTGAGCCACCAGAAGCACAATCAGGTATATACCATAGTTCTGGCTAAGGTGCGCACCTGAAGGCCACATACAAAATATTCTTCCCCTGCCCACCACCTTTGGAGAGGCACGCAGAAGCACTTGCGTGGCAGGTAGCTGCTCCAGTGGGAGAGTCCAGATGAGACAGTGTGGTGAGGGAGCCGCGGGGATGGGGGGTTGGGACCTGCTGCTGCCAAATGACAGGAGTAGACAACAGGACTGTTCTGGCAGTTGGGGTAGAGAACAGGATCTGCTGCATGGCGGAGGGAGGGCGGGTGTCTGCTCTGGTGGCCGGGAACAGGACATGCTGCATGGCCAGAGCAAGGAGGGGTGTCTGCTCCAGTGGCTGGGAATGGGACATGCTGCATGGCAAGGAGAGGGAAGGTGTTTGCTCCGGTGGCCGGGAATGGGACATGCTGCATGGTCAGGGGGAGGGTTTGCTCCAGCAGACAGGAACGTGTCTGTGTTAATAAATTGGGTGTCACGGTGTCACACATCCAAACCAGCGCACATGACCTCAATATTGGTGCACAAGCCAAAACTCACTCTGCTTATGGATGGAAAATCTTAAAAGGGAACACTGGGCATGACCCTCTGCCCTGTGCGGCACTGCTGTGTGGGTCCATTACCCTGGTCTCCTTAGTGGTGGCTTGTTGTGGGAAGGTGTCCCACCATGAGTTCGCAGTAAGGCAGGACTCTCCAGGATCCTTGTGAGATGAAGGGTTCCTGTGTAAAAACGTCATGGGCCTGAGTGCTCCGGGCTGGTGCTCCATGTGCACCCACGTGCACAGGCTGTTGTGCGACTCTCAGGCCAAGTAGGCCGAGCAAGGTGTGTGCAGCTCTTCACAGCCTGTCGCCTGCGTGTGTATAGGGAAAGCTATGGAACTCACCTGAAGTGCCTTCCCCAGGTTTGTCTGACGCCTGGGAGACATCCTGAAAGGGGGGACCAGCTCCAGGGTGAGGAGCAGCTCTTGTCTGGCTGGCCTGCTCCTCCTCCTCCACAACCCCACCCTCATGGAGGCTGACACCGGCCATGTCCTGACCAGACTTGACAACAATGGGAGAGGGGAGTGACCTCCCTCTCCCCGCCCTGGATGGCATTGAGTTGGTGGTAGTACCAGCAAGTGTGCAGTGCTACCTCAGAGCATCCACTCTGCTCCCTGGCATTATTGTAGGCCAGCCAGAGTGTCTTTATTTTCATGTGGACCTGGTCAAGGGTCCACGTGTGTCCCTTTTGGCCAGGTTGGTGACCATCCAGCAGTACAGATCAGCATTGTGCTTTCTGGTGCCGAGATCCTGGAGGTTGTTCTCCTCGCCCCAGAGCTCGATGAGATCCAGGATCTCTGCACTAGACCATGGCAGTGCTCACTTGTGTGCCTGGCCACTTGAAGTCGATGGTGCTGCAGGAGTGTTGGCAGCCATGGGGGGCTCAGAGGAAGAGCTGGGGTAGGCCAGGGCTCCTGTGATTTTGTGGTGTGGCATGGGGCTGGCAAGACTGTCCTCATGCCACAAGCCTTTTTCCTGCAGCCTGCTGCTTCAAAAGCTCCACAGGCAAAGGGGAGCAGTGGAGCTGGCAAGTGGGGCCTCCGGAGGCCAATTCTTTCAAAATAGCAGCAGCTGAGTATTCACACTCATGATATTTCGAAATAACAATTTCAAAATAAGTGTTATTCCTCGGGGAAAGCAGGAGTACAGATTTCAAAAGAACCAGCCCGTTATTTTGAAGTAATGGGATTGGTTGTGCGGATGCTCCACTTTTTATTTAGAAATAAGGAGAGTTGTTATAAAATATCTCTCTTGTGTAGACCAGAGTCTGCTGAGCTCCATCTATATCCTCTCCCCACATGTGGAGAAATGTCTGTTTGTTCTACCTAACTAGACAGACCCATAACCTCCCAGACAGTGAGATGCATGGAGTTGAATATAAAGGGTGGTCTACATTCAGGGTCCTCCAATCCACCAACCCCCATACTTTTTATGGGAATTGTGGGCAAATTTGAATGTGTTGTTTTGGTAAAAAAATTCCATGACTTTCCAAGGGAGCAAGAGCAGGTCTTCCCTATTTTGACATATATTCCAATATTCTATTTTAAACGTAGTATACTCTTTCACCTATCTGTTACACTGAACATTAGGGAACCATAACTAATATACTTCTATTTATATTTTCCTCTGAGAAACTCAAATATAGCTGAACAACTGCAGCAGAACTTTTTTCTGTTAATCAAAAAGAATAATAAAACAGTACATGGATGAAATTCCCTGGTATGAAGATGTTAGCCTAAGTATTTTGATTGCATTATGTCAACTTCATAAAATGGAATTTCTAGATTATAAAAGCATCTTGAGCAGATTACAAAATGCTTAAGTGCTGGATATTACTAATTCAATAAAATCAATAGGAAACTGACATTATATTTTTTCCATTTCAACTATGATTTACTCAAAAGCTATACCTAGGTTTTATTTTTCTATGAGACAGTATATTATTTGTATAAGCAACTCCTGCAGATTATGAGTTTAATCATCTTCAGACACTGAAATGACATAGTCTACTACAAGTTTAACTTCATCACCTTCCTCCATTATAATTCAGTCCTAGTTGGCCTTAGTTAATAGAACAAACTGTAATTTAAAGTAGGACACACTTAAGATGAAAGAAAGAAACCGTATTTCACTTATAACATTACAATTTCTTATCAAAAATGGTTTAAGCAAGTCATTCTGAAAGTGAATTTACCTATTAAGTGCCAAGTTATGAATAAAAGGGGCGGAGGGATGCCCCATGCTCCCAGGTCAGCCACCATTGCAGTTACCATGCTGTAATCTTTATAAAACAGAATAATACACTACAAATTCCAGTAATAGTGTAAAACAGTTAACAGGATGAAGGGAAAAATTATGCACAAGGCATCAGAATTATAGACCTCAATAGACCAAGTCCTGAACTCCTGACTTAGTCTGTACTCAATCAGAATTCTAGCGGAAAAAAAATTTAGAACTCATATAGCACTTCTGATCCATAGAGCTCAAAGTGCTTCACAAAAACAGGCACTGAAGATGATGGAAAATTTGCCTGAGGATGAAATGAGTAGCATTTATCTCAGTGAGGAGCAAAAACTTTTAGTGTTCCAATGCATTATATAGGAAAGCAAAGATAAAAGCATTACTACAACCTGTAATGCTGCAGCAGATACTGTAATAAGAACGATATATTTCCTCTTTTTTTTTCAGGTCATGATGAGAATTATTTTAAAAGTAAGACATGGTTTCCTAGAATACTGTTTAATATTATTTGCATCAGAGCTTGTGAATGGGAGGGAAGGTCCCCAAGAATCATAAAAATCCATTGGCAACCACAGCAACTGCGTATGTGGAAAAGTAATATTGGAAAAGTATTTAACGTAATTTTAGCTGTCTGTATGAAATGTAACAGCTGGAAGTGGAAACATTAGTTCAGATAGATCTCCAGGCCACTGGCCATCCACAGATCACAGTTCCGAGAATCCCTGCCAACAATATACTAGAGTTTCTTACGGATAATAAAGAAGCTAGGCAACCACCTCCCACTGAAATTAAATGGCAGCTGGATATTTAATTTCCTTAGGTGCCTTTGAAAATCTAGTCATATGGCATATCATTAATGACAATTGTATGTGCACTTGAGATTATGTTATGTATTGTACATTTTTCTTTGTATCCCTTCTAATATTTGTAACTTTCTTCGGGTGTTTGCAGGAGTCTCAAGACATTCCACGACCTAACAATATTGGCAAATACACACGTTTCAGGATTAATGTAGTTCTAATAGATTTGTGAGAAGACTAGTTGTCAAAAAAAAACCCACAAGTAAAACCAAACCACATACCTAGCACCAAGAGAAACTGTAGGGATTACAAGATAAAATAACTCTACATGAGTATAATAAGGTCTCTTGGATACATTTTATACTAAGATTTTACAGGAAAACTGGTTTTCATTACTTTAAATGTGGGGTTCCTCAGTGCCAGAACCATCTTAACTAACGTCATGATTACATGAGGGAATACTCTCAATTAATACATTGATTAAACAAGTATTTTTACATGTAACAAGATTAGTTTTGCTATACCAATAAGAACAAGATAACCACTCAACATTACTTGAAGAATTAAACAGCACAAGAGCTTGGGAAATGGATGTCACATTTACTAGTTCAAAGTCTCAGCCCACTACTTAGAGTGAAAAATTTCTGTGCTGGCATAACCTCCAAAGCCACATTCTCTGCCATTTAAAGAAAGAATCGTTTTATGAGTCATTTATCATATTTATTTATACACTGTTGCCCAACAACTATAACTTTTGTTTCTTGCTTTTCTTTTACATTCTTTCCCTTTTGAGCTGCACTCTTTTCCTCCTACAAAGGAATACCTTTTCCTGGACTGAGTTTTGAAATCTATTGTTTTCACTTTCTTTCCCTGCATTACATAATTTCCTACTGCCCTTGATTTTGTCTGCTCCCCTTCTCTTGCCTCAGAGAACTCTTTCTCCTTTGACAGCCCACTATTCTTTTAGGCTACATCTACACTGCAAGCTTCTTGTGCAAGAATTGTTTTGCGCAAGAGTTCTTGTGCAAAAGGTCTTCCACAAGAGCGCGTCCACACTGCCATGTGCTTTTGCACAAGAGATGTGCATTTGCACAAGGGCATCCATGGCAGTGTGGACGCTCTCTTGCACAAGAACGTTCTGATGACCATTTAGGCCATAGAGGTTTCTTGCGCAAGAAAATCACGTTGCCTGTCTACACTGCCTTCTTGTGGAAGAGCTCTTGTGCAAGAGGGTTTATTCCTTGTGGGGAGAGGAATAACTCTTCTGGAAGAAGCCCTGTTTTCCAACGCTGTACTGTAAATGTACTTGCGCAAGAATGTGCGTGCAGTGTAGACGCTCTGCAAGTTTTTGTGCAAGAATAGCTGTTCTTGCACAAAAAGCCTGCAGTGTAGACGTAGCCTAGCAATATTTTGACTTTACTCTTTTTAACTAAAAAAGGCTCATATTCCATTATTATTTTTTTACAGTCCAAGTCATCTGAAAAGTATGAAGATTATGGATTTAAAACGTAGTAGTTACATGTAATAGCAATGTGGTAAAAATAAAGCAACTGTTTATTATCACTATAGATTAATAATTATTATTGCACAAGTTTATTGCATAAATTTACTTGCACAAGAACACACTTGCAGTGTAGACACCCGGCAAGATTTTGTGCAAGAATAGCTGTTCTTATGCAAAAAGCCTGCAGTATAGACGTAGCCTTATAGTTTATCAAGCTTTGTCTCTTCCACATCCTTGCATCCACTACTCTACTCTCATCCACTTTTTTATGCATAGGGATTGAAACGGCTAGGAGACACCAATTGAGAAGTAAACTTACCTAAACTAATGAACCCCTTTGTCCAGGGGAAACATGCCAAATCACTCTTCCCTATGCACGTGTGTATAGTTCTACTAATTCTTTAACTTAGTATCAAGATGTAGGCAGGAGGGGATGGGAAAACTATTCTGCTTCAACAGGGAAAGAGAGTATATTTCTCTTTTCTAATAAAATCATGTATTCCATCTTAGAGGAGAAAAAGGCCTATGATTTTTCATTGCATATAACACGTCCACTTTCTGGCAAAGAAGAAGGTGCTTGGATTCCTATCAGGATACTGCTTTTGGACCCTATTTGGAGTCCCCATCTTTTGTTGCTTTCTGCTAATAAATGAGAAGAGGGTGTAGGTGGGAGGTCTCTGCTAATCAGGTTGTCTCATCTTCGGGTGCTACTTTGCAGTGAATAGCTCCATTGCTCACCTCTCCTAGTATTCATGGCTCTCAAGCAGCAGCAGAGTGAAGAGGGACCTGATCCTTGACTATGTCCCTCCTGCCGTGCTTACTTTCACCTGGGCCCTAGCAAATCTACATTATTCCAAGGACCAGTCAAAGCCCACAGTCATTCCAATGCATACCCAAAGCTATATCACCAATACAGACTATTTCATTAGGCAGTTAGTGAGCCTCCCACAAGGTCTCGAGCCTTCCTGTGAATCTCTTTCCCATCTGCACTGAAGGCGGGTGCCTAATCCTAACGAAAGGGGGCCCATTACCCAGCTCCCCAGTCTAAGCAGAGGTGGGAGAAATAACTCTCTACCGCCCTTTCATCTGGTCTAATCCCAACTTCCTCATGTTACAATCCTGAACAAGTATCAACTAACTGAGCCACAAATCTGTGCATATTCACCAACAGGATGAGCTGCTGAACAGGGAAAGCCATACAGTTGTTTCAAAGCCCTAAGCCATCTAGCCATACTGACAGAGCTAAAGGAGCAATAATTTCCCATGCAACCAATAACCTGTCAGGACAGAAAGAGAACAGTGTCTTATAGCGGCTGCCGTTTATGAGTGGAAGAATCCAGCAAATCCCACCAATTGCTAGGGGCCCTGGAACTGGGTACCATTAGCTTCTCTTAACAGGGAAGGCTTTTATTGCCTGGCAGTTGTCATGACCATCCCCTGCCTTCCACTCCCTGGTAGTGGCTGGGTACTGTTTACATCCACAATCCAGTGCTGGCCATGATGGGCTTCACTACTTGAAGAAAAAATAATATTTTATCCAGTTTTCACACGCTTTTCGAAACTTTAACTTAAGATAGTGGTTAACATTAATAGAGACTCTCCTAGATATAGGTTTTAGGTTAATGAGCATTGGTCAAGTAAGTGACAGCAACAAAATATCTTGTTAGCTTAGGACATAAGAACATAAGAATGGGCATTCTGAGTCAGACCAATGGTCCATCTAGTCCAGTATCCTGTCTGCCGACAGTGGCCAATATTAGATTCCCCCAGAGGAATCCTCACATAATACCTCTCCATCACCCATTTCCAAACAAACAGAGGCTAAGGACACCATTCCTACCCATCCTGGCTAATAGCCATTGATGGATCTTACCTCCATGAATCTATCTACCTCTTTTTCAAACCCTGTTAAAGTCCACATCCTCTGGCAAGGAGTTCCAAAGGTTAACTCTGCACTGAGTAAAAAAAACCTTCCTTTTGTTTGTTTTAAACCTGCTGCCTATTAATTTTATTTGGTGGCCCCTAGTTCTTATATTGTGAGAATAAGTAAATAACCTTACTCACCTTTTCCACGCCAGTTATGATTTTATAGACCTCTGTCATATCCCCCCCTTAGCCTCCTCTTTTCTAAACTGAAAAGTCCAAGTCTTTTTAATCTCTCTTCATATGGGACCCGTTCCAAACTCCTAATCATTTTTGTTGCCCTTTTCTTAACCTTTTCCAATGGCAATATATCTTTTTTTGTGGTGAGGCAACCACATCTGTACACAGTCTTCAAGATGTGGGCATACCATGGTTTTATAAAGAGGCAATCCCTTTTTTAATTATTCCTAATATTCTATTTGCTTTTTTGACTGCCGCGGCACACTGAGTGGATGTTTTCAGAGAATTATCCACAATGACTCCAAAATCTCTCTTGAGTAGTTGTAGCCAAATTAGTTTCCATGACCATCCCCTGCTTTCCACTCCTTGGACTCAAATCAGTCTAATTAGAACTCTAGCTATTATACAGTAGGTGTGTTTAATTCTGCCATTCTTTTCCTACACCAAGTTATACTAAGTGGTGTATCTAAGAAACTTTGATTCTTCACACATAAATCACTTTCAAATCAGCATCTGCATCTTTTTGTCAATTCATCCTCCTTCATTAGTACTATTGAGTGTATATGATTTTTTTTTTAATTTTAAAAGGGTTCTCAGAAATAAAAAGTGTGGAGGAGCAACATATCAGCTTCCACACCAACAAGAGATTATGCCACTCATCATTTCTTTTTAAGGTTTGTGATTCTATTGAGATGATATGTATTGAAATAATATCTCACAAACATAGAAAGGATGGTCTCCAGTGACAACAATATGTCAACGATGTCAAAACACTGTCAAATAAAACTGCTATGCTTACTGTTCAGACTTCATCAGCATGTAATTTCTACAGCTATTTTGTAATTGTCACTGTGTTTTCATAGTTCCAGCCCTACATGATTAATAATTTTACATACACTTCCATTCAGATATATGAATGTTTCTGAACATCCAAGGGCTATATTCTTCAAAACACAAGGACATTTTTCCTCTTTAATATGTATAACTCTTTTAGTTGTGTGGAAAGAAAATATCTTGTGTAATTTCTTTGTTTAGTCAGTGTTAAAACTACATTGTATAAAGACCTCAGGATATAGGGTAAAGCTGTATGAAATGTTTGCACTGAAATTGACAAGAAAAAATGAATATTACAGCATTAAGTGTGAAATCAATTTTTGTTGAAAAAACTTGTGACAAAGTAATCACAACATTTTGTCACAAAAATGGGCTGCCTTTGGATATAACTGAAAAGAATGGAAATTCACTGAATTATTGGTGAAACTCTATCAAAATAATTGAAAATGAAATTCCAAGTATCTGTTAAAATATCTCGATTTTGCAAGGGTCCTGCTGCTACGGCACACTTTTTACTGCATATGCAACTCTTCAAGAGGTATGTGAAGGGCTTCACTCACCACTGGATCACCTCCTTGTAACTACCCATAATGTAGTGCCTCTCTCCTCAATTGACACACCTTGCTGATGGTCCCTCTGCTAGTCAGCCCCTCAATGACTCTGCCCTCTAGCCAGGACATTAGCTACAAATTGCAGCCAAAGGGCAGGCAAGGGATTTCAGTGCTCACTGGGCTCACGTCCCAGAATTGTTTCATTCTGAATTATAAATTCTTCCTAGTCACCTGTATTCAGGGTAGGTTTTTTGCTTTCAGCTACATTCTGGATGGATAGGGGATACTTGGGCCCGCCCACTCAACCAGGTTACAGTCAAGAGCTTGTGGTGAGCAGCACCAGAAAGGTGCTGTGCTGCTGCTCCCCTGGATTGCTTCCTAGCACACTCCTTACACAAAGCAGCAAAGCAAAGACATTTAAAGAAATACAAATTAAGGATAAATCCCGGACATTGCCAGTCTCTAGCATCTTTTGTAACTCAGCAGATCAAGTAAGTTCTCAATAGCCAGGGGTCCCAGGTAGCTGGACCTCCTCCCTCAGAGGAGCTAATACCATAGGTCTGTTTACCTCCACTAGCTGCCTCCTACTGAGCTACTGGGTGGCTGATCTCCTTTCAAGCTCCTCCTACAGCCCATGCATGCTTTGCAGGTAGGGAAGGGTGCAGTTCCCTGGGAACAAAGTAGCTCTTAAACCCCATCCTCTCCAGTGTGAGATTTGTACATCCTGTCACAAGGTAACACTGTATAACCCAGAGACTAGGAGTGAATGAAGAGGGATACTTGAACTCTACTCTTGACTCTTCCACTCAGTTCTGTGTGACCTTGAAAACATTAATAAACATCTCTTTGCATCAGTTACCCCATAGGAATAATATCAGTGACCTATATTTGCTAAGCTCTCTGATACAGTGGAATGAAAGACACTGCATAAGTACAAAATGTTATTATTAGAGCTATGAACATTTAAAAATATAAAAAGCTAAATCCCATATGGCTGTTTGTTTTTTCCGCAGCCATTTAAAATTCTCATGTTAGTGTTGATTATAAAGAATTAAACTTTAACTTCAAGGAAAGAGTGAATTATACATAATATACAACAGGCAATTGTGAATTATGAAGCTGTAATGCAATCAATGGGTTTGAGTAATTTCATAATCTATGAAAATGAAGGAAAAATTTGACTGACTTCAATCACAATATCCAGTATTTTATGTAGTATGTTTTAACTTTCCCTCTTCCTCTGACAGCATGAATCTTTTCTACTCCATTTTGTGACTAATTTACCACTTTGTATAATAAAACAAAATAACTGATATGCAGTTGCAAACAATTAGACACTTACAAGCAAGGAAATGAATACTTTCCTAATTAGGACCCAGTTCCAGAGTTACTATATGCAGTAAGGACTTGATTTACCAAAACAATTAAATAAATATCTAACTTTAAGCATGTGCTTAAATATCATAGATATCCATCAGGATGTAAATTCCCTTGAAGTCCATGTAAGGTTTACGTATAGAAAGTCAGTAGATTATAAATAGCTGTAGATGCATGAATTAATAATTACATTGCAGCTTAATCTGATCTAGAGTACTTAGGTGGTACAGATTTTTCAAAAAGCTTTTAGCTTTGAAACTAAACTAACAGGTAATGATTTTAACCCTGTTTTGATTATATAATGGCCACAAATAGCTGTCCATATTTATAGTTTGCTGGAATATACATAGGCTGTCTGACGAAGATCTCTGACAAAGATGGCTTTCTGCATGCCTCCCTGAAATAAGATATTTTAAAAGCCTGACATTTCCTCTTTAGTTAATATCTATTTGTTTACAGTTTGAAGATAACATTAGACTGATATTTTCCAAAATGAGTAAAATACTTTCAGTGTATCCAGACAACACCGGGCCTCAAAAAGTGTTTTCTTTGTAACCTGCTTACACAGAACCTGTCTTCATAGGCCTCCACGCTTACATTTAATGCCACTTTCAAAACAGTAGCACCTTGCAGTTGCAGTGACCATAATGGCCCAAAAATCCTCAACAGCTATGAGTCAGGATAAAACCTATAGGTAGCACTGAGTGGATGCTGAATTGCATTTAAGGCTGGCCGGAACCAGGTCCGGCAGGGCATCAGGTCAGTAGTTACTTTGTGTGGCTACTGCTTGAGGCTATCTGAGGCCTATGCTTAAAGGGACCTCCCCGGACAACTGGTTCTCAGGTTTCCCTGCTTGCTTGCCTACCTCAATGAGAGACAGCAAAGCATTTTGTCTCTGCATGCTCTGGTTGCCCTCACTCGGGACACCACAACACTCTGCAACATGGGGCCAGAGCTGCTCCTGGGCACTCTGGTGCTTCTTGTGGATGCGTTGCTGCCAGCCTGGCTGCACTTTCTGCAGGCTGCCATCCGGGAGGTCCATCGGGGGGCTGTCAGTATGCAGGAGGCCCTGCAGGAGAGCTTCCACCCTGAGGAGCACTAAGAACCTCCCTGGTCTGCCCCACTAGAGGCTTGTGCCTCATTCCTCCCTCACGTCCTTCCACTTACCCCTCCCTAAGCCCCCTTCTTGATGTCAAATAAAATACATGTATTTTCATGAACACAAACTCTCTTTATTTAACAAAAGTGCGGGCGGGGGGGGATGAAACTATGGCGAGACCGGGGAAAGGAGGTGGGAGAGGGGAGAAGAGAGGGTGAGAGAGGGGAGGGGGAACCTGGGAGGAAGGAGCTGGAAGGGGGAAGCAAGGGGAAGAAGGGGGAGAGGAAGCTCAGGGCTCAGGGTTGGGGGTCTCACCAGACCAACTCGATTTTCATGAGAACTTGCTCCTGGGTTCTCATGTGGCCTTTGGTGGCCAGGCTGGCAGCTATCTTGCCACAGACGGCTGCATTCCTTCGTCTAGTGCAGAGATCATGGAAGTTGGGGGCATCCCCCCAAACCTGAAAAAGGTCCATGATCTCTGCCTTGGACCAGGAAGGCACCTGCTTTCTCCAGGCCCTGGTTCGCTCCTGGGAGCTGTCAGACTGCTCCCGGGGAGCGGTGGAGGGCTGGCTGCCAGTGGCTTGCTGGCTCATGTTTTGGGGCCACTGGATCAGGGGCAGTGACTGCTGGCTGTGGGCTGGCAGGCTTGGAGCTGGCACAGGCACTGTGGCCGGAGTCTACCCCTTTAAGGGTTCTGGGGATGGGGGGAGGGAGAGGAGTGTTCTTGGTTGAGGCCAGAGTGGCCACCAGGGCACCCTGGGAAGGGTTGGAGGCCCCCTATTTCGAAATAAGTTTCTACACAGCACTTATTTCAAAATAGCAATTTCAAAATTGGCATTATTCCTCATGGAATGAAGTTTACCATTTTCAAAATAAGCCCTCCACTATTTCAATTTAATTTCGAAATAGCGGTTGGCTCGTGTATACGCTAGGAAGGTTATTTGAAATGACTTTGATGTGTAGACATATCTTATGTGAATAATAATATATTAAACAACGGTTTCCTTGAATTGTGATTGCAAGATCTGGACCTGGTATTGCAGCTCAACAAACCCTATGAAACTAACTGTTGCCACTTAGGATTTAGGGAAGAGTCTCTTACTCTGTTTACACTAGTTGCATGCCTGCCACTATTTGGAAATGCATTTTGTGTGTAGACGCGTTATTTTGAAATATCTTATTTTGAAATAACTATTTTGAACTTAGATATTTCAAAATAAAGCTGTAGTGTAGACGTACCCATAAAGTGGAACCTTCAGGGCTCCGTCGCTCTGGAAGCTCTGGTGTGGTTGGCAGTCTGGGAGTTGTGAGCCCAGTGGCCCAGGCCAGCCTTCAGCTTCGCCTAGGTCCAGCTCCTCCACTGGGTGTGCAGGGACCTGGCTCATTCTGCTACCGGGGCTTCACTGGCTTCTCTGGCAGGCCTTTTATCTCTCTGGCCCCGCCTCCTGGTTTCCAGCCAATTGTGGCCCACCAATGCTCTGGGAGGGGCGCATCCCCCTCGGGGGTCAGTGGGCAGCCACTCTGACCCACCACACTGACCAAGAAAATAACCATAAGTATTTGGACAGATTAATAAAATCAGCAAAACAAATTAATATTAGAGCCACTTATGACTAGAAATGGGTAACTGTTCATTTCTTTTCTCTACTTCCATTTTTTTCTTCCAATGTTCAATAAACTTTAAGATCTTACCTGACAACTAAATAAAAGTCTTCTAAAAATAAACACGTTACAATTCTGTTTGGTTAGCACATTCACTAATCAATTGCTGACCCTGAAATTACTGAGTTTACATGATGGAAAACAATACTTATATATATGATTTATAGTTGGGTATTAAACTTCTGAACTTTTATATAATGTCTTTATGAATAAACACTGAGGTTTGTATTGTAAATGTGCCTAGAGGTTGATCAATAGGTGCATTTTATACATTAAATGGGAAACATATAAGTTAATTAATTGTACTGATACTTTTGGGAAAATCACTCAGAAGGTTTACCCAGCTAACTTGTCCAGACTTGTACTATATTTCCAGAGATGTGGAAGAAGACTGATTAGGTTTCACAGAAGCCAGCAATAAGCAGATGTGTGATATGAAAAGTGTTTAAATAGGAGACAGCTCAGTATTGATACAGGTTAGGAGGATAAGACACATTAGATAGGCCAAACTTGACTGATGAAGGAAACATCACTTGTTACTATATTTTGTATGTGCTTAGAGTTGCCAACTGCCTACTCACAAACCAAAACACCCTTGTCCTGCCCATGCCTCATCCTTTCACTGAGGCCATGCCGCATCCCATGCGCCGCTCCCACTCACTCGGTCCCCTTCCCTCCATCATTTGCTCTCCCTCACCCTCATTCACTCTCATCAGCCTGGGGCAGCCGATTGGGAAGCAGGAAGTGGTGCAGGGTGCAATTTTTGGGAGCATCCTGCATCTTTTACTGCACCCAAACTCCCTCTCACTGCTTGCTCCCTGCATCCCCTCCCGCACCAAAACTTCCTCCTAGAACCTGCACCTCACATCCCCTCCTTCACCCCAACTCCCTCCCAGAGCCTGCACCCTGCATCCTCTCTTGTACCCCTACTTCCAGGCTCTTGGAGCAAGTCTGGGTGAAGGAGGGGGTGCAGGATGTAGGCTCTGGGAGGGGATTTAGGTGTAGGGTACAGGCTGTAGCTGGGGCAGGGGTTGGAGTGGAGGAGGGGGTGATGGTGCAGGCTCTGGGATGAAGTTTGGGTGTAGGAGGGGATATTAGGTGCAAGCTTTAGGAGGAAGTTTGGGTGCGGGAGGGGATGCAGGATGCAGGCAGTGGAAGGGAGTTTGGGTGCGGGAGGAGATATGAGGTGAAGGCTCTGAGGAATTTGGATGCAGGAAAGGGTGTGGGGTGCTGGCTCAGAGGGAATTTGGGTGTGGGGTGTGGTCTGTAGCTGGATAGGGGTTGGGTTACAAGAAGGGGGCTAGGGAGAGGACACTTACCTCAGAGGGTCCCAAAAGTGACCAGCACACCCCTCTGGCAGCATCTCTTAGGTGGGGGGAAACAGAGGAAGTCTCCACACAATGCTGCCCACAAGCACCACCACAGTCATTCCCATTGGCCATAGTTCTCAGCTAATAGGAGCTGTGGATTTGGGGCTTAGGGTAAAAGCAGTACATGGAGACACAGGGATGGTGCTGGCTGTTTCTGGGAATGGTGCAGAGCAAAGCGGGCAGGAACCTTGTCTTAGCCCCATTGCGCTGCTGACAGAACCAGTCTCCAATCACTTTTAAATCACCAGGGACTCTGGGTAATTGTCTTCTTTGCCACCCTCATTGGGAGGCCTGGATAGTACATAATTGTATAGACATAGAGCTAAACGCCTTGAGAGTGAGGGGCTTTTTCATGTTACCATGATAGGTTCACATTAGTACTTAAATCCCAAAAAGAACCTGGTACATGAGATTTCGTGTTCCCCTTCCCTCCACCAATGAGTCCTTTTCCTTCCTGAACTTCTCCTCTATCCTAACCCTTTCCTTTTCTCTTCTGTTTAATAAGAGTCTGGTGTTGCCAGCTAAGACTTTATATTTTGCAACACTGCTGCTGTAAGCATATGACCAGAGAGGCAACTAAAAGCAACAACCTAAATAGCCCACTGCTGGTACATTCCCTGATCTGGGGATGGCTGAAAAGACAGTGTGCTGTTCCTAAGTTTTTCCTGCAGTGAAACTGCAAGTGAGAGTTAAGATCACAGACAGTATTTTCTCTCTTAGCTATTCTTTCCACTCCCCTCAAAAAATGAGAAGTAACGTTAGTTCGAACCAAGGGTTTTGATTCGAACTAACACGTCCCAGAGTGCACTTCCTGGTTCGAATAAGCTGTTGAGTGGAATAACGTATGGGCGAGATTATGATAATGAAGCGTGTGATATATTTAAATTCCCACTTCATTAGCAATTTTGGTCGGCTACATTTGCATCCCTAGTCCGAACTAGGGAGCAAATGTAGACATACCCTGAGAGACAAGGTGGGTGAGTTAATATCTTTTACTGGACCAACTTCTGTTAACAGAAATTAGTCCAATAAATATATTACCTCACCCACTTTGTCTCTCTAATACACAGGAACCAACCCCTCCACATCATCACTCCATATTTACTTAATACTTTACATTTAAAATGTTTTCACTGTTTTTCTTTCTGCATTTTGAATAAAATATTTAAAAGATTTTTAATGGAGTGTTTGACATTCTACTAAGCAGGCTATGGTCTCACATACCAAATCCCAAGCTTTGTGAAAAGGGATTCTATCAGTTTGCAGCGATGGAAAATAAATCACTATATCTCAAAGCCAGGAGGAAGTTAGTGGACCTACGTGACAGTTGTAGGCTCTACCATTTTATGCCCTCAATGCAGAGAACGACAACTCTCAGCACCATATGTTTGCACCATGGTAGTTTTGGAGGAGTTAATGTTCTCTCCGCAATGTTTAATGAAAACACTTTTGAAACAGTGATGAAAAACATAGAGTATTGTGCAGAGAAGGCCAAAAGATAACTTCCATAAGTAATTTAAGGAGAATTTAGCCAAGGGAGGAGTGGCATGTGCGCCATAGGTACAGTTATGGCCAAAAGACTGAACTCCTGTGCATGGAGTACATACACACCATTACTGGACTGTGCTTATGTAAAATCACTTGGACAGAGAATCCTACTATTGGGAATATTATTTAGCTTATGTTTAAATTTAACTAATGGGAAAGGCATGCTAATGTGTATTTGTTTGGCTCAAACATTTCAAGCTGACTTCATTTCTGGGACATCATATTTGTTTCATTCAGTCTGACATCTATATTTCATGATAATGCTTTTCCTCTGATAACCCACTGTTAGTAATTTTCTGTTCCTGTGCCTCTCCTCCCTGGGCTAAATTCTCCCTAAATTACTTATGGAAGTCATCATTTGACCTTCTCTGCACAATAGTCTATGTTTCTCATCACTGTTTCAAAAGTGTTTTCATTGAACATTGCTGAGAGAACATTAACCCCTCCAGAACTACCATAGTGCAAACAAATGCACATCAGAAAACTCAGGAAGAGGTGAAATGAATGGGGTGGAAAGTTTGTGCTCCCTCCCCACCAAAACCTGTGTAAAGGGCACACAACATTCTGGTGCTGCAGAGTGCTATTTTAGGATAAGAGGTAAGGGGTGTCCACACAGATGTACACACGAATTCCTACCCAGTGTGGTCAACAACATACTCTCCATCTTACAAATAGTTTACTTGTGTTCCTATCAGAAAGTGGTTGGGAAGAGTGAGGGCACTCACATTAATACTGCATGAGAGGGGGGGAATTTGGTGTGGAATTTGGCTCAAGAAAATGAACTACAGTGAATTAAATATGTTATATATTCCTATTTGAATTCTTCAGTGTGTTCCTCTCTGATACTCACCCACTGCATAGTGGTGCAGTACAGAAGACTGAGCTCTGGTCAATCAAAACCTAATTATCTCATAGTATACAAACTATAATTCTATAGGTTGAAGCCCCATTCAGTATTTTTATCCAGAGGGCTTAGAATATTATTATATTCTGGATAACCTGTTACTATTTTAGAAGCAGTAATTAAAAAATGTGTATGTTCAGCAATAAAACTGTACTTATAAATAACTGGATACTTTTTCAATTGTGTTGTTTTTGAGGGCTGGTCTACCCTGCCATGGTAAATCAATCTAACTTATGCAGCTTCAGGTACATGAATAATGTAACTAAAATTGATGTTGTTAGATCCATTGCAGCTACACTGTGCTGTGTCAACAGGACAGCATCTCTCATCAACTTCTCTTATGCTTCCTGGGAGGTGGAGAACACAAATCACTTGAGAGTATTCTCCCATTGATTTAGCATGTCTTCACCAGACCCAGTAAATCGATTCTCACTACATTAATTGCAGCAGAGCTTGTCTACTGGCAAACATAGATATACCCAAAGTATTGCATGCATTTAGAGAATTGCTATATATAATATGCAGTTTATAGAATTGTCATGAGAGCAGGCACCCACCTCCATGGTGCCTTCTGCTAGTCACTTTGGGAATTAGCTCTTCAGCCCTAGAGTGCCCCCTTTCAGCTGATGTCATGCCTGCTAGTACCATCCTAGGCCAGTGCCCCTGCACTCTAGGATCCTCCCCTCCCACTATACCCATCTTGCCTTGGTGAAACACTGCTAGTCATCATCTAGCCCCTGCCTCGGGGCAAACTGCAGTCTGAAATGGCCTTTTCCTATCACTGGTTGTGTCCCTGCATCCTTAGTACACTCAGGCCTTGCCTCAGGCCCTGCAGCCTGGGAGTGAGGCCAGGCCAGAGCTCCCCAGCTCTGCCTGCCCTATCCCAGCACTGCCCTGTCTCATGAAGCCTCCAGCTTCTTTGGCAGATAGGTCCCTCCTGCTCCCCAGCTAGAGCAAGTGTGTGTGTATCCTCTTTCCCTCCAGGAGCCCTTATTTATGCAGCTCCAGCTGGGCCCTAATAGGCTATCGCTGCCTCAGCTGTGGGCTATACTCTCTCAGCCCTCTCCCAGAGCTGGGTTTTAGCCCTTAAAGGGCCAATGCAGGGTAGAAGCCCCATCACAAAGGTACAAACCCTTATAATATATTCAACAGCTATAAATTTTCAACTGATGTCATAGTTGCTGGAATAAACTGTTTTTGAGGACAACTTCATTAGGTAAGGTTTGAAAAATATTAACATTATAGCTTTTATGGGGGATCATACTGAAGCAAATGTGATGCGACTGGAACTCTGTGATACTAGCAGACCAGTTGCCAGCTCATGCCAGGGCCCTTGGCCCCACTGAACACTTACAAATATATAACTGGGAACCAGTCTGGCTCACCTGTGTATTATATTTGTTAGATGTTCATAAGAATGTGTATAGTGTTAAACTTGATGAAATGTTTGTAGGAAACTGCATGTACAGAGCTCACTTATAGCAACTTACTTTGAGTAATCATAATTATGTAACTCAATATTTGTCACTTAGGGTATGTCTACACAGCACCATCATTACAAAATAACTAGTGTTATTTTGAAATAACTTAGTCTGCGTGTACACTGTCAAGCTAGAGGACTTCTTACTCTGACTCCTGTAACCTTCATTGTACAGGAGTAAGGGAAGTTGGAGGAAGAGTGCTCTATTTTGAAAGAAGTGCTGTGTAGATGCTCCCAGTTTTGAAATAAGTTATGCAACTGACATCGTGCAATTTGCATAGTTTATTTCAGGTTAAGTCCTGCTGTGTAGACATACCCATATATGGCAATTAATATACCAGAAGTAAAAGATCAATTTGTAATTCATTCCAACCTAATATGCAGTGAATATCTGTGCCAGATAATAGCATTTTTAAATGACTTTTTTTCTTGTTAAGAAGTTTAGAACACAAGTTGCCTCTTTCCCTACTAGTAAAATCTGTTATTTACTAAACACAGAATGCTTCATAATATGTTATCACTTTGATGAGGAGTAACCATTCTAATAGAAAATATATATAAAGATTCCTATAAAGAGGACTTTAGAAAGTACAAACTTTACGGACAAGAGTTATTATAAATAAAACTGTTTTGTTCTTTTGTTATGTAGATTTTAATGACCATCCAATTATATTTTCATGATTAATTTTGTACTGAAAAATAACATGGACAACATCCAATATATGATATATAACAACTTTTATAGTGACTTCCAGATGAGTGTTTGTGAAGTACTTTGAAAGTATTAGTAAATTAAACCTCTCACAATATCCATATAAAGTACATAGACTTATGTCCATTCATAGATGTATCTACTAGTAGAGCACAATACATAAATCTAACCTCAAGGTAAAAATGGTATATATAATCATAACAAGATCCACACCCAAAACAAAAAGTCCTTAGCTTCATAAAGAACTACACAACTGGATGCAGTTGTGGATCTAATAAAATCCTTATTTGTGAACTATATTTGTCCAACACCAAATGATATTGCTGACATAAATCTAGCCAATTCTTCCAGCTGTTTCTCCTAGATACTAACATTATTTCTGGGACTGAGACAAGTAAACTGCATCCTCTAAAGTCTCTGGCTGAGGCAAGCAGCAATCTACAATCTACAGTCTATTGCTCTGGTCCGTTGGGCAGGACAGAACAACAAGCAATCTTTAGCTCAAAGCCTCAGGGCTTGATGACAAAGCAATTTATAGTCTAGGGGCTGTGACCCTTGGACAGGGCATAGCAAGAAATATTCTTTAGCTTCAGCCTGGAGCAGATTACAATCACAGTCTAAGGACTCACTGCCCCTGGACACAAACATGGCACAGGCATGCTGGCCTGGGCTGAGTAGGCCACCTCCCCAGGAATGGGATTGGTGGCAGGAGATGAGAAGGTCTGGGCCTACCAATCTCCACTCGGTTGCAGACAAGGTACCTAACACTGGTCCCACTATTGTACTCCCCTTCCATTTCCAGCATGGGTGATGGGACTGGTTTTGCTCTGCCCAGCCAGCATGTGCGTGGAGGTTTCTCCCCATCAGGCTTCAAAAGAGGCCACTCTGCCTCACTACACAGTCCATAAAATTTACTGTCATAGAATGTCTTTGAATCAAAGACTATAATAGGATTTTAAAAGGGGTCTTGAAAACTGGATGACAACGTATTTGTCAATATACTTGTTAATATGGTTAATCAAATTTCATGCACCACAAGAGTCACATGGAATTGCCTTGGTCTCCAATATACCACACAACACTGTAGCGGGCAAAAATTTATGTCTGGGATTTGTTTGTTTGCGTGCTTGCTTGCTTCCTCTGAAGCATCAGGCATAACCCAGAGGCAGGCCAATGGACTTAATGGGCAAACCCTCTTATGCAAACCTTGAAAAACAGGATATTTTCAGAATATGAACCTCTTCAACAGCCATAGATCCAGATCCTTCGACAAACTAAAGAAACAGGGCATTCCCAGACACAAATCTTATAGTGAAAGAAAAAACTAGGACCTAAGAGAGACTTTCTGGAAAGAAGAAATACAGAGTTACATAAACTACAGGGCCTCTGATCTACAGAAGGTAGAAGCCCTGGAAGTTTAATATTTTAGCTACTGGGATTGTGAACATAGAACAATATGACAAGTGGTAAAGAAACCAGCCACAAAACAGGGAAAGAGTGGCAACAGGCTTTTCGAGCTAGAATTCCCAAGATTAAAATCCAGAGGATTACAGGGATCATTCTGGTCACTGATATGCTGGAATGAGTAGAAAAGAAAATACAAGTCACAAATGCTCTGGCAAAGAACATAGAATACACTAAGGCTACATCTACACTGGCCAGTCTTGTGCAAGAACATATGCAAAAGAGGCATGGCGATGAATATTGTGGTGCCTCATTAGCATACTTAATGAGCCGCCATTTCGTGCAAGGGGCTTTTGCACAAGAAGGAGCAGCCTACACTGAAAATAAGTGGGAGAATGGCTCTTGCACAAGAGGGGGTTTTTGTGCAAGAAGGCGCAGTGTAGACAGCTCCTTCTTGTACAAAAATGGCATCTCATTTGCATATGATCTTGTGCAAGACTGGCCAGTGTAAATGTAGCCTTAAACTTTGAGAGCTACTGAAGAGACTCTTTTGTGACGATTCCATTATTCCACCCTTTTTTTCTTCCAGCAGAAAATCTTTCTCTGAAGAGATGTTTTCTATTAAGGAAACAGCTGCTGTGTCCACTTTGTCTAGTTGCCACAATGTGTGGTTCTTTTAGAATGTGTGAAGTGTTAGTGTTCATCTGTTTGTTCTTTATGGTTTAATTTTATGATCTCTTCTAGCACTGTGTCAGACTGTAATGCTTTGCTTCTATATCAACTAGTTGAAACATATATTCCTTTAGGTATGCTGTCCTTTCTGTTTCTGTCTGGGATCCAATATGTGAAAATCCACAGTTTTAACCACCCATTGCCTTGGCCTCTTTTTCATGATCTTGCATCAAAAATTCCCCTTCCTTAATGTGATGGAGAATACTCGCCTCTGCCTCCTAGTAGATAAGTGTGGTAGTGCAGTCTTTTTCTGCATCTGGAACTCTTTGCAGGTTGTTGACCTAATTTGGCAGGTAATCAGCGGCACAGTCCTCTGGCTGTGTCACATGGTCAATATGGATGAACCACTTCCAGGGAGTAAAGTTCAGCAAACTATCAGCCCTCACTAGATCGTCAGTTCTGTCTCTGGGCTCTTTAAATCCTGCTCTTTACTCTCACTTCTAAATAGGCCTTGTCCTCTTCGCTGGCGTCATAACCATGAGGGATGGCCAGCAGCCTGGGGACTAAGGGTATGTCTACACTACAGAGTTAGTTCGAACTAACGGACGTTAGTTCGAACTAACTTTCATAGGCGCTACACTAGCGCTCCGCTAGTTCGAATTTAGGGCTTAGTTCGAACTAGGTAAACCTCATTTTACAAGGATTAAGCCTAGTTCGAACTAGCTAGTTCGAATTAAGGGCTGTGTAGACCCTTAATTCGAACTAGTGGGAGGCTAGCCCTCCCCAGGTTTCCCTGGTGGCCACTCTGGCCAACAACAGGGAAACTCGTCTGCCCCCCTCCCGGCCCCGGACCCCTTAAAGGGGCACGGGCTGGCTACTGTGCCCGTGCCAGGTGCAAGCCTGCCAGCACCCAGCCAGCAGACCCTGCACCTGGCACGGATCGAGCCAGCCACCCGATGCCCCCCAGCCCTCCCCCTCTTCCCGGGATCAGGCTGGCGGCTCCCGGGAGCTTGCCCTGGACCGCAAGAGGCAGGCACCCGCCTGGGCTAGTGCGGACATCGTGGACCTCGTCCACGATCTCCGCACTAGGCACAGGAAGGTGGCCATCTAGGGCAGGAGTTTGAAGCCTGGCCACACAGGAGCAGGAGTGCATGAAAATCAAGGTGGTCCACTGAGACCCCCGACCCTGAGCCCTGAGCTTACAATGGCCATACTGGGTCAGACCAAAGGTCCATCTAGCCCAGTAGCCTGTCTGCCGACAGCGGCCAACCCTAAGGATCCTGGAGGGGATGGACTGGAGACAGTGACCAAGCCATTTGTCTCGTGCCATCCCTCTCCAGCCTTCCACAAACTTTGGGCAGTGACACCACTCCTACCCCCTGGCTAATACCACCCAACTCCTGCTTTTAGAGACCTCTATCCTGTCCCCCCCTCCATCTCCTCTTTTCTAACCTGAAAAGTCCCAGTCTTTTTAGCCTCTCTTCATATGGGACCTGTTCCGAACCCCTGATCATTTTAGTTGCCCTCCCCTCTCCCAGCCTCTCTCTTCCCCTCTCCCACCTCCTTTTCCCAGTCTCCCCCAGTTTTGTTCAATAAAGACAGATTCCATTTTTGAACACAATTGTCCTTTATTTTGTACATCAAGAAAAGGGGCTAGGGAAGGGTAAGTGGAAGGAGGTGAGGGAGGAATGGGGCACGAGCCCCCGATGGGGAGGACTGGGCTGGCTCTGTGGGCTTCTGGGGGTGGAAGCTCTCCTGCAGCCCCCCAATTGCCCCCTCTCCCCAGATGGCAGCCTGCGGCAAGTGCAGCCGGGCTGATGGCCGAGTGGTGTGATGTGCCCAGTGTGGGCACTCCGGGCACTCCAAGCCAGGACTGGTTTTCAAGCGGGGCACCCCTGAGAACTGTCTGTCCGGGGTGGGGGTCGGGACCCTTTAAGCACAGCCCTCGGCTAGCCTGAGACAGCATCTCCACGCTCTAAGTCTTCCTCTGATGCCCTGCCGGCACTGCTTCCGGCCATCCTTAAGCCCTGTTCAGGGTCCACTTAATGTGGACATGCTAGTTCGAATTAGCAAAGCGCTAATTCGAACTAGTTTTTAGTTCTAGACGCGTTAGTTCGAATTAGCTTAGTTCGAATTAACTAATTCGAACTAAGTTAGTTCGAATTAGCGCTGTAGTGTAGACATACCCTAAGGGATTAACCTAGGCAGGTATCTGGTCAGCCAATAGTAATGCACAAAGGGATTTCAAACTGGGACAAAGGAATTTTTAACTTTTCCCTCCTTTGTCTGAGAGAGAGCAGCTTCTTCCAAGTAACAAGGAGATGGGAAGGCCTGTTTCTCTCCAAGAAAAGTCTCCTCAAATATGTGTAAGTAGGGAAAAGTTAGATCATTCTCAGGTTTTATTGTTTTCTGGTTTGGGAATGTGGAAATGATGTCTGTGGTGTTAAAAGTAGGTTTCTTTTCTCTTTTGTAACTAAGTCCTGAGCCCAGGGATTCCCCTGAGTATCTAGATTAATCAGTGGTGCTTTTAATCCAGCCACGTTATTATGCTGGCAACTATGGTATTGTTTTGATAATAAAAGTTTGTTTTCTTTTTTTAATTAACCTGGTACTGGTTCATTTCTGTGTCCTGGAAAATCTGTCTGTGGATATCTGTATACCTCTGATTAGGAGACAGCTACCACAGACTGCAGCTTGTATTTTCTCTTTTCTTTTTCAAGCTCTTTGGGGAAAAGGGCTTGAGGTACCCCTGAGGTTTTTAGAGAGGTTTCCCAAGTGATCTCTTCCTTGGTTCTTGCTTGGAATACATGGGTGGTGGCAGCAGTTGTTTTGGTTTTTTTTATTCTCCAAAGTCCGGGTATTAGGATTTGGGGGAGGAGGGTTGTACCAAAGCCTGTAGAGGTCAGGTTTTGGGGTGCTTTTGTGGGCCTCCACTTCTGCATTTATTGTGCCAGAGTGGGGAACAGCCCTGACAGCTGGGCTTAGACAACCTTCCCAGTTTCTAATGGGGCAACCCAGGCCTGCCTGCGACTCTGGGTCCCAACCCAGAGACCCTAAAAACTGCAACCACAAGCTTCTTTTAATAGGCTGCTGCTACATTCCTTGAGCCTCTTCCCACTGGGTCTCTTTCTCTCTTTCCATTATCTTAGGGCTACAGCTCTAAGGGCCTCTTGCTCCAAAGTTTAGTAAATTCAGTCCATCGACCCCTTGTGCCAGAGCAGAGTACCTTTTCTTGCTCCTTTGGCCTCAGCCATACTTACTTAAGGAAAATAACTGGCTTTCTCTCTGGTTTCTTATTTAGACACTTCAGTCCATTTTTGTCTTAGGGCTTGTCTACATGGGGGCATTCAGGAACGTAAATCAAAATGAAAGGTATGAATTTGAAGTGGATTCATTAAATTCCATTAAACAACTGTGTAGCCACTCATTATGAACTAAAGTAGCCTTAGTTTGGTGGCATTAAAATTGTCTATAGGCAAAGCATTCATTTCTGCTGTACTTTGGATACTCTTCTACATTATGTGAAGAGTGCAGCATATATTTTTTGTTTGAAAAAATGCTAAATAATATGAATTATATGGAATCTCAGTGCTTTGGGCAGTCCAAAAAGCCAAATGTTTACCTACAATCTTATAAAATTCATTGTTTCATACAAAACAGTCTTTTAAATATAAAAGTTATGGACAAATAGAATAAAATTAACTGGCATTAACATCTGCTCCCAAAGGCAAAACAAGATGAGCATAACTACTGAAACATCTAACTAGCTGATGTCTATGAAGTATTGACACCTGGCTCATCTTGTAATAGTAAAAGCTCAAGAGTGGTGCAAGAATTAACTAAGGGTATGTCTACACTAGCCCCCTAGTTCGAACTAGGGAGGCTAATATAGGCATTCAAACTAGGGGGTCTAGTGTAGACATACACTAAGACTGGCATTCCAAAAAGTATTTAAGCTCTTTTCTGCTCTTAACTCTCTTGAGCAAAAATTTCAGAGGGGTAGCCAAGTTAGTCTATAACAAGAAAAACTTAAAAAACAACAAATAGTCTAGTAGCACCTTAAAAACTAACAAAACATGTAGATGGTATCATGAGCTTTCATGGGCACAGCCCACTTCTTTCTGTCATCTGAAGTGGGTTGTGCCCACAAAAGCTCATGATACCATCTACATGTTTTGTTAGTCTTTAAGGTGCTACTAGACTATTTGTTGTTTTTTCAGCAAAAATACCAGTTATGTTACAGGATATAACTTAAGTACATAATTGAACTGAACTGAATCATTTCCGTGTTGTCAAATGTTGCTTAGAGCAAAAATATGGTTCCACCATCCCCATCTTATCCTGAGCTAATGTTTGCATATTATCTATTTAATAAAAACAAGGGAAGTAGTGGGGGCAAAAGACCTATCTGGCTTCAAGATAAAGCTAGATGGGTTTATGAAGGGGATGGTTTGATGAGATAACATGACCTTGGCAATTAACTGACCTTTCACTATCACTGGTAAATAAGCCAATGGTGGGAAGGTAGGAGTTACTATAGAGAACTTTTTTCTGGGTGTCTGGTTGGTGAGTCTTGCCCACATGCTCAGGGTTCAGCTGATCGCCATATTTGGGATCGGGAAGGAATTTTCCTCCAGGGTAGATTGGCAGAGGCCCTGGAGGTTTTTCGCCTTCCTCTGTAGCATGGGGCACGGGTTACTTGCGGGAGAATTCTCTGCATCTTGGGGTTTTTAAACCATTGTTTGAGGACTTCAGTGTCTGAGATACAGGTGAGAGGATTATTCTAGAAATGGGTGGGTGAGATTCTGTGGCCTGCATTATGCCAGGGGTCAGACTAGATGATCATAATGGTCCCTTCTGACCTTAAAGACTATGAGTCTATGTTAGTTGTGTAGCTGAAGTCGAAGTACCTTAACTTGACTTTTAGCGTTGTCTACAAAGCAGGAAGTTAAAGGAAGAACACTCTTCCTTCAACTTCCCTTACTCCTCATGAAATGAAGTTACTGAATTCGGAGTAAGAAGCCCATTATTTTGAAATAATTTTGAAATAACGGGCTTGCTGTGTAGATGCGCAGTCTGTTATTTTGCAATAAGGGTATGTCTACACTACAGCGTTATTTCAAAATATCTCATTTCTAAAAAGTTAATTCAAAATAAGTTATTTCGAAATAACGCGTCTACACACAAAATGCATTTCAAAATAGCTTTTTGCTATTTCCAAGTAGCGCGTCCACACTGAGTGGACGCTGAATTGCATTTAAGGCTGGCCGGAACCAGGTTTGGCAGAGCATCAGGTCAGGACTTACTGTGTGGGGCTGCTGCCTGAGGCTATCTGAGGTTTGTGCTTAAAGGGACGGCCCCAGAAAGCCAGTTATCAGCTTTCCCTGCTTGCTTGCCTATCTCAATGAGGGACAGCAAAGAATTTTGTCTTTACATGCTCTGGTTGCCCTCTCTCGGGACACCACAGCACTCTGCAACATGGAGCCAGAGCTGCCCCGGGCACTCTGGTGCTTCTCATAGACGCGTTGCTGTGAGCCTTGCTGCACTTTCTGCAGGTTCCCATCTGGGAAGTCCATCAGGGGGCTGTCAGTATCCAGAAGGCCCTGCAGGAAAGCTTCCACCCTGAGGAGCACTAAGAGCCTCCCTGGTCTGCCCCACTGGGGGCTTGTGCCTCATTCCTCCATCACATCCTTCCACTTACCCCTCTCTAACCCTTCTTCCTGATGTCAAATAAAATACACATATTTTCATGAACACAAACTCTCTTTATTTAACAAGAGTGTGAGGGGGTGTGAAACTCTGGTGATACTGGGGAAAGGAGGCAGGAGAGGAGAGAAGAGAGGGTAGGAGAGGGGAGGGGAAAACCTGGGAGGAGGGAGCTGGAGTGGGGAGGCAAGGGAAAGAAGTGGGAGGGAAAGTTCAGGGCTCATGGTTGGGAGTCTCACCGAACCAACTTGATTTTCATGCGAACCTGGTCCTGGGTTCTCATGTGGCCTTTGGTGGCCAGGCTGGCAGCTATCCCACCATAGACAGCTGCATTCCTCCGTCTAGTGCGGAGATCATGAAAGTTGGGGGCATCCCCCCAAACCTGAGTAAGGTCCACGATCTCCACGCTGGACCAGGAAGGCGCCCGCCTTCTCCAGGCCCTGGTAGGCTCCTGGGAGCTGGCAGACTGCTCCTGGGGAACAGTCGAGGGCTGGCTGCCAGTGGCTTGCTGGCTCATGTTTTGGGTGACTGCCTGCTCTGCGCTGGAAGGCTTGGAACTGGCACAGGCACTATGGCCAGAATCAACCACTTTAAGGGCTCCGGGGAGTGGGCGAGGGAGATGAGTGTTCTTGGTTGAGGCCAGAGTGGCCACCAGGGCACCTTGGGAAGGCTGAAGGCCCCCTATTTTGATATAAGTGTCTACACAGCGCTTATTTCAAAATAGCTATTTTGAATTTCGCATTATTCCTCGTGGAATGAGGTTTACCAAATTCAAAATAAGCGCTCCACCATTTCCAATTTATTTCAAAATAGCGGTTTGTCTGTGTAGATGCTAGTAAAGTTATTTCGAAATAACGGCTGTTATTTTGAAATAACTTTGCTGTGTAGACATACCCTAAGGGTGTGTCTAGACTATATGGCTCCATCAACGGAGCCATGCAGATGAGTTTACTCAGCAAAGGGAAATGAAGCAGCAATTTAAATAATCGCTGGTTCATTTACATCAAAATGGCCGCCACACAGTGCTGATCAGCTGATTGTCGGCACAGTGCGGTAGTCTAGATGGGGATCAGCTGACCCCACAACCCTTTGTCGTCAGATCCTGTAAGCCTTGTTTGACGAGGCATAAAGGATCTGACGACAAAGGGTTCTGGGGTTGGCTGATCCCCGTCTAGATTACTGTGCTGTGCCGACAATCAGCTGATCCGCACTGCGTGGCAGCCATTTTGATGTAAATGAAGCGGCGATTATTTAAATTGCTGCTTCATTTCCCTTTGCCGAGTAAACTCATCTACACGGCTCCGTCGACAGAGCCATGTAGTCTAGACACACCCTAAGTGTGCAGTGTAGACATAGCCTTGGTGACTACATCTTGTTTAAGCTGGTAAATGCAAATATTGTCTTGCCAATTCATGACACTGACTTGCACATTACTGCCAAACTATTCAACTGATTTTTGTATTCCTTTGTTTTCTAACATAATTAAGGTGTGGATTGCTCAAGCTCTTATTAAATTTGTTTTCAAAACTAAATTTTTAACCTCATCTCTTTTGCAATGCTGGACAAATCTTCTGACTTTTTCCTCACATGTTGGCTAGACTGTCACTTATATCTAAAAAAAATCTAACTCTTCTAGTGTGTCATTAGCCCATGAGATTCCTGTGTAATATCCATTTACACTTTTTCTCATAATGAAGTAAGTAACAATGACAAACAGGAGAAGGGAGAGAATATATTCTTATTTAACACCAATGCCTGCATTAAACTATTCCCTCAAGTCTGTGTTTTCTTTAATTGTGCAAGCTGAACTTTCATAGAAAAGCTTTCTTTCCCTGACCTGACATTAGATCAGCTAGGACCTTTATCACAGACCAGTATTTACACCACTCACGTCTTTTACATGGGATCATTGTGTTTCCTGGAAACTTTCTGGACTATAATCTCTTGCTGCTACCAGCTTCTGGTTTTAAGCCAGGACAGAGACTAAAATGTGTCCTTAAGGAGTTCTTTTCAGAATATAATGAGCCTCATGTGTCTTTAAAACATTCTACAATATTCAAGAAGCCTCCTGTTTAGAATATGCTGCATATTTTTTCAAAGCAGAACTATTTGAAGAATGAAATAGGAAAAATGTCTGGAGATGATTATTTGGTGTTAAAACTAATGGCAGAATAGCATTCATTCTTAATATAAAAATATGCAAACAATAAACAGAAAAACATTGATTATTCTTATATAATCTTAAATAGTTATTAAGGTACTGAGCCTTTTAATAAAGAAGCAGATATTTTTAGAGCTAAAGCAAAGTAACAAAACCCCTTTAACAAATTATCCTTAGGAGATTATTAGAGTTTTAATCGGTTTCTTGTACTTAAACTCATTTTCCCAGCATGATGTACACTATCTGTGGGAGCTTTTTATAAGAAATTCACACCATGATTAGAGCACCAGCTATTTCAAGCGAAAACATTGTGAAATGTTACTATTGTTTGGGCAGTTGGAACTGAAATGATTGAGTGAAGGATGGTGGTTCTGCTCCAGGCTAATTACACAGCTAATGTCTTCGCTTTACATATCAATAGATGCTTCCAGAGATGAGCAATAACTGTCGCTCCATTATAAGTCCAATACAATGCACTTAAATTAGCCATTATTTGTGAACACTGTTAAAAATAAGAGCTGGCTAGTGCTTAGAGATGTTGCACTTGACATGCTTTTTGTTGTTAGTCTATAGATACTGCATATGGGATACTGAACAGTTTTGACACAGGCAAGGAAAATGTTTTAGAAATATTTTGCTTTAACTATATGTCGTTGATGATGATAACAGATAAAATCCACTGAACTTTCCAATGAAGTATGGGATGAGGAAAGGCCTCCAGAATAATAGGGAAATGATATTATAGTCAAAATACCAAAGAGAGGTACTCTAAGCCAATGGTTCTCAGCTAGGAATACATGTACCCCTGGGGTTACGCAGAGGTCTCACAGTGGGTACATTATATCATCTAGATATTCACCTAGTTTTAGAACAGGCTATATAAAAAGTACTGACAAAGACTGCATGAATTATAATTTCATAACGAAAATGACTTGTTATACCATTCTATATACTTTAATTCAGCAGTTCTCAAACTATGGGCAATTTATTTTAATGGGGTCACCAGAGCCAGATTACACTTGCTGGGGCCCAGGGCAGAAAGCAGAACCTAGAATTCTGTCACATGGAACTGAAGCTAAACCTTGAGCTTTAAAGGGAAGTGTAACTTGGAGTATAAAGGACAAATCAGACACCTGAAAGGAGTACAATAGTCTAGAAAGGCTGAGAGCCATTGATCTAAGCAACTGCAATAATTGGTTAGGTGTTACACTCTTTTCAGTGATAGGCAAAGTCTTCTGGAGTATCATATTAAAAGGAATAAAGGAAGCAGCTGAGGCAAAGTTAGTGAAAGAGCTGGCTCAATATTGACCCAGAAGATCATGTGACAACCAGATTTTCATCCTAAAAATAATGATGGAAGAGAGAATCAAATGTCAAAAAATACTCATCATCAACTTCACAGATTTTAAGAAAATACAACACAGCCTTCACTGCCATTCACTATGGAACAGACTGAAGTTTTATGGTATGTCAACAAACATAAATGAGACTTAAATTGTGTTCCCATCAAGAGACATTATGTTTGTTTTGTTTTTCCTTCTGGCCAGAGGACAAAGGAAGTCGATGCCATGAAGCCAGCAAGTCATAGAGTCGAAGTCACTTAAAGCTCAATATCATGGAGATCATCTACTACCCAGAGTCAGACTAAGACCGGAGCAGCTGATGATGCTTTTGCTGGACCTACAAGTCACTGCTGAACAACATGAAAAAGTGGGCTGTGCCTACAAAAGCTCATGATACCATCTATATGTTTTGTTAGTCTTTAAAGTGCTACCAGACTATTAGTTGTTGTTTTAAGTACCAGACTAAGTACCTAAGCAACTGACCCTGAAAAGTTACCTTGCTAACAGGGTTTTGAAGTGACCTCCCTGCCTTCTATGGGTCTAAACAGCATCCATAATAATTTGGCACTGAACTATAAGACTACCTTTTTTTCAGTTTTAGAATATAACTAACTAACCAATTATCTAACCAATTACAATAAAATAGAATCCGAAAGGGTAGATAAAAGTGAGGAAATCAACCAGGAAAATGTCTAGCATAGCAAGTGTATGTCTACACTGCAAGTGAAGATGTGACTACAGCACAAGGTGGTTGGCATCCTGTGCTAGCTTTAAAATAGCTGGTTCAGGAACAATAACAGTGAAGATGCAGTGGCACAGATTACCAATCCAAATACAGCTCCAAGATGTCTGTTGGGCTTGTACTGCAGCAGCTGACTTGTGCGGAAGCATGTGCCACATGTCTACACTACTACAGTTACTTGTGCTAGCTAGAGTAAAGCTAACATGAGAGGCCTATCTATGCTACAATCAGATCTTCACTTGCAATGTAAGCTTACGCATAGTGTGATCTGAAGTCACAGTACATTTGGCCATCAGAAGAAACTGAAGAGCAATTAAGGCCACTCCCAACTTTAATATTCTCAAAAGCATATGATAAGAAAAGAGGTGGATGGGCCCTACAAAGATGCTACTCTCTAATATAGTCAGGAGGGCACATACAGGGAATATGCAGAAGCCCCTTTGAAGAAGGATGGGTCACGAAAAGACTACCCATCAGTTAGCATTTATACACTACTCTATACAGTTTTAGCTATGACAACCCCTAAAAAGATTCATATCTATCACTTAGGAAACCGAAGTCATATAGTATAAACTATATATTCAGGTGAAACATGTCAGAAATATTAAAACATTTAAATTATCTCATTATTTTAGAATAATACTTTGCTATTTAAGAGCTATTTTCATCGTAGCTCTCAAAGTGATTTTCTATATTTCTTACTCAGCCAACTTCACAGGGTATTAGTATGTCTACACAGCACCCTAAACTCGAAATAAGATATGCAATTTGTGCTACACAAATTGCATATCTTATTTCAGATCTATTTGAAAATAGCTTATTTTGAAATTTGGCGCATCTACACAGCACCAAACTTCAAAATAATGTGCTATTTCAAGACATCCCTTAACTCTCCTGGAATGAGGGTTACCAAGATGCCAAAATAGCGTGCCCATTATTTTGAAAAATATTTCAAAATAATGGGCGGCTTGTGTAGACACGGGGCAGCTATTTCGGGCTACCTCCTGTATCCCAAAATTGCGATGCAGTGAAGACATACCCTCAGATTCACTTGTCAAAATCCTCCAGTGCTTCCAAGTAGTGCACAAAATACAAAGGGGAGGGATCACAAAGGTACTGAGAGCTGGGCCAGAGCCTAAAGCATAATTTAGGGCAGCAGGATGTTATGGTACACACAGAGGACTGCTATTGATCACTGGAGTCTCTAGTTTCACCCAGATGCAGTGAAGTCTAGGTCACTCTGTGACATTACTGGATTTTCGAGATGAACATGCAAAAAACTGTTGCACTCACTGTTGCATATTTGCCCCAAATTTTATAAAAACTGGTCCAAGTGAGGTGTCTATTGAAAGCTTATGCTTTGCTGATTCTGTTTATAATATTTATTTGCATGTATGACTTTTGTATTATAAGTATTGGCTATGTAGTGGTATATGCTTCTGTGAGATATCAACAGGCTTCACTCACATATTGTGAAAGGGTAGACAGTCAAGTGAATCGGAATACTTGACTGTCAATGGACCTTAAGTGGTGCCAATCCACATCTGAGGTACTTTGCTGTGAACCTGCAGACCAGCATGTAAACAATGACTGCTAAAGACTGATTCATACATGGACAGGTGACTTGTTCATGTGGCAAACTCTATCTGGGGCTGACTTTCACACAAAGAGAACAATAAAACTCCCTCCAAACAAGCAACGTTATGAAAATGGCCGTAGAGATTCCTCCATCTTGGTCTTCACTCCAGTTCATTACTTCAGGTGCATCTTTGCTGCGCACTGACCCTAGAAGGACTGATAACCCATTCTAACAAAGGATGTAATCCAGAGACATAGAAGGCAGCAGATTATTCCATCTTTGCTATAAGCCTACACAAGGAACTTTGTAATTGGTGTGTATAATTTGTTTCCTTTAACAATTTTATTCTCAGCCTTTTTTTTCTTTCTTTTATTAATAAACCTTTATATTTTAGATTCCAGAGGACTGACACAACATGTTCTTTTGGATAACATCTGAAGTAGACATTGACCTGAGACTATGGCTGGTCCTTTGGGATTGGAGGAACCTTTTTGGCTTTGGTGAGACTGGTTTTCATATCCCCTCATCTGTGTAAGGTGTGGTTCTGGTTGTGGCAAAGGAGAAGCGAGAGTGTCTAGGGGTTTGCTTGTGTGACTTCTTTTTGGCTAGTGTGGCAACAGAAGTGCTCTTTGTGACTGGTTTGGCATGGTTTATAGAGGAGGACCCTCAGTCTTGGGCTGTAAGTATCCCTGTCTCTATGAAAATTGCCCTGATTTGACCTCTCAGCAGAGCCTTCAGAAACCTATTATATTACACATCCCTACACAGAGAGCACCATAGTATAGGAGACTTTGTACTAATTCTTCTGCAATGCATGATCACCCACACTGGCATGATCTCCCATTTCCAGCTAAACTAGCATTAGGGCTGCTTTGTTCAATCAGTATAGCATAAAATGGGCACAGTGCAGCCCAAGACTGAGATTAATAAAGGAGAGAATGCCAAAATAAGAGAATGAAGAAAAATACTGTTGTAGAGACTTGAAAATTGGATGAGATTAAAATGAAATAAGATTTTTTTCCTCTGATCTCAGTTTTATGGATCCTTTCATAGAGAAAGATAATATTTGAGTGGCATGAAGGTGAATGTGGGTTTCTAATGAAGGAATACTGTAATGGTGGAAGAAACCACAGAATCCAAGTTTTCACATTCGCTGCCATGTCCATATTTTTGAGGTATGCGTGGTAGGAAAGAGGTAAGATTAATTAGTCAATGTTTATACCATTCTTTGAAAATGTGCAATCTTATAACAAAGTAGTTATTATTGGGTAGCGTGTGTACAAAGAACTTTGTTCGACAAAAGAATCCTAGATAATATAAATGCTTTAATTAAAATAGCTACTAATAATCAGAGGATGCTTGTTTGCCTACCTGTTTGCCTCCGCATTGGCCTTTGGCAACTACTGGGAATTGGGTAGGGTGATTTTAGAAGTGGGTGAAAATAATATGTCTATTGGGCCACAGGGCATCGAGAAAAGGAGAGGGAATATTGACACACTGTAATATGATCCTCAGGCAGAACAATCCTAGTATGCTGCCCACCCACTGATTGCACATATCTGGGGGCTAAAACCACAGCTCAACCTAGATGTAGTCAACAGAAACTGACATTTTCCAAAGTCTAAAGTTAGCCTAACATTAATTAAACCGTCACAGTGCTGAACAATTATCCTCTTTCTCACTATGTTTATAGGTTCCATGTTATTTTTTAAAACATGAAATTTCCAGTTACAGTCTATTAATAAACTTAAATATCAGTGCTCCCTAAATATGCATCTCAGGGCCTCTGCATATCATTCTTGGATAGTGGCTAGAGGAAAGGACTGGGAGCCCAGATGTTCCTGAATACTAAAACTGGCTGAGCTGTGGCTATATTGTAAAACCTTGGGCATGTCATCAGACCTCAATCTGCCTCAATTAGCTCAGCTGCAAAATAGTATAAGAAAAACTTTGCTGAAAACTCGGTGCTGCATATGATCTGTGTTACACTGGATAAATAATTTAGAGACAAATGACTTATTTTGAGAAACATTTAATGTCTGAGAATTGGTATCCCAGACAAATTTTAAATATCAACTTGGAAACCCTACCAAAGCAAGATAAGTTTTTATCTACAAACACTGCCGGATGCTGCACCATTTAAGTATCTGCTCCAACCTCTTATGTATTTTGTATTGTGATTTTCAAGATTCCCTAGTATTATGATGCTTTCACATCTGGTCCCAGAAAGAAGTAGAATCCAGTACAACCAAGAGAAGAAGCCTCTAGATTTCTGTTGGTGTCAAAATGGTACACATAGTCCTTCTTAAGATCTTTATGTGGCTTATATATGTTCTGGAGGGGATCTGAATTTGCCTTTTCAACAAATCCAAAAATAGATTGTGTGGGGGCATGGGCCAGCTGACTGCTCCCAAAGACATTTTAGGTTAGCAGATGACCAGGTCTTTCCTCATACCAAAATACAGCAAAAGGTAAAGTAGAAGCTTGCACTTGATGAGTAAGTATTTCTTGGGGAAGGATCATGAAAGCTGCCTATTTATTCATAATTCTCCCTTTATTTCTAAATAATTCATAATATTAAATTATAATAATTATCTTAGACAAAAATAGTACTGAACTGATGAACAGATTTTTAAAGAAGGATGCATGCTATCAAAAACTTCATCCATGATCTGCAGATAGTGTATTTTTAGTACAAGTGTTTTTCTACAGAAAGAAATACCGAATGTTTTGGAATATTTTGCCATATATGAATGGGATCTCGAAAACAGGCCCCTCCTCATAGGATCTGACCTTTTCAGAAAAGTGTACATTCAAATTCAAACCTGGGAGTTCAGGCCAATGAGGGTTGGATTTAAGGTGTTAATTTGGAACCTGTGAAGGCTAGGACTATAACAGAGTTTAAAGAGAAGCTAGATCATTTCATGGAAGTTAGGTCCATAAAAGGCTATTAGCCAGAGGGTAGGAATGGTGTCCCTGGCCTCTGTTTGTCAGAGGCTGGAGAAGGATGGCAGGTGACAAATCGCTTGATCATTGTCTTCGATCCATCCTCTCTGAGGCACCTGGTGCTGGCCACTGTCGGCAGACAGGCTACTGGGCTAGATGGACCTTTGGTCTGACCCAGTACAGACGTTCTTATGTTCTTAAGTTCTTAACCTTTTCTAACTATTGTTGCAAATGATATTGATAGGGTAATCTAGATATGAAAATGCAATGTTCTACAAACTTTAAATGAGATGCATCAGATGCCCTTCCCTTTCAAATAAAGTGAAAGTCTGAGTTATGCAACTCATAAATGATGGTATAACAGGTACCTTAGCAATTATGTTCATCACAGTATATTGTAGAAGCAAGCATAAATTAACTGCTCATATACATCACTCTCGTGTTCCATTTGATGTCACTTTATCTGGAAAAATGAAAAAGCTGAGATCACTGTGATGTATTAAAGTGAAATTCTGCAGTCACCTAAGTGCAGAATCTGTCACCGCTACACAAAATAAAGATAAATTGTTAAGGCCACAGGTGACAGAATGAAGAAATATACAAATGAAACTGAATGGACTAGCACAACCATTTGTCCAAAGAAAGGCACAGAGTAATCTACATCAGCAGAGTTAAATGACATACTATATTGTGGGTAAGGTAATATCTTTTACTGGAACAACTTCTGTCAGGGAGAGAGACAAGCTTTCGAGCTTACACAGAGCTCTTTTTCAGGCCTGGAAAAAATGTACTTGAGTGTACATTTCTCAAACACAAAGAAGAATTCTGTGTAAGCTGAAAAGCTTGTCTCTCTCACAAACAAAAATTGGTCCAGTAAAACTTATAAACTCATTCACCCTGTCTCTATAACATCCTGGAACCAACCCAGCTACAGCAGTACATACATACTATATTGTTATTGTATACAGCTGTAAGTCTAGGGTGCCTCCATTCAAAAATTCCTGAAAATGATTACTGCATTTCTAAAGTACTGTTTTGTTTATTCACCAGAACATACAAATCTTATCCTAAAATTGTAAAGTACCTGTATAATAAAGATGAGATTTTATTCTTTAATTTATCCACAGTTTGAAGAATTCTGAATATTTAAAGATGGAGGTAGTAATGGGGAATAGAGATAACGGGTATGTCTACACAGCAAAGTTATTTTGAAATAACAGCAGTTATTTTGAAATTACTTTCCTAGCATCTACACAGCCATTCCATTATTTCGAAATTAATTCGAAATAGCGGAGGGCTTATTTCAAAATTGGTAAACCTCATTCCATGAGGAATAGTGCCAATTTCGAAACTGCTATTTCAAAATAAGCACTGTGTAGATGCTTACTTTGAAATAGGGGGCCTCCAGACCTTCCCAGGGTGCCCTGCTGGCCGCTCTGGCCACAAGGCAACTTCTGACCTGATGCCCTGCCGGAACTGGTTCCAATCAGCCTTCAATGCGATTCAACAACCATTCAGTGTGGACGTGCTATTTCAAAATAGAAAAATGCTATTTCAAAATACATTTTGTGTATAGACACGTTATTTCGAAATGAGCTATTTTGAATTAACTATTTTAAAATAGCTTATTTTGAAATAACGTTGTAGTGCAGACATAACCAAGCTGAGAATGTGCACTGTACTGAAGCTGACAGGATTTTTCTTAGCTAAGGGAGGTCAATGGCATAGACATAGAAAATAGTAATATGGTAAGAGAAAGGATGCTATGTGCCAGTAATAAGGACATTTGAGGGTGATCACGTCCTTTGGGCTGTTGGATTGGGGTCATTTTTCATTCATTATCTTGGATTCATTCTCTATGGTAAGAGGGCTAGGCTCTCGATTCAGCAAGGTACTTAAGCACATGCCTAACTTCGACTTCAACAGAACAACTTGCATGCTGAAAGTTAAGCATTGCTTAAGTACGTTGGTGAAATGATAACGAGAAGAGCAAAACAATTTACTGTTTAAAGAGAAATGAAAAGTCTGATGGGCTTAAAGGGACAGTTGAATGGGTCTGGATTCTTGTTTACATTAGCAATTTTTATAGGTATTTGAGAGAATTTCTTTTTCTTGTTTCCCCTTTAGTCTCACTTGGGTTGTATACATGTTTTATTTGGGAAAAAGGGGTATCTTGTTTATAGAAATGCCTCTTTTACCCTAGTACTCCTTACTCCTGAATTCAACTGTGACACTTATATCTTTTATTATCTGCCAGTTGGTAAGTGCTGACCAACTCTTAAGTTTGGTATGGAATGGGAAGAAGTATGGGATTGTTTCTAGCAGCTTGGGCTTTCCAGTCTCATGGAGTGGGGTAGATGGACAAAGCAGAAGATACCTCACTCATACAGCTTTTATTTAACAATCATAATCCATCATTCTTTCATACCAGAGGTCTTACCTCTGGAATGAAACACAGCCTGGGGTAGGTGTGGATGCCAAAGTTCCCATGTTCTCCAAATATCACACACATACATCCCAAAAAAGATTGAAGGAGAAAACACAAAAAGAAATTATCTCAAATCCTTATAAAATTGCTAAACAAGGATCCGGACCCATGCAACTACAAATACATAGCTGGAATCAGTCTGACTCACCAGTGTGTAATTATTGTTACAACAAGTATTAGAATTATACAAATGAGTTTCATATTTTGACTTGATTGAATGCTTGTGAGTTGCATTTATCTTATTTATAACATCTGTATCCCATATTGTAAGACAGACATTAGCTAGTATGAAGGTGTGATCTTCAACAGAAGATGTTTATGACCTTTTCAAAAGGAAACACCCATTGATATCAGGGAGAAAGTTGTGGAATGGCAACTGGAATTCCACTGCATGCCATCAACCAGAGGACAAAAGACTATTGTTATTAGTCTGACTCTTTCCTGTGAAGAGGAGCCAGGCCAGCCAAGCCAACAGCCTCCAAGAGCCCCTGGACAAAGTGGGGGAGGCTCGTGCTCCCAGAAAGGGTGGGGCCAAGGCAAGAAAGGGCAGGGCCAAGGGTATCCATCCTCAGTGCTGTCTGGAGCATGGCACGCATCCTTATGGCCCAGTCCTTAGCGCTGCCCAGAGCATACAGTCTGGTGCTCCGGCAGTGATTTAAAGGTCTTGGGGTTCTGGCCGCCCCAGCTGCTGCCAAAGTCCTGGGCCCCTCTGAATCGCTGGGCCCTGGGGCAATTGCCCTCTTTGCCCTTTCACCCCCACCTCCACATTGGTGGGTCTGAGTCAGGCAAGAGATTCCTCCCAATGGCTGAGCTTGGCAGCTGAAAGCTTGTGTGAAGAGGAGAATAATGAGAAGGAACTGATTATCTTTAGGTGCTTGGAGTCTGAGCAACAAGGTACAAACAAGAGAAATCCAGCTGCTTAGTGCAATGCTGTCTACACTCCCTATATTGAGCATAGATGTTGATTACCTCCGTAGGCATCTAGTAGAACTGTCAATTGTGGAGGCAAGCACCCACAGCTGTAAAGGGGTGTGCACAGTGAAGAAAAAGGAGGCAGCAAGGCCCGAGACAGCAAAAGGTCTGCACCACACTACTGCCAAGAAAACAGTCAGGAGACCAAAGGAAATGGCCAGTGCTAGAATTGAAGAACTGATTGGCCAGATTGGAAATCAGGATGCAGGAATTCATCTGATTTAGAACAAGCTCAGGAGAAGTTAAGACCAGTGTTCCTTGTAAGCTGGGCACTTGTGCGGCCACTCAGCAGATATTCCAGAATGAACATAGACATGTTTTGTGTTTCTCCTGGTGGTGCATATTCATACATGCCTCAGTGCACGCAATTAAATTATTCTGCACATGGTGGAAAAAATCCACATATAGATGGAAAAGATTAGAGGGAACATTGGCTACAACTTCTAGAAAGATGACATAAAGAGGCAGTGACAAGGTGATACCAGAAATGGAGTTGAATTTAACCATTCCTTCAAAAAAGGGAAACTTAAAAAAATAAAAATAGAAACAAAACAAAAAATAAATATTTTCCCTCCTTTTTTAAATATATGCAAGAGAAGTATGCCATGAGTGGATAAACTCTTAGGTCAACTGGGGGATGTGATTTTACCACTTTGGATTTGATAAAAGGGTATTGACAGACCTCCCTAACCACCAGATTCCCAGGAGAAGACAGTTTTATCTACACCAGTCAGTCTATTTCATGTTAAGACCATGCCCTTTGGGTCACATGGGGCAGCAGCCCCTGTTCAATGTCTGATGCACCTATTATTCCAACATTATAGTCATTATGTGGTGGCATAGTTGGATGACATATTAATCAATAGCCAGTATTGGGGCTTCCATATGGATAAAGCAGCAATCAACATCACATCACAGAGAAGCCAAGTTAATGGCAAACCCTGCTAAATAGGTATTAGGAAAGGAAGAAGCCCGTTAACTGGGACACAAGATGCCCTAGACTAAAAGACAAGTTTGTGCCTTCCTAGATTTAGCTGGCTATTGCCACTAGTTCATATCCCACTTCATCACCATAGCAGACCTGCTAAGTGACCTAACTAGGACACTACAATGGGTGTGGTGGACACCCACCTGTGAAAATGCTCTTCAAACATTGAAGGCATAGTCTTCAGACAGGCAATGTTGTATGGCCCTAACTTTGAAAAGGAATTCATACTACAAACAAACTCATCAAAGTCTAGGGGCAGTCCTTTCTCAAGATGTAGATAAATAAATACAATGATAATGTCAGCCAGAAACTCTTCCCCCATGAGAGAGCATATTCAGGGATAGAAAAGGAGCACTTGATTGCCATACGGCTAATAGATGGCCAGTAGCACTACATACTAGGAAATTAGTCTCCACTAGTTACTGATCAGATCCCCTTGCACTGGCTAAATGTGATGAAAGAGACAAACCAGAGACTCATGAGATGGTACCTGTTGCTATAACCATATGCCTTTCAGATATGCACCAGGCAGTGATTTTGCACCATGACACCAATTTTCTGTCCAGAGAAGTATCTTATGCTAGTCAAATCCAGGCCCCAGTCTTGAAGGAAAGGATACGTAATAGAGCCTAAAAACCCCAGACGGAGCATAGACTGAGGGGAAAGCAAAATCTCACCTGCTTACAAGCAAGCAGCTTGATCACACCCCCACGTAGCTATCAGATCTGCCAATGGTGGAGGCAAGCACCCACAATTGTAACTAATGGAGAAAAAAATATAGATGGTGGAACTTGTTTAAAATGAGCACAGATATCTGTGTATGTAAATATGGTAGACTACAGGTGTAACCACTGTTTACTATTATGTGTAAAATTAGACTGCCTCAAAATTCACCCCTTGGAAAGTTCTATATGCAGTCTTGATTAGTTACTTGTAAAATCCAATTCTGATTTAAAGTTTTTCAAAGTTCAGAATAAAATTTCTTTGGCATTAGAAGCTGTATAAAAGCAAGCAATATTAAAGTATTTTAAATTACTCAAATGATTATAAGCAAAGGTTTGGGAATTTTTCAGTTTAACCTTCTTACTGTTTGATTTACAATGCATCTGACTGGATTCCTTATAAGATAGTACATTATTCTATTAATCTTACATAGTTTGTGATGCTAAAGTTTTATGAAATAATCCTCACTTTTTCTGGTCAGTTATTTGGATACTGTATTATATGATATGATATGATTATTTCAAACACTTATGTCCCCATGACCTCAAAGATGAAGTACTTTGTTGAATGCTAAGATAGAGGGGGGAAACTTGTCTGAACACTGACAAAACTTGCCTTGTTTACATAATGGAATACTGCACATGTGGAACTGAGGCAGCCTGAGTGGTTTTACTAGAATATCCTATAAATACTGTTCTTTTCTTTTTCAAATAATATAAATATTGATGACAGAATATAAGGCCAAAACCCAGGGCCATTCTATCCCAACTGAGCTTTTGAGCGTTTTAACTATAAAGTAGTTCCCTTTATAAACTGAAGTCTACAATCTGTATGTATGTGTGTATGTACATATAGATAGATACGTAACAGACAGGGAAACCAAGCCGCAAAAAATTAAGTCACTTGCCAAAGAGACAGGGTCCGCTAATGACTCAAAATATAAAAGACAGGAATAGTAATCAGAATTGCAGTCACACATTTCTATCAACTACATAAAATTCCTTTTGTCTGCATTATAATACGTTCTTTAAAATGCTTCTTTGGTTGAAATGTGCTACAGCATCTGTAATTCAGTGCCAAAATTTCTGTTTTAAGACAGTAATGTGACCAAGTCCCACATAAAGGTTAGCTAGTGAGAAGTTACAGAAACTACTGACCAGCCAGAACATCAGTTATGTGGGGAAAAGTCATGTCTTAGTCAACCACAGTATTTTTTTATAACTGAGAAATGGCATGCATATACAGACAAATTCACTACGTCATTCAGATTCCGTAAAAATGGGCAGAATATTAAAATTAACACTAACCTCATTAAACTTACATTGTATAGATAGTTTAAACCAGTGGTTCTCAACCTCCAGCCCATGTGACATCCTCAGAGCCATATAGGAAGTATATATATTGTGTGGATATGGCCCACATAACACTTAGGGCATGTCTATACTTACCCATGGATTGACACTCCCGAGGTTAATCTTCTGGCATCTGATTTAGCGGGTCTAGTATAGACCAATAAATCAAATGCTAACGACAGCTCCCATTCTCTGTACTCCTTCTAGTCGCGAGGAGTAAGGGAAGCCAATGGGAGCATTTGCTTCCAACAGCCTCCTGCTATGTGGACACTGTGAAGCTCAGTTTAATGTAAAGCCGACTCCAGCTACGTATTCTATGTAACTGGAGTTGCGTACCTTAAGCCAACATTCCTGGTGTAGATCAGCTGTATATGCAGTCCACAATGGTAAATAGGTTGAGGACCTCTAGTTTAAACATTCCAACATTCTATAAAAATACCTTTATAGGTTTCCAATACTACAACTTCTTATAGGAAGAAACCTGTGGCATGTGAAAATGAAACTGTTCACAGTTTATGTCTGTATCTATTTTAAATTAGTGTCAGGGAGAGAAGGATCAAAAAGTTCACCACAAGTTATTAGCCATATTGTGCAGATATCAATTAAAACATTTCACATTTTAAATCAAAGCCACATCTAATTACAAGTGCAAAAAAAGCCATATGATACCAGTGAATTTGTCTGCCAAGTTCCAACATAAAGCACATGTTATTTCTGCTTTCTATAGCAACCCTTTCCACCTTGTAAGGATCTTTTCCCTCACTGTCTATCTTGTAAATTTGAGATTGTGAATTCTTTTATAGGAGAGCGGTTTCCTTACACAAAGTACTGGAACATAAATATTCATTCCTTGGACAACTTTTGTATTTTAAATATGAAGTATTGTATAGGAAATGGGGGGTCAGTTTTCTCCTGGGAAAGATTATTATGTAGGTATACTTCAATCTTAAGCAATAAAAGGAATTTCCATAATCCAAGAGACTCAAACATTCATTTCAGATATTTACTGATTCCAACTAAAACTGGTGATACTGTTCAGTGAATGCAAAAAGTACAGTGGGGGAGGGGAGGTTATTTTAATTATTTTATTTTTATTTGTATTATTTATTTTATTTCAGTTATGGACTCATAGACATCTTTGATGGACACACAAGTATTTCTACATGCTACAACTTGCACTATAGCAGTGTTGGTTAAAATGGTAAAAGTGAACACCAAAATTTTTTTTCCTAGAGTAACTAAGTTTATTTGTATCAATGTTATGTGAAATGTTTAGTATTTTCATAATATAACTTGCTTGCTGTATTTTTACAGTCAGTTTTTGGCCATGGCTGGCTACAATTTGTTTCAGAATGCTTTTGAAGCCATACAGCTTATAAAACACAAGTAGGTTGTTGAAGTCATAAATTCATGTCAAATATGAAGTCAACAAGTAGGCTGCTCAATTTTGGATCCTTTATTAACTTGTATTTTTGGCACAGTAGTCTAAAACTGTTATATCTGAGCCAGGGTCCACAATCCTATGCATTTCACAGACTCTCTCTATCACTGCGGTTACTTAACTCTCCAGATTTAAATAAAAACTTGGGGTCCAACAGTTTTGATCTTTTCTTTTGGTGTTAGTCCATTGCCAAGTATTTATGACACTGTCCTGGCTGGTTTTAAAAAACAATCTGTTTTATGGCCATTCTTTTCACTATATGGAGATTTAACTAAAGCGACTCTCTTTTTTTTTTTTTTAAATCACTGCCAACATCCTTTGTTTTCTAACCAAACAACTGGCCTTCAGCAATGGCCCATAATCTCTCAAGTGCCCTCTGCTCTTTGTTTTGAACTTGGCTGTCTGCCCTGCAGGCATGTGCATATTCCCTGGAATGCTCTTTCTGTTGATCACACAGCCAGAGAGGGAAGCGGGGGAGGGGCATGAGATGTTGGGGTTTCCCCCTCTCCCTTCTTCAGAAGAAGTTTTGTTTCCTGCTGCTGTCTGAACTAACAAGACAGCATTCTGACATACCACAAAGCACACTGTCTCCAGCCCCTCTTTCCCCGCCATACAGACAACCACACAGACCCTCTGTCACACTCTCCCCACTTCTCCTGAATTTCTGTTGAAACATCATTGTCAATGTATCAGGCTGATCATGGAGCTGATCATGGAAAACCTGCATCATGTGACACTGACTGCCCCATGCAGCATTGCAAGCCCTTCCCAAAGCACCCTGCGGCCAGTTATATAGCAGGATAGCTGCCACAATGCACTGCTCTCAGTGACACTGCAAGATCTGCTAATGTGGAGATGCTCCCCTGTCCTCAGGAGCACAATGAGGACACACAATAGTGGTTTTCTTACGGCACTTTGAGAACAGCACTGTAACTGCCAGTGCTTTACATCTGTCAGTGCAGACATAGCCAACTAAATTGTAAGTTTCAAATACCAGACTTTAACTAAAGGATAGAACACTTCTTTTTGTTCAAATAGGAAACATGGCAATGTGGAACAGTCTCTCTGTTCAGGCTCTCCCAGCTGAGTAACTCCAGCTTTTATCATGAAACCAGTCTCTAGTGGTGGATTACTAGGGGTACTGTGATGGAACAGGAACATGCCAGGAATGTGCTGGAATACTGTGGGCAGGGCACAGAACGGCACTGTGTATTGGCCACTGGGGCAGTGATACATGGATGTGCTCAGACTGTAGCACTATGGAGTCTTGAACATCCCTGTTCACTTCAGTAGCTTTACCATCTGCTCTTATCCATCTATCATCCACTCCTGGCCAGGTCTCCTTTCCAGGCTATTCGGCCTGAGTTTTTCATAACTTGTCTCCCTCCTTGCTCTTGCTTCACAGTGCTGCATCTATTGACTGCAGCATTTCTCTTAATATATCCGCCTTCCTCCTTCTGGGTCACCTCCTTATCTGACAGAGGCGCCCACCAGTCTGTAGAATTGATCCTCAAGAGCCCATCTGCAGAAGCCAAAGAAACAATGGGCAGAGATAGTACTGTGTGTGAACTCAAAGCCTTGAATCACATACAGCTCTTTCTCACTGTCCCTTTGATAACACAGAGCTTGGCAAGAGTACTACATATGCTTAGTATCAGAGGGGTAGCCGTGTTGGTCTGAATCTGCAAAAGCGGCGAGGAGTCCTGTGGCACCTTATAGACTAACTGAAGTGTTGGAGCATAAGCTTTTGTGGGCAAAGACCCACTTCATCAGATGCAGTGACGAAGTGGGTCTTTGCCCACGAAAGCTTATGCTCCAACACTTCAGTTAGTCTATAAGGTGCCACAGGACTCCTCACCGCTTTTACATATGCTAAGTTTGGCAGTGGAAATAGTGGGGGTGGGAAAGGCAAGAAGGGAGAAAGGGTCTGGGCGGACTGTGCAGAGGGTCCTTATACAACATGCCTAGGGAGAGCATTCTGAACACTGACACCCTTTTCCACAGGCTGGAGTAATCAAACCCAACATCTCACTCCTGAGGGTAAGCCAGGATGCAACGGTGAATCTCCTGCACATGTGCAGTTTCAGAATAGGTCTGTGTGCTGCTTTGGTCCTTGCAGAAATATTTGCTACTTGGCACAACAGTGTTTCCTACAGCAAGAGGAGAACTATCACAGCTCTGTCAAGGAACCTTCAGCACAGGACTGCAAAGTTCCTACAGAAAAATTTCCTACATCTCTCTATGGAGGATTCTTGAGACATCCCAGTGTATATCAACAACATTTTCCAACTGGCCCACATTGTGTAGCTGTGTAGGCCTCTGTTATTAATTTCTGTCACTTATCCCTCCTCTATCAAAGTAAATGAGATCTTAATCTCCTATCACTGTGCAGTGTCAAAGTAAATCACATGCTTACCGGAGCTTGCCTCTCCTGCTTCATGAGCACCAGAGTTAAAGTGCTGAGCCTGACTCAACCCCTCCAGAGTCACACCATGGGATGACCTTGTCACATCTCCCACATCCTTCTCCAATTCCACTTTACCATCCACTTCTTTGACCTCAGGTTGAATCCACGGCTGCTGCCTCCAGTCTCAGTATGTAGGGGGCTCTTGGAGGTAGTGAGGTCACCACTGAGGATGGCATGCAACTCCTCATAGAAATGGTATGTCTTCTGCCCTGCATCAGAGCCACGGTTGCCTTCCCTTGGCTTATGGTACACCTGCCTCAGCTTTGATTTTAGCATGGCACTGCTGGGTATCTCTTTTATGTCCCTTCTATTCCATTACATGAGCAATCCGTCCACAGATATCTAAGTTCCCCTGGCTTCAGCAAAGCTACAATTACACAGACTCCTCTCTCGCTAGACCCAGCAACTCCAAGAGTTCTGGTCTACTTCATGCAGGAATGCATCTGTTGAGGAAAGCCAGCATGGCCAGCTGGAAGATGCTGTGTGAACAGTTACTGAAGTGACACACATGTAAAGCAAGGGCATCTGAAGTAACATGCATGCTGACTGTACACTGCATTGACTATGAGAGCTATGTGCTCCCTCTGCATCCAAAGTGCAGCTACAGTTCAATCGGCACACCCCACAAATTCTAGCAAAACTACTCTATTCCAGGAAACAAACTACGGCTAAGTCTAGACTACAATCCTCTTTTGAAAGAGGCTTTTTTAAAAAAGCTTCTTTTGAAAGAGATCATCTAGACCGGGGTGGACAACCCATTCTGGGCAAAGAGCCAAGATCACAGTGGATCCAGCGTGAAGAGCCGGGGCAAAGTTGTTGGAAAAAAAAAGGACAGCCCCTTTAAAAGGAGCCTCCAGTCGTGTTTGGTCAAGAAAAAAAATAGCTCTGCCGCTTTAAGAAAAGGCTTTTAAATGCGTTTTGAGGCTTTTTGGCTACAGGAGGCTCCCGCCACCTGCTGCCATCTTTAATTCTGCATCTTTCAGGGCTGCACTGGATGTCTCCCCTGCCCAGGTCAGCACAGGGAGCTGGGAGGAGAGGGCTGTTTTTGGGGGCGCAGGGGCAGCTTACGAGCCACGGGGGGGAGGGGCTTCGCAAGCTGCACCTGAGGGGGAAGAGCTGCATGCGGCTTGCAAAATTCAGGTTGGCCATGGCTGGTCTAGACAGCCACCAGTATTTTCGGAAAAAAGAGCCGCTTTTTCTAAAGAGAGCACCCAGGCAATCTGGATGCTCTCTTTCGAAAAAGCACTGTTTGTGTTCAATAGCGCCTTTTTTTCAAAAGAGCACTTTCGAAAAAAGGCGTTATTCCTCATAAAATGAGGTTTTCTATGGTCAAAAAAACTGCTGAGTTCTTTAGATTTAATTTTGAAAGAATGTGGCAGCAGTCTAGACGTAGGTGAAGTTTTTTCAAAAAAAGGTCACTTTTTTCGAAAAAACCCTGTAGTTTAGACACACCCTTGGTTACAACAATCTTGCGGCCCACTGTGATAAAGGATGGTCATTCATGCAACCCACTCACTAGCCAAGTTTGCCCATCACTGATCTATACTGACACCGTGTTGCTTTAACTATGTTGCAAAAAGCTCTATGCCACTCTTTGGGGAGATTCTATTTTGCCAGCATAGCAGGAGAGTTACATCAGCAGGCAGACAATTGTTCTATGTACTCTTCCATTGTTTCATCACCAAAAGCTGAGTTTTGTCAACAAAACTGCATAGTGTAGACAAGGCTTAAGTTAGTTTATGTAAATAAAATGTGTGTGAAACAGTCTAGTTTAAGTGCAGCATGTGGTATCAAAAACATTATTTCCCCCTTTTTTGTACTACTGTTGTTTATTATTATGTGAGGATACACAACTCTTGGACTATGACTTTTCTTCCTTTCTAAGATACTGGAGACTCACCAAGGAGCATAAATTATTAAGTAAAAGCATTAGTCTCTTATAAGGCCATGCTGTAATGCTTTGCTTTGTCCTCAAATAAATAGGAAACCAGAAATTACCAGTAATTTCACTGGGAAAGCAAAGGAAAGTAATTGTGAGAAATATTACACGCAGTGCTCTGAATAATTATAGCACAAACTGACTGAAGGTTTTAAATTAAGGGTACTTATCTTAATTGAACATCTAAAATGTTTTATTTATACAAAGAAAAGGTGTAAAAAAATTAACTGATCCAAAGCACTAACAATAGCACACTTCATTGTGGAAGATACTCATCTGTGAATGCCTTCTTTTCTTTTGTTAGCATAGTAGATTGTGTTTTAAAGCCAGCAGTATTGTCAAAGCACATTAAAGTTTATATAGACTTTTTCTCTGAAAAGCTCTTTACACTCAGACTCCACAAGAGCTGTGTTGTGGTTTTGATTCCTAGTGCAGCCCTAGCTTCTATCTTATCCAAATATATTACAATTTTAACAGTGTCATGGCTCCTCCTTCAGATGGGGAAAATGCAGGAATCTCTTATCCTGGGTCAGCTTGATCAACATCATATAATCAGTGCAGATAATTTGGAACCAACTAGCAATTGTCAATGAATTAGTGTAACAAGGATATAGATAGATAGATAGATAGATAGATAGATAGATAGATAGATAGATAGATAGATAGATAGATAGATAGATAGATAGATAGATAGATAGATAGATATAGTTTAAGAAAACAGTTAAACTGTTTATCAAGTATTGTTTTAGAGGTTTTCACTGAATGGATGTTAGTAGTATAAATTCAAATAACCAGCTAAGCTCTTAAATATCCAAAACCAACTTAATGCCATATTACTGTCACAACAAATCTATGAAAATTAATTTTAATTTTAAGTAATGTGAAACAGTGTGAAGGTACATGTCTCTTCAGATGTTAATTACGGCAAGAATTGTTGTTGTGATTTGCTTCCAAATTCATGAAAATAAAACAATACTAGTTTTTTTAAATCTTCTCTGTTGAGAGCCTTCCCCAAATTTTTCTTTGATCCTATATATCTGAGTAAATGAAAACATACATACTGACTGCAATGCACTCTGTGTTTCTCTAACTTAGCATTTCACTGGACTTTTATAAAACCACAAACATGAATTGAAAAAAAATTAAAATACCAGCAAAACTGATGTTGAAAAATCAAAGAAATGTAATAAAGGTTAAATTTTGGCCACTAAATAAACTTATCAAATAGGGAAAATGTAGCTTAAAATGAGGTATTCTTAATACAATCAGAAAACAGTGTAATACCAGAATCTCTCTTCCCATATAATTTTATTCTGAAGTCAGGGATAGCTATTCACCTGTTTCACAGTTTGGCAGTTTCCCCTTCTGGCAGTGTCAAATACTATGGAGAATTTTTTTTTAATCTACTTCCCCAAGAAGGGTGATTATTGGAAATCTAAAAGTGTGTCACAGACACAACAGTGCCACTAATTTAGTTTTCCTTAATATACAAATCAAAGTTTTTGTTATCTACTTCTTATATAATCCAATTGTATAAGTGACATTTGACCCAAAAGATGGTTAGCTTTCTGAGATGAGCCAATGGATTTTGTGTACACTTATTACATACTATTTTAACATTTTACCTCCTAGATTTTTGTTTACAAAGAGCTTAAAAGCGAAGTTACTCACCTTGGTGCAGTAACTGTTGCTCTTTGAGATGGTCCCGGTGGGTGCTCTACTGTAGGTGCTGGGCTCGCCCCGGTGCTGCAGAACAGAGACTCTTTAGTAGCAGTACTCGGCCTGACCACGCATGCGCAGCAGCGTCTGGCAGCGTTCACACTCTTTTCTGTGCTCGCGTGGTCCAGCCTCTGCCAGTTCCTTGAGGCCGCCTCAGAATCTGTGAAACAGTAGAAAGAAAGAGAGAGACACCGAAGCGGGGAGGAGGGCGGGTAGTGGAGCATCCATGGGAACCATCTCAAAGAACAACAGTTACTGTACCAAGGTGAGTAACTTCGCTTTCTTCTTCGAGTGGAGTCCTTGTGGGTGCTCCACTGTAGGTGACTAAGCAGCAGAACCCTCATGAGCCAGAAGGTGGGATATGGAGTCCCTGCTTGTCTGCTGATGAGAGCACCGCTGATGCCACCGCAGCATCTGAGAATCACTTTTGTCGGATAGCGTAGTGTTTAACAAAGGTGTCATGAGAATACCACGTGGCTGCTCTGAAAATGTCTTTCAGAAAAATGCCTTTGAAAAAGGCTTTTGACGCTGCCATTGCTCGTGTGGAATGTGCTTGGGGTTGTGTTGGGAGTGGTAACCCCTTAGAGGCGTAAAACTGTGATTATACACGTGATTATAAATTTAGAAATACGCTGGGATGAAAACAGTTGTCCCTTAGGTTCATTGATATGGAAGGATGAACAAACTTTTGTTATAAATGCTGGATGAGGCCTTAAGACTACCCCATCTTTGTTAAAGATAGTATGGGGCAGTATTACCATTAGTGCTGATAACTCGCTGACTCTGCGTTCTGATGTAATTGCGAGGAGGAAAGCTAGTTTCATGGTTAAGGTGCGCAAAGATATGGTACCTAGTGGTTCAAATGGCGATGTGGATAGGGCACTCAAAACAATGTCCAAGTACCATACTGGGAGAAAAGGTTTATGAGGAGGACTTATATTTGATAGACCTTTCATGAACCTCTTGGTAGTTGGGTGGGCGAAAAGGGAGGTTTCCTCGATAGGCTGTCTAAAGGCTGAGATCACCGCTAGGTGAACTCTGAGAGAAGCTAATGCAAGGCCTGTGTTTTTTAGATATAGCAAGTAATCGAGGATACGATGAAGTGGAGCGGAATACAGGAGCAGTTACTGCGAGGTACACCAAGAAGTGAATCAGCCATTTTGAGAGGTAAGTATTTCTCACTGTCTGCTGTCTACTTTGAATGAGTATGTTTTGAACCTGAGTAGAGCACAGGTATGTATTTGTGGATGTCGTAATGCCCCTTGATTCTGAGTGAGAAAGTTCAGAAGGGTTGGCAACTGGTATGGTCTGCATGGTGACATGCGCCGAAGGAAGGGGAACCAGTGCTGACAAGCCCATCCTGGTGCTATTAATATGACTGTGGTGCCATCCCTTTTTTATCTTCTGCAGGACATTGGGAATGAGAACTGTAGGTGAGAATGCGTAGAGGAGAGGTCCACTCCAGTTAAGGAGAAACGCGTTGCTGAGGGAGTTCGGACCAAGTCCGGCCCTGGAACAGTACTTCTGACATTTGGTATTTTGATATGTGGCGAAAAGGTCTATTAGGAGTGTGCCCCACCATTGGAAGAGAATATGGAGCACTCAGTCATACAGTTCCCACTCGTGCTCTAGTGTAAAATTTCTGCTGAGGAAGTCTGCCCAAATGTTTGTGATGCCAGGTAAGTAAGAGGCCACTGGTGTTATGCCATGGCGAATGCACCAGTTCCAAAAGTGGATCGCTTCTGTGCAGAGGGAGAGGGAGCGAGCTCCACCTTGGCGGTTCACATAATACATTGAAGCGACATTGTCTGTGAGGATCTTCCCAGTGGTATTGCAGATATGACTGAGGAAAGATCTGCAAGCACTGAAGATTGTCCAAAGCTCCAGAAGGTTTGTATGGAGCCATGTCTTGGAAAGTGAACAGCAGTCTTGGATTGAAATGTCATCCATTTGTGCTCCCCAGCCCAGAAGGGAGGCGTCCGTAGTTATGTGACAAGATGGCTGTTGTGTGTGAAAAGGCACATGTGCAAGGAGGTTCACATGGTTCATCCACCACTGGAGCGATTGGGTAACAAATGGTGGAGTGGTTACTGACTTGTGGAGGTCATGCTTCGTGTGGTTGTATACGGTCGCTAACCAGTACTGAAGGCTGCAAAGATGTAGTCTGGTGTAGCGGACGACATAAGTTGTAGCCACCATGTGGCCCGTGAGCTTTAGATGGGTAAGTACCTGGATGGATTGACTGCCTCGAACAACTGCTATGAGGTCTTGGATAGTCTGGAATCTCTGAACGGGTAAGTATGCTCTTGCCATGATCGCATCTATACAGGCACCAATTAATTCCAACTCCTGAGTCGGTTGAAAAATGGACTTTTGGTTGTTTATGAGTAGCCCAAGGGCATGGAAAGTTCTCACGGTGGTCTTGAGCATACCAAGAACATCAGTGCAAGAATGACCTTTCAGTAGGCAATTGTCTAACTAGGGGAATATGATAACCCTTTCTCAACGGAGGTGTGCCACTATTACTGCCAGGATTTTTTAGAATACCCTAGGGGCAGTGGAAAGGCCACAGGGAAGGACCCTGTATTGGAAGTGACTTGTTCCGATTATGAATTGTAAGAATCGTCTGTGCACAGCGTGGATTGTGATGTGAAAATATGCATCCTGAAGGTCGAGGGCTGCAAACCAGTCATGTTGATCTAATTCAGGTATTATCGAAGCGAGGGTCACCATTTTGAAACATTGTTTCTGTAAGAACTTGTTCAAGTTCCAGAGATCTAATATCGGTCGCTATCTGCCCGACTTCTTCTGAGTGATGAAATAACGGGAGTAGAATCCCCTGCCTATGAATTGTGCTGGAACTGGTATTGCACCAATGGAGAGAAGGTGGTCAACTTTGGTGTGTATCAGGGTTTCATGAGATGGGTCCCTGAAGAGGGACGGGGTAGGGGGAGGGTGGGCGGAATGGTGACGAAGCGGTTGGAGTATCCTGATTGGATTATTTCTAACACCCACCTGTCTGTGGTGATTGAGGCCCATTGATGGTAAAAGGGCCTCAGGCGGTGATGATATTGGTGACCTTGGTGACTTTTGCTGGTATTTGCATTTGTCTGAGTACCCTCGACCAAGGTGTGAAACCTGCTGTTTGGTATTCTTTGGGGTCTGGGTGCAATGCCCCTCGTTTCGATGCCTCTGTAGTCTTTGTCTGTTCTGTTGGAGATCAACGTCCCTCTGCTGGTTCTGCCATTGTTGTCGGACGTAAGGGTAGTCATAGTGTCCCCTATATGAAGGGTAACGCCGACGCCTATACAGAGGGTTACATACCCAGCATCCGTGGTGTTGTGAGTGAGTCCTTGGAAGAGTGTAGCACACTATCAGTTCTCTCAGAAAATAGCTTGTCCCCGTCGAAGGCCAAATCCTTGACTTTAGTCTGGAGGTCTTTGGGGACTGCAGCCGATTGGAGGTAAGATGCTCGTCGCATACTACCACTGTGGCGGTGGATCTCGCTGCTGTGTCCGCTACATCCTTGGCTATCTGTAGGGCAGTTCTGGCTGATGTGTAGCCCTCATAGACAACTGATTTAAGTATGGGCTGCTTTGCTTCCAGCAGATGATCTATCAGGGGTGTGAGTTTTGTGAAATTGTCAAATATGTGGTTAGAAAGGTGTGCTGTGTAGTTCGCTATCTGGAGCATAAGTGTCACGGATGTGTACACCTTCCTACCAAGTAAATCCAATTGCTTTGTGTCCTTGTTGGAGGTATTTCTGTATTGAGGAGCTTTCGATCTTTGGTGTGCTGCATCTACCACTAAAGAGTTCGGTTGAGGATGGGTAAAAAGGAATTCCATCCTCTTAGGTGGCACAAAATATTTTCTGTCTGCTCTTTTGCTAGTTGGTGGAGCAGAAGCCGGGGTTTGCCATATCTCTTCAGTGACCTCAAGTATAGATAGCTTCATCAAGTTGCATGGCTATTTTTGCTCTGTGTAGAATTGATGAAGATTGTCAGTGGTGAGATGTCTCCCAGGATTACGGCCTCATCCGGTGAGGAAGAGAAATGGTCCATGGGAGAAGTCTCCTGCGGTCAGTCCGGTGTGGTGGAAAGCTGTGTATCATCAGGTTCTGATGGTTGACATTGAGGAGACGTGGGTTGGCCCATTGGAGTGGGAGGGGCCGGATTTGGGGACTGTCTGGTTGGTGTGCAGTCACAGCATGATCTTCCATGAGACCTAGAGCAGTAATAGTGTGAGCGTCGACTAGGCGAGTGTTGGTGGTAGTGGTCGTTGCAATAGTAAAGTCTTTTAAGAGGCGACCATTGATCAAAATAAGTGTACTGAGATTGTTCCCAATGAGATGAACGAATTGAATGGGGTAAATGGGAATGGGCACACAAGGCTCTAGATGATGTTGGAGACAGAGAATAACGACTGTGGTGATGATGATGACGGTGAGTCGTGGCAGCCACTAGAAATGGTGAAAGTAGACTTTGCCTCAGAGAGCACGGGGATCAGTGCCGGTGCGAATCATGTACTGTGGGGGACCTCGGTGCCAGTGGAGATGGCGACAGTGCCAGAGAAAAGAGCAACAAGCGGGAGTGGGAGTGACTTCGGTGCCAATATGGACTCGGTGAGGTCCAGGCACATCAGTGCCGGGCATGTGCAGCATCGGTACCACAAGGTTTTGCGTCGGGGCGATCGGTGCCGTATCACACACCGAAGGTGCTATCGGTGCTGGTGGTAAGCCCGGTGCCACTGGCGCCAATGATGCTCTCGGTTCAGATTCCCTCGGTGCCAAGGACATGGCCGGTGCTGACGAAGATCTCGAGGCCAGTGCCAGTCTCGGCAGTTTCTTTGTTTCTGGCACCGTGGGACCTGGAGATGAGGTTTTCAAGTACTGGACGTCTCTGGCTTATCTCCCAAACTAACTCTGCTCTGTGTAGTAACTGGCAGAGATCTTGTGGGCGATGCCCTGTGCTTCTTAGAAGTTGTCGTGGTAGGGGAAGAAGCTCTACATTTCTGAGGCTGTGCAGAGGAGGCCGCGCTTCCAGAGGGTTCTGGTTAGAGCGCCTTATCGAACAAAATCATACAGAGCCTCATCTCTCTGTCTCCTTTTGGCCCTCGCAGTCAATTTTAAACAATGCGAGCATTTCTGAGGGACATGGGATTCTCCGAGAGAACGAGCTCACACAAAAGTAGAGAAAGAAGTTGAGGAGAGCAGTTTACTCTGTCTGCAGCCTGAGGTGGTTGAGAGGAACTGGCGGGGGCTGGACCACGTGAGCACAGAAAAGAGCATGAATGCCGCGAGACGCTGCCGCACATGCATGGTCCAGCCGAGTACTACTACTGAAGAGTCTCCGTTCTGCGGCACCGGGGCGAGCCCAGCACCTAAAGTGGAGCACCCACAGGGACTCTACTCAAAGAAGAAGGTGTGCTTACTTGCAATTTATGAGTAAATAGTATAAAAAATTCTTTGTGCGCCTGTTCCATGAAAATTACAATGATCCATTATTAAGTTACAAAGGTTACTAGACACAATATAGAAGATCTCTTCAATATTTATTTATATACAAGAATGGAAACAAAGAAGGGAACAGGAAACTGTGAAATAGAGAAGGAAATAGCAGAAACTTTTCTTATTCAAATATAAATATAGTAAAAAAAAATTCAGAAGTTGGATGTGTAAATTAGAAGAACACCGATGAAAAAGTTTAAATTATATTAAGGCATTTTTGTAATTGCTGAAATTTCATTAACTTTGACACAACTACAGAGGTGATGCTGACAGTCAGACATTTTACTGCCATTAGTAAAAGCTTTCAGAAAAAACACTCTATATTTGGTTTTTTAATACTTAGTGCTTTAAAAGGGCCAGTTTCACAAAGTTGAAAGCACTTATAAGCCACTCATCTAGGAGGAAGAATTTAATCAGAAAAATGTGAAAGATAATTTGGAATTGTTCTAAAATACTTTACTAGATGCTCAAAAAGCAGCACACAAAGCTGTATTGGTTAAGGCTGGTTTAGAGTGCAAGTGAAGGCAACTATAAAGTACATAGGAAATGCAAATAATGAATATAATTGAGAAACAGAATTATAGAAAACTGATGAGGGAAACGAAGAAACAATTAGCAGACATCGATCACCTTCATAGTGAAGGACAATAAGGAGTTTTTAAACTATATTGAGACCAAAAGAATCCTAATAACAGTATTGGTCAATTACTAGATGGAAATAGTAGAATTAGTAAAAATAAATGAAGAAAAATCTGAAGCATTCAATAATTATTTCTGTTCTGTGTATGCAGAAAAATGTATGATTTATATCATATGATGATAATAATGTTCTTTCCATTCAACTAGTATTCGAGAGGATATTAAAAACCAGCTACTAAAAGATATTTTTAAATCAGCAGGTCCAAACAACTCACATACAAGATATTTACAAGAGTTGGCTAAGGAGTCCACTGGACCATTAACATTGATTTTCAATAAGTTGCGAAACACAGGGGAAGTTCCAGAAGACTAGAAGAACGTTATTATTGTGCCAATATTTATAAAGGTTAAGTAGCTAGGTAGTTTTATACCTGTCAGTTTGACATTGATCCTGGGTACGTTAATTCAGTGGCTGAAACAGGACTAGATTAGTAAAGAATTAAAGGATGGTAATAAAATTCATACCAAGCAACATGGGTTTATGTGAAATAGATCCTGTCAAACTAATGTAAAATCTTTTTAAAGTGATTCCAAGTTTGGTGATAGTTTTGATATAATATACTTAAGACTTAGCTCCACACAACATTTTGATTAAAAAACTAGAAAGATAGAAAGTTAACATGACACACATTAAATTGAATAAAAGGTGGCTAAACAACAGATATTAAGATATAATTGTAAATGAGGAATCATCACTGAGCAGCAAAGCTGCATTATGACATTCTGAGGCCCTCAGCTATCCCAGTGTAAGAGGTCCCATACTATCAAAATGAATTTATTATTTTCACAGAAATGACATTGAATGTATAAACATGAAAGCTTTGTATTTACATATATACAAAGCATAAGTTGTAAAACAGAATAATAATCTAACAAAAATGTGTCTTGCAATATGTCTTTTTGCATTATTAAATAGTTTCAAATTAACATATTTTTGCAGCTCTGGTTGCCTCATCTCAAAAAAGATATCTTTGCAGTGGAAAAAGCTTAGAAAAGGGCAACAACAATGATTAGGGGTATAGAATGGCTGTCATATGAGAAAAGATAAAGAAGGCTGGGACTTTTTAGCCTGGAAAAGAGGAGACTTAGGGGGAATAAGATAGAAGTCTATAATCATGACTTGTATGAAGACAGGGAACAATGAAGAGTTATTTACTCCTCCCCATAACACATGAACCAAGGGTCACCAAATGAAATCAATAGGTAGCAGGTTTAAAACAAATAAAAGGAAGTACTTTTTCACACAATGCAGAGTCAACCTGTGGAACTCATTGTCAGAAGATGTTGTGAAGGTCAAGCCTTTAACAGGGATCCAAAACAAACAAACAAGTAAAAAACCCCTAAACAAATTCATGGAGGATAGGTCCATCAATAGCTATTAGCCAGGATATACACAGATAGTGTCTCTAGTCTCCATTTGTCAGAAGCTGGGAATGCTTAACAGGGGATGGATCCTTGATGATTACCTGTTCTAATCATTCCCTCAAGGGCACCTGGCATTGACCACTATTGGAAGACAGGATGCCGATCTAGATAGACCTTTGATCTTACCCAGTATGGACGTTCTTATGTCTGATTTCTTAATTAGTGGATATGAAACTTTATATCTATAGCAACACAAAATGAGTTACAGTTACACAGAGCAGCTCACTAAAGCGAAGCAGAACAATCAGTGTTGTAGGTTTGCACATCATTAATTTGAACACTGACATTTTAAATATTTTCTTTCAGGATTTTCAGTCATTGATGATATCCTCAAATGTTATGCTATGGAGTATCGATGTACAGTGTGCTTAGGGAAGATAGTATTTCATTGCTGTCCGCAATTCATTCTTGATATATTTCAGTTGTGAAAATGACCTTTCTCCTGAGCAGTTTGTTACCATTAGACTGAAAAAAAAAAAAAAAAGCTGTAAAATCATTTCTACATTAGGGAATGCCAACTGAATCTTATCTTGGATGATGACTTGATAAAGGTCCTGGTGGTTTAAATGTCCTTTATCTGCGTAATTTTCCTTGATATAGGCTTGGAAGTACTTTATTTCCCCAGTGAGGTTAACATCAACATCTTCAGGATAGTTTTTCATCAGGAGCATCACTCTTTCATTTAGCTGTTTCTCCGAGGCATCTAAATCAACCAAAAATGAAAAACTGTTTGCAACATTTTTGTATATGATTGCTCATTTCTTCAAATTGGTTTCAAGTATATCCATTATGGGAAGAAAGGATTTCACCCGAAATTTGTCTCTTAAAGAAAATGTTTCATCAGCATGAAGTGCATCACCATCATTGACTTCTTTTTTTCCTAATTCTTTTCAGTTGAGCTACACATTTGTAGTCTACATCAGGCAGGTTTTCTTTTGCTTTTCGATAATGCATGAAGCAGAAAGTAGTGTGCACACTAAAATACACAATTGTATGTATATACAGATCAAAAGAAAGAAAGCACACCCTAACACTTAAGAAAACAAAGAAATTAGGAGGAAAGGCACGATACAACTGAGTATGTTGGACTCTAAACAAAAGATGGTGATCTTCCAGCTGATACCAGTTAAGAGGATGCTATACATGACATCACTCCTAGAATGAATCCCATATAAGTATGAGTGGTTTGTTTCATAGCACTGCCATCTCTGACCTCACATTTTTCCAGGTTCTATTGGCAGAAAGATTATGGCACAGTCAAAATTTTACCAGTAGCAGCTGACCAACAAAATACTACCATTGGAGACTGATAGCAAATTTACTCATATAAATACTAATTTCAAAAGTGCTGTTACTTTTAATTCAGCTCTGCTCCCCTTCCCCAACTATCAATGAAAAATTAGTGAAGGATAAAAGTAGGATAAGGGTTTTTGCATAGCTAGATGTATATACTTTTGTTATAGTTGAATGAAAATATATGTATTTACAGAGAATCTTCTTTTTCACATATTTTATTGTTTATTAACTAATTTTGATAAAATTCAAAATGGAGTCAGTTTTTAGAGGCCCCTCTTATTGAAAGGCTGTAAGTTGTAGCTTAGTTAGTTTGCACCTTACTCTGGGACTAGTGAGCAGGGGTGCTTCTCACGAGTCAGCTAGGGATCTGCACTTGCCTCTATGTTATCTGACATTTTTGTCAATAGTCTGGAAGATAACAGAATCCTCACTGATAAATTTGCCAATAACACAAAAATTAGGGAAGAAAAATAAAGATGATAGGTCACTGATACACAGCAATATAGATCACTTGGTAAACTTGTTGCAAGCAAACAATATGCTTTTTAATATGAATACGAGTAAGTAGATACATCCAGGAACTCCAGTGATATGCCATGGCCAAAAGTGAGAATGCAATCTTTGGACACAGAACCAGGGGAATCTCAAGTAGGAGGAGAGAGTTTATATAATCTCTGTATTCAGTAGTGGTGCAGCCATTCCTGGAATATTGTGTCCAGTCTTGATGTCCACAATTCAAGAAGGATGTTAAAAAACTGGAGAGGGTTTTGAGAAGAGCTACAATAATGTATAGAAAATTAGAATATGTGACTTACAGAGGCTGAGTTCTTAAAGTCCATCTATTTAGTTGAACAGTCTATAAGGACTTTGTATCTAGGCAACAAATACTTGAAAATGGGCTCACCAAACTAGCAAAGAAAGGTATAGCACAAATCAATTGCTGGAAGTTGAAACTTGAAAAATTCAGACTAGAAATAAGGCATCCCTTTTTTAAAAGTGAAGATAATTAATCACTGAATAGGTTACCAAAGATTGTGGTGGATTCTCCATCACTGGCAATTTTAAAATCAAAATTGGATGGTTGGTTTTCTAAAAGATCTGTTCTAGGAATTATTTTGGGGAAGTCTGATGGCCTGCATTACACAGGAGATCAGACTAGATCATCACAAATACAACCTGGAATCTACAAATACAACTCTGGCATACACAGATACAATTCACATTAATATCAGTAGAGGTAGAAATATCTTTTGGTAGGATAGAGATGGCTCATCACTTTTTTCCATGAGTCACTGTGCGTGTTTTCTTAACTGTAAGCAATGCAAAGAAAATGTTTCTTTACATTTCAAAATACTGGAGAATAGGATCAAACTTTGCTGTAAAAAATAACATTTAATCTAATTTCCACATGATTTTATTCAACAGCAATTAAAAAACAGTATCTGTGATTAGGTGTGAATTGTGGATGCCAAATATTTGATGTTTCAGATTCTGCTACAGTTACTGTCAGATCTGTTTGAGCAAATAAATACAGCTATTGACACTTTTTTGACAGAGATGTAGACACTGTTCTTTTACAGGTAAATGTTCAGTGCTTAATTAGACAGTGATTTCCCATGTAAAGGTTATATATGCTATTGTTTTCTAAAACACACAGCTCACTCTTGGACTTTTTATTTCTAAATACATTTCAGAGTGTGTCTATCTGTAAGTTTGTCTGTCTGTCTGTCTGCAACTCTGTTTGTTCAAGAACTCCTCTTAAACAATAAGAGCTAGCACCACCACATTTGGTGTGGTTTCCTTTTATCCTAACTTAAAGCAAGGTCAGGGGTTGGTTGTGCCAGAAAACAGGAAGTGTCAGGAATGGAACATTACTACATATTTCCATAACACAGAAAGGGAGGGAGCAGAGAGGAAGGAAGTGATACTCACAATGGCCACCGGGAGCAGCGAGTACAGTAGAGAGCTATACTACAGAGTGGCCACAACGGGCAGTTACACCACCAAGGGAATGGTCATTTGGGGATAGAGTCCACCATCTTACCTGTCACTAAACTGGGTAAGTAGCCACCCTGTCCCAAACCCTGACTCCTGCCTTTGGCCACAGTGCTGAAGGCCGGGGAGAGAGAAAGTCCTGCTGGATAGGCAGCGTTATGAGGAGAGGAAAGGCCTCTGCCAGGCTGGAGAAGGGAGAGGAAAGGCCTCTGCTGGGCAGGAGGCCTGGGGGAGAGACTCTGAGCCCTTCCTCACCCCTCATGCTCACTCTTGTACCCCTAACATCTGCAGCTCCTGCCCTGAGCCCCTCCTCAACTCCCCACCCTGACTCCTGCACTCCCACACCCCTAGCATCCTGCCCTGCCTCCCCGTATGTCTAAGGCCCTGCCCTAACTTCTGCACACACACACACACACACACACACACACACACACACACACACACACACACACACTCCACAAGCCCCTTGCCCGTGCCAGGTACGTTTTCTAGTTAATGGATAAGAATACGAATTTCTGAACATGGGGAAATGTTTATCTCACAAGACAATTTTATACGCAAAATATAACAGACTATAGTCAGAATTTGGCTGTGCTACAGGCGCTTTTTGGCGCTCTTGTTTCTCATACCTATAGGTTAACTTTGAACATGTCTCTTTAAAACCTAAATATATTAATAAAGAGCAATTGCAGCCTATATAGGGGCTTAAGGATTGGTCCTTAAATCCCTAAAAGGATTTAGAAAATTAGATCATGTTCTCTTTAGGAGACTATATTAAGATTATTTACTGTAGTATTTTATATTACTACATATTTCCCTCTTTTTTTGTTGCTTAGATTCCAAGGCCAGAAGGGACCATTGTGATCATCTGGTCTGACATCCTGTATAACACAGGCCATAGAATGTCCCCAAAAGAACTCCTGAACATATCATTTTTAACTATCCAATCTTGATTTACAAACTGTCAGTGATGAACAATCCACCACAACCTTGGATATATTGTTCCATTAGTTCAGTACTCTCATTGTTATATCTGTACGTGACAAACTCTACTACAATTAAATACCCAGATTCAGCTTTGGAAAACAATCTGGTACAAATTTTCCCATGTTCTTCTACTCTTTATGACTAGCAGTCAAAAAAAAAAAAAAAAAAAAAAAGATTAGAAAAATTCACTTCTGTCATAAATGCAACTTCTCTTTTTTCAGAAAAAGTCTTTTTGCCCTGGTCAAATAATCCTCTCCAAGGGTTTCCAGTTACAAAAGTTGTGATTCAGTTTGAACCACAATACAATGTGGTGGCTAAGAGTCTGCAACACTGTTGTTCACTGGGAATCGGAATCTGCAAAGGTTCCTGAAGGCTAGGAATCACACTGTTTCTCCTATCCCTAAGATACCAGCAGCAGGACATATGGCAAGAAGAGGTTGACTTCCCGGAAGGATTCCGTTGGGAGGCATTTAGCACCTGAAACCTATGTGGCACACATGGCCTGTTCCTTGACTAACAGGCCAGTAATGTACAAATGACCCAAAACTTCAGCTGGAGTTTATCACTGTAAAGTCAATTTTTCAGTAGAGCAATTCAATTGTCTTTTTTAATCTTCTTTCTTCTACTAATTATCTTCCATCATGATCAGAAAGAGGGATTGGGTGAATGTTTTCAATCCTCTAACTCCCAGTGAGTGTTGACCAACAAGAAAAGGGAAAATAGTTACTGGATCATTTCCAAAAGCTGGTCAGTAGAGACCACTGACCATCACTCTGCAGTCTCTGCTTTTTATCAGGCACAAAAGTCACTGTAATTAGGGTTGCCAGGTGTCCGGTTTTGAACAGGACAGACCAGTATTTGAGCTTTCTGTTCGGGAAACAAATTGAGAAAATATAAATTACCAGTATTTTCTAAATAAAATGTAATATAGATTGTGATGTAATGTCAAGTGTGTCCAGTATTTTTGTTGAAACCATCTGGCAACCCTAACTGTAATGATTCATATAATTAGGCAACAGCAGATCTTATGTCCCATTTTAAATTTCTGCAAAATGGAAGTCTCCTTGGGCCATGGATTTTGTGAGACCCAAAAGTCCACTCTGCTAATAAAAGCCAAAGGCTCATTAGCTTGGAGATGTGTGTTAACCCTCCTCCATTAAGAAATGGATCTTCATAATTTCCTTCTATACAAGCTGCACACACTGGTTCAGGAAAATTTCAAATGCCTTTGCTGTGGCTGTATTAATGTGTCAAAGGATGAGATATACAATTATTGTTATTTTTATTTCTCTTTTTTTTTTAAAATCCAATACTATGATACTTTTTAAATAAAGAAACATTACCCATGGGTATTTAGCAGATTAAATCCTATCTTGATCCATGCTTTCAAAATGTGCATGAAAAACAATGTAATGCTTTGTATGTAAATGTACCACCATAACTGATTGTACTTAATCAAATTAGCTTAATTTTGCCTTAAAAAGATGTTAAAGAAGTCTGAGTTTTAAAATTTCTTGTGGCGGTGACAGATGTGAAAATATGGACAGTGCTACATGTAGGAAAACAAAATTATTATCTCCAGTGTAATTATTCATGACGAGCCAGAGAATAACCTGAATGTCATCCAGAGGGACAGGTAAAATTTCAGTCGCAGATGGCTGCACAGTTATAGACATTAAAGACCACAACATTTCAAGGATGAAGAGAAATTCAGTCACTGTTGTCACACAACAATGCACAGCTGCCTCACTAGAATTTATAACAGGCCAAATGGCCCCAAAATTGCTCGTAAAGTTGGGACATCAGATAAAGCAGATTGATTGTAAGTGGTGTAATTTTGATGGAGGATGGAGAAAGAAACAAACTTCTTTAAGACTGACATCTTCACAGTGTTCATAGAACACAAAGCAGTTGCTAGCCAAGCAGTTGTGAGGTATATTAATAAGAATAATGCAACTAATGCCACAGATTTAGTAAATATTCATCTTGGTATGACAAATGAAATTTATTTGGTGTCAGTAGGAGCACTGATTAGGATCAGAAGACCAGTCCCACGCATTTTGATAAGAAAAAACTTTGCTCCTAAAAATGATTAGAAGATAGTACTTATATTACAAAAATCAAGTGCATGATGTCCTTTCCAAATAGGGTAAGAAGAAGAAGTTACTCACCTTGGTGCAATAACAATGGTTCTTCAAGATGTGTCCCTGTGGGTGCTCCACTGTAGGTGTGGGACTTGTCCCGGTGCCGCAGTTTGGAGATTTTCAAGAGCCGTTGTCAGCCGGGCTGCACATGTGTCTTGCGCCGTTTGCGTTCTTGGCTCGTTGCGCACAGCCCAGCTTCCGCCAGTTCCTTTCGCCGTCCGGAAACCTGAAATGATAAAAAAACAAAGCTTCGGAGTGGGGAGGAGGGAGGGGCATGGAGCACCCACGGGGACACATCTTGAAGAATCATCATTACTGCACCAAGGTGAGTAACTTCTTCTTCTTCGAGTGGTCCCCGTGGGTGCTCCACAGTAGGTGACTATACAGCAGTACTCTGGATGTGCTCCGGAGTTAGGGATTCTCAGCCCACCGCTGCACTATTGCATAATGGTTCATGAAGGTGTTACTGGAGGACCATGTAGACACTAGGCATATGTCAGGCAATGAGACTCCTCTGATGAAGGCAGTTGACGTGGCTATAGCTCTGGTGGAATGCGCCCTTGGTGAGTGCTGGAGGGATTTGTTATGAACAGAGTAAGCAGTAGTGATGCAGGAAACAATAATCCTTGAGACATACTGAGAGGACAAGGGGGTGCCCTTAGATCGGACCACTATGGAAAGTAATAAGTGATCCGTCTAGCACCAGTCTCATGTCCTATCAATATAGGAAGCCACTGCTCAATGAACATCAAGGGTATGGAGTAGTGATTCCTGGGTGGAGGCATGTAGTTTTGGGTGAAAGAAGCAGAGAACAATAGGTCCATTAATATGAAAACGTGAGCAAACTTTGGGAATGAAGGCAGGAAGAGGGTGTAAAATCAAGGAATCTCTACTGAAGACTGTGAAGGGTGGTGTTGCCATCAATGCTGCTAGTTCACTAACCCTGCACGCTGATGTAATCGCTAAAAGAAAGACGATCTTCATGGTTAGCATTGAGAGAGACATAGTGGCCATGGGCTCAAAGGGTGGGTACATCAATGTGCGGAGGACTAAGTCTAAATCCAAAGAGGGAAGTTGAGGCCTACGTGGGGGTTTGAGAATCATTAGGCCCTTCAACATCCTTTTTGTCAATGGGCAGGTGAACACCGAGGTGCCGTGAATGGTGCCGTGAAAAGCACTGATTGCTAATAAGTGCACTCATAGGATGGAGACTGCAAAATCTGCCTGTTCAAGAGAAAGAATATACTCCAGGATCTGGTGCATTGGTGCCGTATGCAGCTCAATATGGTTGTGCTTACACCAAGTTGCGAACCTATTCCACTTATCTAGGTAAGTCCTTCTCGTTGAATCTCTTCTGCTGTGTGAGAACACGGCCTTTATGCGATCGGAACAGAGATTTTCCTCTGCTCTGAAACAGCTAGGAGCCACGCTATTAAGTGTAGCGTCTCTAGCCTGGGATGCAGCAGAGACCCATGGTTCTAGAGAGGAGATCTGGGAGGAGGGGCAGGGAACATGGTGGTTGCAGGGACATCCAGTTGAGAAATGGGTACCACGACTGTCTTGCCCAAGCTGGGGTGATGAGAATTACTCTGGCTGTGTCCATATTGATTTTTTCCAATACTCTGGGCATGAGCACCACAGGTGGAAAGGCGTAACTCAGATGTGCGTCTCATGGGACCAGCAATGCGTCACCAAGAGTCCTCTTCCCATGGCCCACCCTTGAGCAGTAGTGGTGACACTTCCTGTTCTTGTAGGTAGTGAAGAGATCTATTTGAGGATACCCCCAGGTATGGAAGATGTCATTGAAAACATTGGCACAGATCTCCCATTCGTGATCTTGTGGGAAGTGTCTGCTGAGAGAGTCTGCCATCACATCGCTCATGCCAGGTAAGTATGAAGCTACTAACGTGATGTTGTTTTGAACACACTGATTGCATAAGTGGACTGCCTGTGTACAGAGCAATCGGGAATATGCACCCCCATCTACTGATATAATACATGGTCACTATACTGTCTGTCAGGACTCTGACGGTCATACTGGCAATATGGGCATGGAAAGGCTTGCAAGCCAGAAATACTGCCTTGAGCTCCAGGAGGTTTATGTGGCAGGTGGACTCTGTTGCTGCTCATCTCCCTTGTGTCGTCATCCCGTTCATGTGGGCACCCCAACCGATAAGGGAGTTGTCAGTTGCATGGATGGTTGTTGATGTTGAAAAGTACGCCTGCCATCAGATTTTGAGGTTTGGTCCACCAATATAGTGACTTGCAGACGAGGGTGGGTAGGGGCTACCTGCCTGAGCGCATTGTGTTTGGTGGGGATATACACAGATGCCAGCCAGTATTTCAGGCAACAGAAATGGAGCCTCGCATGGTGAACCACGAAAGGGGTGGCGGCCATATGTCCCATGAGATGAAGGCATGTAAGTACTGGCACTGTAGGGGCAGTCGCAACAGTGGTGATTAAATCTTGAATGGCTTGGAAGTGCTCGTGAGATAGGTATGCGCGGGCTGTAGTGGAATCCAGTTTCACTCCTATAAAATTTATGAGTTGCGTATGTTCTGCTGTGGACTTTTGCTCATTGATGATCAGGCCGAGCGATTGAAAAGCGTGTCTGGTTAACATGATCCTATGTAGTGCTTCTGCCTTTGATCACCCTTTTATAAGACAGTCTTCTAGATATGGGAAGATGATCATACCTCTGTGCCTCAGATGAGCTGCTACAATTGCCAGAACTTTGGAAAAATCTCTGGGGGTGGCTATAAGGCCAAATGGCAGAACACGATATGGGAAATGATTGTTGCCAATGGTAAAGCGAAGGAATTATCTGTGAGCTGGATGCATGGTGATATGGAAGTAGGCATCCTGGAGATAGAGGGCTTCAAACCAGTCATTCTTGTCTAAGGCGGGTATTATAATAGATAAGGTCCCCATGTTGAACCTTTTTTTTCTTAGGTATTTGTTCAATTTCCAGAGGTTGAGGATAGGTCTCCATCTGCCTGTCTTTTTTTCTGTGAGGAAATAGTGCAAATAAAACCCTTTTCCTTTGTACTGGGTTGGGACGACCTCTATGGTCCCTATGGACAGAAGACGATGGACCTCTTGGCTCAAGACGTCCTCATGATATGGGTCCCTGAAGAGGGATGGGTTTGGGGGGTTGGTGGGCGGTAGGGATGTGAAGGGATAGTGAGCCCCTCTTGTATGACTTGTAATATCCATCTGTCTGATGTAATGTGTGCCCATTGAGGCAGGAAGGAGAATAGCTGGTGGTGAAAAAGACAGGTGACCTGATGAACTGTCTCTGTATGAAGGACTGGGTGCACGTCCTCGACCAAGCACTCAAATTTGTTGTTTATTTGACGTACTGGGTGGCTGGGGGTGCCTGCGTTGCGAATGTTGTCTCATACAGGGCTGTTCTATGGACTGATGTTGTTGTTGTGTCTGGAAAGAACAGTCATATCTCCTCTGATATGGGAAATATTTCTTCTGCCTAAATGCCGGTGTGCACATTCCCAGTGTATGGACTGTTGTTAGGGAATCTTTTCTGGAATGGAGGACCTCATCCGTCTGTTCCGTGAACAGCTTCTTCCTATCCAACAGGAGGTCCTCCACCTTACTCTGAAGCTCTCTTGGAACCGCAGCTGAGGGAAACCAGGATGACCTCCTCATAGCAATTGCTGTTACAGTTGTGCAAGGAGCTGTGCATGTTTCCACGTTGCTGTGCCACATCTACCACTAGGGAATTGGGCTGAGGGTGGTTGAACAAGAACTCTGAGCCTTTAGCAGGGACTAAATACTTCTTGTCTGCCTGCTTGCAGGTAGGTGGGACAGAAGTCAGAGTTTGCCAGATAAGCTCAGCGGCCTCCATGATGGCCTCGTCGATGAGGAGGGCAATTTTGGAGCTCTGTTGAGGATGGAGGTTCTTCAGGAAATGGTACTGCTTAGCTTGTACCTCAGCTAAGTGGACCTCCTGAGATTGTGCCACCCGTCTAAAGAGCTCCTGAAACTGCTTGTAATCATCAGGCAGAGATGTATCAGCTGGGAATAACACCTCGTCTGGGGAGGAGGATGAGTGGTGCAAGGTTGGTGGTTCTGGGGGCTGATCGTCTGCCTCGGAGAGTTGTTCTTCCTCCAGTTCCAAGTGTTAAGTCACTGTTATAGGACTCCAAGGTGGAGAGATTGGTTGGCGGTCCCGGCTCCTTGTAGTGTCTGGAGGGGGTGTAGGACATGGCAGAGAGCGATCGGGGCCAATTGGATGATGATAGGACTGGCGCTGATAGTGATGAGCCGAGGACTGCACTGACCCAGATTGATGGTCGTAGTGAGGCTATGAGTAATACGGCAAGGAGTGCCTGGATGAGCGAATACTGCTGTATTGTCTGCTGCAGGAGGCATGCAGCGAGCACCTTGGGAAATAAAAGTAGCACGGGGAGTGTCTGTAGTAGGAAGCTGGAGAATAGGAGTGCCATCTGTAATATTCCTCCTCATGGGGGCATGATGAGCGTGCATGTCGTGAGTAAGGACTCCGTAGGGGGTAATGTTGGTCCCTAGGGCTGTGGTGCCTATAAATCCGTTGCAGGGGTGAGCGGTGAAACGGAGGTGATGGTGAGGGTCCAGGAGAAAAGGTTGGTGATGAAGATATGCTACTCCTATCTACCCTAGTCTTGTCCTGCGCTTTCTTTGGTGCCAGTGGCAATGCCATGTCTGCCGGTGCCGGTGGAATATCTGCCAGTGCCGATGCAGGTGCCTAACATTCGCACCACGTCTCTGACGGTATCGATACTGACTCCAGAGCCTCGGTGTCAGCGCTGTGGTGACTTGGTGCCAGTGGTTGAGGTTCTGACCATGCCGGTAACATTGGTGCCGATCATTCTGGCAGGGTGGGTGCTGTCGGTGTCTTTGTAATGTGGTTGCCACCGCTCGCCGCCAGTTTACAACAGTGGGGGCACTTCTGTAGTATGTGCTCCTCCCCCCAGGCACCTTATGCATTGCGAATGGCCATCAGAGGCCAGAATCACCTCATGGCAATGAGAGCACTTCTTGAATCCTGGTGAACCAGGCATTGTGCTCAGGCAGTCTTTCTTTCATGCTTTGGGCTTCAGCCAAGCGGCCACAAGCAGCCCAGAGAGGAGGCAAAGCTGTGGCCCATTAAACACTGTAATATCTATCTGCTTTTTTTTTTTTTTTTGAAAATTAAGTAAGAATGAAACCTTTAATGAATAACTTATGTATAAACTGAACTATTTACAGAAACCAGCAAGTTCATCTTCTGTGAAGAGATGAGGGGAGAAGAGAAGAGGAGAGCTCTGTCCACGGCTGAGGACGGTCATGAGGAACTGGTGGGAGCCGGGCCGTGTGTAACGAGCCAAGCGTGCGAAAGGCACGAGACGCCATATGCGCATGTGCGGCCCGGCTGACAACGGCTTTTGAAAATCTCCAAATTGCGGCGCCGGGACAAGCCCGACACCTACTGTGAAGCATTCACGGGGACCCCTCATGGGTAGAAGAATCCAGTAATTTATTTTACTAATAATTTTTTGGATCTATTAAAATTAGTCTATTGAGTTTGTAATATTAAAAATATCATATCATATGATACTATCAAGTATACAAAACCAAACATATCGTTTTGTTGCTATTGCAACATAAACCAAGAAATAATTAGCAAACAGGGCATTGCTATTGACAAAGTTATAAATATATAGGTATATTCAGTTCATAATTCCATTTAGCTAGTGTGCATTACAATAGCAACCAGTAGTAATCCTAAAGTTTAGGATAAGATAACATTTTACTTTAGGGATTCACTGTTTTCACTGACATTAGGATGAAACTTGGGAAACAATCTATCCAACTACACTTTTTTGACTAAAGTATGATTTAAGGAACCTTGATACTTTAATGTTTAGAATGGATCATGAAATAGACCAAATGGCTTCAAACACTTTAAAGTATATGTTACTGATAATTATTCAGTTATTGTCATCTGGGATGGCTTCTTCATTAGATACAAGTCTTCTCCCAGGAAATTTAGCCTAATATCACAGATTTGTAGTCCTTGAAGTATTTCTTGAATCTTCTCACAATATAAATCTTAAAAACCTTCTTTGTGGCAGCTATGCTACAGTGCAATAGCCAACCATGCAGTCACCTACTTCGATTTGCTCCTACTGTCACCACCCGTTAATAGAGACAGAGGCTGAAGACAAGCCCAGCACAAAGCAGAATAACTGAGTCTGTCTTCCCCAAATGAAGTGTAAGAGATGACGGAAAAGCAGCAAACAATTGTCAGCCTCAGGCAACACAACTTGTCGACAAGACAATCGAACAACCCTGATAGAATTGCAGACCACATCCTCAGCCTGGAATCACTCTTTAGCCACATGTCAAAAACATTTTGCCATACTTCTTTAAAACACGGGGGAGGGGAATCAAACGTGCATGTAGTATTTTATAGCTTTCATATTTTTTAGGTAAGATTTATTTATCAAGCACATAAGTGAAGAACTGAGATTTCATTGTGAGAGCTAATAGATATCATTTCATTCAGAAAAAGAACTGTGAAGGAGGAATGTCTCCACATGATTTTATTCCTCTTTACTTCTGAATTCCTAGTTGGCATTCAAGGTTCTGATGTGCGTATTATTGTTCTTTTTCTACAAGCAAAATTGTGCAAGGGAAACATAAGTGTAAAAGCAGAGAGAAAATGGTGAAAATGGAACAAGAGGAATCATTCCCTTACTGGCATCGTTTCCTTATCTAGAACAGTGGTCTACGAACAGTACTGTATGTAACAGAGGGTTTGTCTACACACAGTTGGGTAATGCACTTTATAAGGAAAAGCAACGAGCAGTTCTGTGGCACCTTATAGACCAACAGATTTATTGGAGCATAAGCTTTCATGGGAAAAGACCCACTTTATCAGGTGCATGTAGTGGACATTCTAGCAGCAAGTATAAATATACAGGCATAAGAAAAGAGTACCAATCAAGAGTAAGGCTAGAGATAATGTGGTCAAGTCAGTCAGGGAGGATGAGGCCCATTTCTAGCAGCTGATGTGGAGGTGTGAACACCAAGGGTATGTCTAGACTACATGCCTCTGGCGACAGAGGCATGTAGATTAGGCTACCCGGCATAGGAAAATGAAGCAGCGATTTAAATAATCACCACTTTATTTCAATTTAAATGGCTGCCGTGCTGAGCCGATCAGCTGTTTGCTGGCTCAGCGCGCTAATGTGGATGCTCTGCGGTCGACATCAAAGGCATTTGTTGACTGCCCCGTTATGCCTCGTGGGATGAGGTTTACCGGGGCAGTCAACAAATGCCTTTGATGTCGACCGCGGAGTGTCCAGACTAGTGCGCTGAGCCGACAAACAGATGATCGGCTCAGTGTGGCAGCCATTTAAATTTAAGTGAAGCGGCAATTATTTAAATCGCTGCTTCATTTTCCTATGCCGGGTAGCCTAATCTACATGCCTCTGTCGGCAGAGGCATGTAGTCTAGACATACCCCAAGAGAGGAGAAACTGCTTTTGTAGTTGGCTAGCCATTCAGTCTTTGTTTAATCCTAAACTGATGGGCTGTATCTAGACTGGCAAGTTTTTGCGCAAAAGCAATTGTTTTTGCGGAAAAACTTGCCAGCTGTCTACACTGGCTGCTTGAATTTGCGCAAGAACACTGACGATCTAATGTAAAATTGTCAGTGTTCTTGCGCAAATACTATGATGCTCCTGCTCAGGGATAAGCCCTCTTGCGCAAATGCTTTTGCACAAGAGGGCCAGTGTAGACAGGTAAAAACTATTTTGTGCAAAAAAGCCCCGATGGCGAAAATGGCGATCGGGGCTTTCTTGAGCAAAACCGCATCTAGATTGGCACAGACGCTTTTCCGCAAAAAGTGCTTTTGCGCAAAAGCGTCCGTGCCAATCTAGACCTCTTTTCCGCAAATGCTTTTAAGGGAAAAACTTTTCCGTTAAAAGCATTTGCGAAAAATCATGCCAGTCTAGACGCAGCCATGCTGTCAAATTTGCAGATGAACTGTAGCTCAGCAGTTTTTCTTTGAAGTCTGATTTTGAAGTTTTTTTGCTGCAGGATGCATCTGATGAAGTGGGTCTTTGTCCACGAAAGCTTATGCTCCATTAAATCTGTTAGTCTTTAAGGTGCCACAGGACTCCTCATCGCTTTTGCAGATTCAGACTAACACGGCTACCCCTCTGATACTTTATAGGGAGTTATTTCTGAAGTGACCTATGTAGACCTTGCTGGTGTATATTAAAGGTTCCCTAGAACTCTTTACTGTAGTACTGTTTTAAGTAGTATGTTGTTAAAGCATACTAATGAAACTTTAGTGAGGACTCACGGGTTCTATATGGCTCAAGTACCATGCAACACTTTATAGCATGTTAGAAATAACTCCTCATAAAGTACATTACCCCACCATATAAACATGTCCAGAGACAGTCTCAGTCATTAGTATCTGATACATACTGTAGTTATTCATAGCTTCCAAGGCCAGAAGGGATCATTGTATTCATTTAGACTGACCTCCTATATAGCACAGGCCATGGAACTGCCCCAAAATAATTTCCAGAGCAGATTGTTTAGTAACCACCCAATCCTGATTTTAAAATGGTCGGTGATGGAAAGCTTACCACAGCCTTTAGTAAATTCTTCCAATGGTTCATTACTTTCACTGTCAAAAATGTCAGAGGGGTAGGCTTGTTAGTCTGTAACTTTAAAAAACCAACAAGTAGTCCTTGTTGCTACTCAGGCTATATCTATACTGGGAAATTATTTTGAAATAAGTTATTTCAAAATAATAACTCCTGAAATAACTATTTCAAAACAGTGCGTTCACACTATAAGGCACCATCAAAATAGCACAGAATTATATCAAAATAGCGCATCCATATTGATTGGACCCTGAATTGCATTTAAAGCCCCCAAGAAGCACTCTGAGAAGACCATCAAGAGAAGCAGTCACTTCCTGTACCTGCTTCCTGAGGCCAGCTGAGTCTCATGCTTAAAGGGGTTCCTCTCTACAACTGCGTTTGAAACTCTTCTTCTGCACTGCCTATCCCCTTGAGGGACAGCAAAGTCATGCCGCATACTCTGGTTGCCCTGGCAGATACCATGGCACTCTCATCATGGAGCTGGAGCTGCTGCAAAGCAGGGCCAGGCTCTTGGGCTTCCTGCTGCGCCTCATGTCACAGTTCATGAAGACTGCCCATGTGGTGCTGTAGGAGGATGACGACCAGCACAGGCTGGGGAACCTCCTCATCCAGGCCTTGATGCTCATAATGCATCACATTCCCTCACATCCACCAATGCACACCATTCAACACTGCTTCTGGTGGCAGGATGCCATTTCCAACTCCTGGGACCGCATCATCATGCAGTGGTGGGACGACCAGCAGTGGCTCCAGAACTTCCATATGTGGAAATTCATCTTCCTGGAGCTCTGTGAGTGGCTCACCCCTGCCCTCTGGCAATCGGACACCAAGATGAGACCCAGCATCTCCCTCTAGAAGCACGTTGGCATCGCACTTTGGAAGCTCACCATGCCAGAAAACCAGTTTGGTCAGGGCCATGCTCATGCAGGTTTCACTCTTTTACTATTTCCCTAAGAGGGTAGTGAGGCAATGAAATGGGTTCCCCAGGGAGGTGATGGAATCTCCATCCCTAGAGACTTTTCAGTCTCAGCTTCACAAAGCCCTGGCTGGGACAGTTTAGTTGGGGTGGATCTTGCTTTGGGAAGAGGGTTGGACTCGGTGACCTCCCAAGGGCTCTTGAAACCCTGTGATTCTATGATTCTATAGGTGGCGAGGGACATCAACGCCATCCTGCTGTGGAGGGTCATCACCCTGGGCAACATCGATCCCATCATCACTGGCTTTGCTGCCATGGGCTTCCCCAACTGCGGGCGGGAGAGGGGAGGAGAGCAGGCATTGACAGCACCCACATCCCTATGCTGACCCTGACCACCATGCCTCCAACTAAATAAATAGGAAGAGGAACTTTTCCATCATGCTGCAAGCCCTTGTGGATCAAAAGGGCTGGTTCACAGATGTTGGGTAGTCAGAGAAGGTGCATGACACTCGCATCTGAAGGAACTTAAGCCTCTTCCATGGAATGTGCGCCAGCAGTTTTATCCCCAACTGCACCATCAGGGTCAGGGAGGTGGACATGCCCATCTGCATCCTGGGCAATACAGCCTACTCTTTGCTCCCCTGACTTATAAAGCCCTATACAGGAAGCCTGGACCCCACTGAAGAGGGGCTTCAGAGGTGGCTGCAGATGTGCTGGCTGCCATGGAGGGCTTGGAGGGCGCTCTGGTGTCTCATAGACAAGCATATGTGTGGCATGGGGCTGGCAGTGCTCGGGTTATGCCACAAGCCCTTTTCCTTCTGCCTGCAGCTTTAAAGACTGGAGGAGAAATGGGAGCATTGGCGTTGTCTGGTGTGTGGCCACAGTGGCTACAAGGGCAGCTGTGAAAGGCATTTAGAAGCCAATTATTTCAAAATCACAGCAGCAGAGCGTCTTCACTAACCCTATTTTGAAATAAGCGTTATTCCTCATGACAAGCAGGAGTTATTACTTCAAAATAGCAAGTCCATTATTTCAAAATAGCTTTGAAATAACAGGCTTGTGTGGACACTCGCCTTGTTATTTTTAAATAAGGGGATTTTGAAATAACTCCCCAGTGTAGACATGGCCTTAGAGACTAACAAAATATACATATGATATATAGTATCTTGAGCTTTCATGGGAAAAACCCACTTCCTCAGATGAGTGAGGAAAAATGGGGAACCTTCCACATTTATAAAAGAAAAAGAAGGGAGAAGGGGAGAGAAAAAATACTTGTCAATTGTAGTGTGTGCCTAAATTCCAGTCTGAATATTTGTCTAACTTCAAGTTCCAGCCAGCCACTGGATGATGATACCTTTCTCTGCTGGACTGAAGAGCCCATTATTAAATATTTGTTTTCCCTATAGGCACTTAAAGACTAATCCAGTCACCTTTTTACCTTCTATTTGTTAGCTAAACAGATTCAGCTCCTTTAGTGTATCACTACAATACAGGTTTTTTAAGCCTTAATCATTTTCAAAGCTGTTCTCTGATCCCTCTCCAATTTTTCAACATCTTTTTTGAATTATGGACCTCATAACTGGGCACAGTATCCCAAAACAGTGTCTATATCACTGCCTAATGCAGAGGTAAAATAAATCCTACTTGAAATTCCCATGCTTACACATTGCATAAGCCCCTTTTGACACAGGAAAGGATATAGAATGATGCTATAATATACAATAGTGATCAATTTAAACTATTTAAAATAAATATGCAAAACCAACCCTTCATCCAAGGAAACAGACACTTTCTGAAATAAGGGGGTCTGAGAGCCCTTTGATGTGGGTGAGTAACCTGTGTATGAAAGGCCTGCTCTCCAGGTAAAAATGTTATCAGCAGAGATGTCAAATAGGATATAAGAAAATCACACTCATAACTACCTAATGCAGCAAAAACTTTATTGGAGTGTGGGAGTGAAGGGGGAGCTCTGACCAGTACAGCTTATTTTATTAGGGGAACTGTTATACACCATACTGACAAAAGCATTCTTTTGGCAGTACAATCTGCATTTCCACTAAAAGGGATTGATGGTATAGCTATACCAACAAATTCTTTGTAGTGGAGACAAAGACCAAAATACTGAGAAACAGACAACAAACTTTGGGATATAAAAGCCAGATTCTGTTCTGCAGGGGCAGATGACTGTTTTGCAGGGCCCCGGGCAGCATAATTCCACGGGGCCCCCCCTTTGCCACAGCGCATGCACAGTGATGCCATGCGCATGCGCGGTGGCGCCACGGCGCATGCGCGGGGCTTTTTGAAGCGCGGGGCCCAGGGCGACCGCCCCGTTCGCCCTGCCCTATATCTGCCCCTGCTGTTCTGAACAGGTCAGGTGACAAATCAGAATTGGCCCTGTCATCTTCGCTGGAGTTATTGTGGTTTGACACTGGTGTAACTGAAAACAATCTGATTTACAGGCCTTTTGATTTTGCTTTATTCGTGTTAAATACAATTGTGTATTCTTATTGGGAGGACAGGCGGTGCTGAACATTTCTGAAAGAAGGAATTTTATTTCTGGTATTGGAAGGGTCAAAGTGGAGATGAAGAGATAATCTTGAGCATCCGGACAAAGTTATGGGCCTGCAGAGCTTAGTTTTCAAAAGGCACTAAAAATCTTCTGGCTGCACTCAGTGTTGATGCCGGAAAAAAACGTGGACCAAGATGACTGGTAGACTCTGGCAACTTCACATGAAAAATGACCATTCATGAGTTTGGAAGAGCCAGAATGAAGTATATTAAGCAACTAATGCCCAGTGCTGACACTGGAAGAATATTGCAGGACAATGTAGCACTTTAAAGACTAAGATGGTTTATTAGATGATGAGCTTTCGTGGGCCAGACCCACTTCCTCAGATCAAATAGTGGAAGAAAGTAGTCACAACCATATATACCAAAGGATACAATTAAAAAAAATGAACAAATATGAAAAGGACAAATCACATTGCAGAACAGGAGGGGGATGCAGGGGGGGGGGAAGGAAGGAAGGTAAGTGTCTGTGAATTGATGATATTAGAGGTAGGGAGAGTGGGATGTTTGTGAGTTAATGGTATTAGAGGTGATAATTGGGGAAACTATCTTGATAATGGCTGAGATAGTTCAAATGTTTGTTGAGTCCTTTTTGGAAAGTGTCGAATTTTAACATGAATGACAGTTCAGAGGATTCCCTTTCAAGTGCAGATGTAAAAGGTCTTTGTAGCAGAATGCAGGTGGTTAAGTCATTGAGAGAGTGTCCTTTCTGGTTAAAATGGCAAGAAACTGTTTTCTCTTTGTGATCTTGTCTGATATCTGTTTTGTGGGCATTAATCCTTTGGCGAAGTGTCTGAGATGTTTGTCCAATGTACATAGCAGACGGACACTTTCGGCACATGATAGCATAGATTATATTTCTGGATGCGCAGGAATATGTGTTCTTGATCTTATAACTCACTTGGTTAGGTCCAATAATGGTGTCAGCAGAGTGAATATGTGGACAAAGCTGGCAACGGGGTTTGTTGCAAGGGAAGGTACCAGGGTTGGTATTAGTGTGGTATGTCCTGTGGTGGTTGGTAAGAATCATCTTGAGGTTAGGTGGTTGTCTATAGAAGACACTACCTTTAATATCATCAATTCACAGACACTTACCTTCCTTCCTCCCCCCCCCCCCCCCGCATCCTCCTCCTGTTCTGCAATGTGATTTGTCCTTTTCATATTTGTTCATTTTTTTTAATTGTATCCTTTGGTATATATGGCTGTGACTACTTTCTTCCACTATTTGATCTGAGGAAGTGGGTCTGGCCCACGAAAGCTCATCATCTAAAAAACCATCTTGTTAGTCTTTAAAGTGCTACATTGTCCTGCATTTTGCTTCAGCTACCCCAGACTAACACGGCTACATCTCTATCACTATTCTGGAAGAATATTGTAATTAGATGCATAAGAATTATCTCAGGAGAAACAAGAAACTGACTTTTCACCTATTCAATCATTTTTGGTCTGGATTAGTTTGATACATTGGTATTTCTCCCCTTGCTCCATAAAAGTTCTCTCTCAGGTGGCTCCCAACTTGATATTGTAGGCACAAGAAAATCCAAATAATTTGGAAGGTCTAATGCCAGTGGCAAAGCCCAGCAGGTCTGTCAACTTCTCTGATATTGAAGGAAGCAGCTGGAGAATCTATTTCCCAGCAGCATGTGGCTTCTCTCTGCAGTTGTGCACCAGAGTGCACAGTGAGCCTGTGAGGCTCCTGGGATATTTAATTCTCACTTGCCCTGGTGTTTTGAGTTGAGCTAGGCAAAAATTTTGGAACAACACTTTTCAACAAGAAAAGCACATTCAGCAACACCGAAACAGTCTGCAAATTCAGGCCTGTTTCTCTGAATTGTTTCAGTTAGGGGAAAAAAAGCCTAAAAACAAAATTCTGAATAAAACCTGAAACATGTCATTTTGACATTTTTAAAATCAAACGTTTTGAATTTGGCATTCAAAATGACTGTTCATTTCAAAATTTCCTTTACATTTTATTGAATATTCAAAAACAAATTAAGGTGTTAAAAACTAAAACAGAACATTGCGTTTCAGATCAAAGAACCCAATGTTTTTTTTAACCTTTGGAGTTGTCAAAAATTTTGAAAAGGTTTACTTTAAATTCAACCCAAAATTTTTCAGAATTACCAGCAAACTGAAAAATCCGTTACAGGCAGTCCCCGACTTACGCGGATCCGACTTATGTCGGATCCGCACTTACGAACGGGGCTTTCTCGCCCCGGAGGTCGAGGTGGCGGATTGCTACCTGCGAGCTCCGGGGCAAGAAAGCCCCGTTCGTAAGCTGCTCCTGGTGCCCCTGGTCTGCTGGAGACCGTCTCCAGCAGACCAGGGGCACCGGGACTGAAGCCGCAGCAGCGGCGGGTTCCCGCGCTTCTGAAGCTTTGCCAGAGCAAAGCCTCAGAAGCGCGGGAACCCGCCGCTGCTGCGGCTTCGCTCCCGGTGCCTGTGGTCTGCTGGGGACGGTCCACAGCAGACCACAGGCACTGGGACTGAAGCCGCAGCCACGGCGGGGTCCCCCGCCTCTGAGACTTTGCCAGAGCAAAGCCTCAGGAGGCGCGGCACCCCGCTGCTGCTGCGGCTCTGCTCCCCGTGTCCCTGGTCTGCTGGGGGGGGCACAGCCCCCCCCGCAGCAGACCAGGCTTTTGTTGTGGATCCTGGGGCAGAGCAGCTGGGGCGCTGCCGATTGGTCCTGCAGCCCCGCTCTGCGCACTACTGGACCAACCCGGCAGCACCCCAGCTGCTCTGCCCCAGGTCCTGATTCAGCTGCTGCTGGTCAGTTTCAGCAGTGGCTGAATCAGGACGCCTGGGGCAGAGCAGCTGGGGTGCTGCTGGGTTGGTCCAGTAGCGCCGAGGAGCAAGGAGCCGTGCTACTGGAGCAACCCAGCAGCACCCCACCTGCTCTGCCCCAGGCGTCCCCAAGTCAGCCGCTGCTGAAACTGACCAGCGCTGACTACAGAAAGCAGGAGGCAGAGTTGCTCTGCCCCAGGCTTCCTGGAATCAGCTGCTGATCAGTTTCAGCAGCAGCTGACTTGGGGAAGCTTGGGGTTCTTAAGTTGAATCTGTATGTAAGTCAGAACTGGCGGTCAGTTTCAGCAGCGGCTGAATCTGGACGCCAGTTCCGACTTACATACAGATTCAACTTAAGAACAAACCTACAGTCCCTATCTTGTACGTAACCCGGGGACTGCCTGTATTCCCGTAGCTTGCTTCTAAGACATATCATGTACTCTGGGATGCAAATAATATAAAGCTTTAGTGACATGGAAAATGTAAATATGACATAAGCCAGAATCAGCAAAGAGGCTGCTGTTAGGTTAAATTCAAATAATCATCCAAACATCTATAGGCTGAAGTGAAATTTAGCAGTCATCCAACCTGTGTGAGGTCCACCCATTATTGGCAATTATTAATCAATAATTTCAGGGTAAAATATGAGAGAGAGAAACAATTGGAATTGCTAGAAAAGAAGATATTAAAGAATATGAATGAAGAATAAGAAGATCTGAGATGTAAGAGGAAAGATTTCAGTGGGTATAGGGACATCCATCACCCTTTGTTCCAGAGAAGCCATGCTATTATTGCTAATTTAGTTTCAGATTTTTTTTCAAGTGCTATGCATTCACTTATGTATTACATTTCATGCACAATACCCTCCATCATTTACAAGGAGAGTAAAGATCCCCCACATGCATGGACATGTATCATCTTACTCAGACCCAAAGAATGGTTGAAGTGGTTCAGAGGGCTTTTTTCAGCTCTACAAATTTCACCCTATGTAAATATATAAATTAGGCTAAGAGACCTGTCCAATTTCATACTTCGCTAATCCAAACACTTTCCAATCCATACACACAAAAAGCAATCTCCAGCCTGTTCTCAGCAAAGATATTATTGGAAAGTGCTTTAGTGAGCTCTCCTATGGCTGAAACTTCTTCTCTTTCACAAACTGTACTACAGAATATTTTCTAATATATCCTAATTATCATAATTAATTAAAATGAAAATAAACTTCTCAAAGACATGAACAAAGTAAATTCTGAAAGGCAGTATCTTTGAGGTTTTTTCATTATGTTTATTCACTTACTTGCTAAACTGCAAAATTTAGTGATCTCTAATAAAAATTCCAGGCATTAGTGCAAATTAGCAATGTTCTTCTGAATAAATGTTTAATAATAAGATGAAAAGTGCTTTAAGGTGAACTGAAAGTTCAAACCCTCAGGTGTCTCTTGTGACAGTTAGATGACATCATATTATTAACACCAAATGCAAGGCAAGAAATGGCTTTTCTTACACTTCATTTTAGGTACTAATGATGTCATTTAATCAGGACATCAGCTCAGCTACAGTAAAAGTGAAGACCAACTTTCTTTTAAAAGCTTGACTGTTTTATGTGCTCTCAAATCTGCATCATTACTTGAATTGCCTTGAAAATGTGTGTCTGAGATGTTGGTATAAGATTTGGTTAGTGATCCCAATTTGCAGGCACTTAAGCAAAAGGTTCCTGAGATATAGACCCATGAATAAAACAGTTTTTCTTAAATTTGACATGTTTGGGCAATGACTGCACTGCACCTTAAGTGAGGGGTAGGGTTGCCAATTTTGATTGGATGTATTCCTGGATATTTAATCACATGACATAAGCTTTAATTAAAGTTTATCTTTAATTCATGGATAGTCCAGGCCAACCCTGGAGGGTTGGCAACCCTAACGGTGGAGGTGTTGTCTGGCATGCCAGGGGAAGTGCTTTATAGGTGGGGAACGAGAGAGACCCTCAGTAGCTCCTGTAGAGGTAAAGTGGGGCAGAATGGTGATGTTGATTCAAACCCCCAGGGGCCAGAATCATTGGGACACACCAATTTTACTTGGAGCAGGTGGAGAAGCACCCACCTTTCCTTCTATGGGGGTTAGCAGAATACCAACTTTGTTCCTGACTTGCTGTAGGTATCAGGCTAGCCACTCTTTCCAAGGGGAATTTCTCCCTCATCACCAGATTTGCCACAAGGGAGTCAGGGGATTTTTTCACCTTCCCCACAGTTGGTTCAGGAGGGCTTTATTATGGTGAGTAGGGAAGAGAGTTAGGCTATGACATCACAACTCATTATGCTAGTGTGGGGCAGATATCTGTGCAAGTACAGGAGAGGGATATAGTCACCGGATAAATGGCTTGGTAAAGGACTTAAAAAAGGAAGTGATTATTAAAGGAGAACAATCAGCAGGGGGTTGTTTCGGACTCTATGACTGACTCGGCAGGAATCCATCTCCCCCCTTCCTTATAATTCACCTGAACTCTTGTTTGAGGGAGGGATGAAAAGGTCCAACTGACAAGTTGGCTGGGGGAGCTGGATGGAAAAAGGGGGGTGGCAAAAGCCCTCAGGTAGATGTTGAAATGGTTGTGGAGTTACCTTTACTGTACTCTTTTACCTGCCAGGCAGTCTCAGCCATCTAACCATAAAATTACAGCTTAGTTATAACTATATCAAGTGTTTCCTGTTCTTTCGGTATGGCCAGACAACAACTTCTTGCATGTGGCTAAAGATTAAACTAGGACTGAGATCACTGCAGCAGGAGCTCAAATGTTGAGAGTTAACTTAACAGTGTACATGACACCCACTATGCCTTTAGGGGAAATCAGATAACAATGTTAGGATGTAGAAACTTTAGTTCTCCAGTTAGGTGCACCACAAGCAGTTGCAAGGATAATGAACCAAATGGATTATTGTGCATGTGTAAAGAGAAAGGCGGAGGGAGTTGAAAACTAATCTGATTTACTGGCCTTGAATAGGTCAAGGGAGAATGTTCAGGTCATCAAACACTGCATAGGCATTGTAAGTGCAAATCCAACTCTTGTCAGCAATCTGAAATAAAAAAAGGCAGCATCTTGCTACAATCTGCCTTGGTCAAAGGGTTTATCATTTTGGGGAAACATAGTCTGTGTACGGGCGAATGTTCAGAAGGTGCTGAAATTATTTTGGAATAGAATCTAAATTACAAATGCAAATGCTAATTAGGAGGGAAAATTGATTACTGGTGCAAAAGGGAATGGAAATAAAAGTAGGGGGTAAATGAGGACGGAGATGGGATGATGACAGGCCTTAGTCTGTGTATTATTAACTGGGTGCAGAAGGGCTAGCCCCAGTCTCTGGAGGATGGTCTGATACCCCCCTTCATGTTCTCCTCCTCTGAGCAGCAATACGGGGGAGTAGCCTTTTGGAGAGTGTCTGAGCCTCTCTCCATGCCTCTATAAGTGGCATGATCAGGAAGGAATCTGCCCATCTACAGAAACCTGGTTCCACCCTGAACCCTCACCCCTCTCATCTGAGCTGGGATCTGGGTTTTTTTGTCCTTTTCCTTTTAGGAGGGTCTGACACTTTCGCACTACTTTTCCTCCACCCCCTTGCCTGCCGGGTCCCGGGAAACCTTGCCTCTTTAGATGTGAATTTGAAAATGTGAGTACCAAGGGCACATGCCAAGAATTCACTGTCGACTTTGTAGCAAGCAGTGGAGAACTGGCATGCTGGGCATATATCATAGGTGCTCCAGCAGTGAGGAGAGGGGTTGAGAACATCTACTGACACGAATGGAGCAGTTCACACATCACAGACTGTATTCATTTTCATTAATCAACTGAGAACATCTAATTGAGATGAATGGGCCACCTCACAATTTGGAGCATCCTCTGCTTTCAGGATTATCCTTTGTGGGGAATGTGCATATCGCAAAGCAGTTGCTAATTATTCATTGCAAAATATTACAACACAGCATGAGCACTGCTGCAGTTAATATTAAGGAAGGTGTTTTTTTTTTCTGTGTAAAGGATGATTCTTCCAAGTACTGTGAAATCTGCAAGCATGCCCAGATAGTTTTCAAATCTACTGGGCCTTGTAGGGATGAGGATAGGATTTATGAGCCAAATTAAGGGTCAATTGCCCAAGAGTTTCCTGAAATATTGTCCCCTCCCCCCCCCCCCAAAACCTGCTTTCTTAAAGTTCACCAATTCTACAGCTATTTTTGGTTGAATACCTGGCCTTTGAAACACTAATGTCTTACTAGGACAGGAAGGAGAAGAAGAACTGAATGGAAGAGAGCTCTACATTGTGGCCAACAATAAGGGAGGTGCAGCAGAAGTGAGACATATTAGCCTTCTCTCACACTACACAGTTACTGTAACCACCATTCAATAAGACTTACATGTTCATAGGATACAACCCATGTCTGAGATTTCTCCACCAGCTCTGGTAGCAACCACACACTGCAAACATTTCAAAGAATGACCATTATCCCAATTCCTCAAAATAACAAACTGTACAGGTGAGGACAGAAGGGGTACCTAGAAGTCACATAACTACCCTGCAGTGAGAACAGTAGACTGGTACTCAAAAAATCTAAGCTATATACAAAGCTCTGCCACTAGCCCACTGGGTGACTTTGCCCATATTACACCATCTCTCTATGCCTCAGTTTCCTCATCTGCAAAAGGGGAATAATGATGTTTCTTTACTTGAGACTAACTGATAAAGAGCTCAGAGAAAGAGGATTCTTATTGATAATATATTACTATCATCCCCATCTGTCCCCAATAATATCTCAACTGCATATCTATATAACTACAATAGCCTGAATGACCACTAACTCCTGCCATTTCTTTCTGTTCATGCAACTAAGAAATTAAATGACAAAAATGTTAATTGAGATTTAAGTTTTCCTGGTGATAACTCAGGACCTTCTAGAACTTCAAATTCAGCAAAACTCAACCTTGTGAAATCAGGACGTACAGAGTTAAGATGTATGTCCTTGCAACCTTAACTCTGATCTCTGTGACTAATGCCCCAATAAGCCTGTGATGGGTGGGAGGAGTGCTGGCCAGCACCTGGTGACTAAAGGGTTTAACTCAGGTAGCTAGTAGGGGGTGTTGGCGGAAAGCCAAGAAAACCAATGGGAAAGACTGATGAAATCTGAATTGTAAATAGATACCTGTTGCTATTTCTCTTTGTCAAAAATTCTAAGTTAAGGGCTGGAGGGAGCAGATGCAGTAATCAGAATTACCATGCCTATAAAAAAACATTGGACATGGGAGTGAACTGGGCCTTGAAGTATGGATCAACACGGATCATGAGTAGAGGGAAAACATATATTTAGCTGTGATCAGGTTATTTTTCTTTATTTTGCTGTTTGGTAAACCTTCTCTGCGTAAAATCCATGTGCTCTCCTCCCCCCCATTCACTATTTAAGCCGTGCCCAGAGATATTTTTTTCTGTGTTTTATTATGCTCTTTTCTTAGTTGTTCAGTAACACCTAGCAACCAAGTATACTTTATCAAGTACATCTTTTTGTTTTGTTAATAAAATCACCTTTTTCAAGGCAAAGTTTTGATTCTTGTGTCCTGGAAGGAAACAGGAGGTCTGTGACTATGGATGCATGCCTAATGATGTGTCTATACTGCAATCCTCTTTTGAGAGAGGAATGCAAATGCAGCCAAGAGAAATTGCAAATGAAGCGCGGATTGGAATTTCCCACGCTTCATTTGCAGAATCACGTCCGGCCGCTATTTCGAAATTCCCTATATCGAAATAAAAAAATCTGTGTAGACGCGGTTATTTTGAAAGAACCCCCTTCTTTCGAAATAACCATTAAACTTCATTTTTAAGGAGTAAGATTTATTTTGAAAGAAGGGGTTTCTTTCAAAATAACTGCATCTGCACGGAGTTTTTTATTTCGAAATAGGGTATTTCGAAATAGCAGCCAGATGCAATTATGCAAACGAAACATGGGAAATTCAAAACTGTGTTTCATTTGCAATTTCGCTTGCCTGCATCTGAATTCCTCTCTTGAAAGAGGAATGCAGTGTAGACATACCCTGAGACTAAGAAGTCAGCTACCAGAGACTGTAGTTTGGTTTCTTTTTTTTTCCAAGCTTTGTTGTGATAAAAGAGCTTGGGGATACGCCTCTGAAAGAAGTCCAAGTGTTTGCTTCCTAGGTTCTAGAAGAAAGGGGTCTCTTTCCTTTCAGTTGGTGGTGGCAACTACCTCCCAAAGTCAGTGAATCTGTGCCTCTGGGGAGTTTTTGTAAGCAGAGCCTATAGGGGCAAGGTATTTAAGGTCTCTTGTGGGCCCCCATCTTCTGCACTTGGAGTGCCAGAATGGAAAACAGCCCTGACAAAGTCTATAACATATTCATACCCTGATTCATACACTGAACAGGAGCACCCAATACTATACTCATAGTCTACTCCATTGAAAAAACACCACAACTACTACATTTTACAATCTATCAATCTCCTTTACAAATTCTTCATCTTCATACACACAATACCATCAAATACTATACTTTCATTTATCCTGCATTAAATTCACAAACCACTCTCACCTCATCTCATCTAACTGTTGACAATACTCATGGCAAGACCCCAGTGCCATGCTAGTGACATGGCTTACACCGTGAAGCCATTAAAGGAGGCATACTGAATCACCCAAGACATTTATGCACTACTGTCCTTTGATAACAACAAAGGGTTAGGGCGAGGGCTTCATGCACACCAACATAAGGCCACAACTCCCATATCACAATCACATTTCTTCAAATCTGTTCTAGCTTATTCTCCTGATATACATCTATCAGGTATGATCTGGGCAGTGTTTGGTCCTTCCACGAGAGTAGAGAACTAGACTCAGTGACCTCTCAAGATCCCTTCCAGTTCCAGTGTTCGATGATTCCACCATTCAATACAGCTACACCTAAGATCTACATGCTATTACTATACACGCAGATAATACCCAACTCCAGTGGGGCAGAGTTAAGTTAAATTTGAGGGTACATCTAGACTACAGAGTTTTTCCAGGATACTGGAAAAGTATCTGCAGTGTCCAAAGAACGCGTCTGCTTTTCTGAAAAAAAAAATCTGGAAAAGTAGATGTGGTTTTCAGCATCTCTGTAAACCTCATTTTATGAGGAAGAAAGGATGTTCCGAAAGAGGGTTTTATCCCGACATTTGGACCCATGTAGATGGGCCAAATGTCAGAAAAGCCTCTTTTGGAAGAAAAGTTTGCAATTTGCGTAACTTTTTCCAACTTTTCTTGGTAGTGTAGACACAGCCTGAATTTTGGTTTGAGTTTTGTTGAACTTGTTGTTATAGAAGGACACCAGCTATCACTAGGAAACCTTAATTCTGTGCTAATGAAGTTTTTACATGTAATTAGTGTGAAGAAAGAATTCTTAAGTCAGGTCCTGGGAGACGAACACATTTATTTTAAAATATGTACTTGTAATTTTTATAACATAGCTAAAATTATTTTTTGTGTTGTGTTTTAATCACATTTTAGTTCTCCCTTACAAATTAGAGTGATCAAAGTAAACAGAAAAAATAGCATAAGGATGAGATCCTCAGGCTGTAGAAAAGGTGCTGGTTTTTTCTTTTTTGTTTAAAATATTGTTTTACAGAAGTTCTTGAACTTTGGTCTGCATGAGTGGTCTGTAGTTTTTCTCTTGGGGATCTATACAATGTAATATCTCCAGAACCAAGATGTGGACTGCTAGAAAGAGAACATAAAATCATCTCTCTCCCATGAAATAGTCCCCAGAATGGAAGAGCACAAGAGGAAGTGTTGTATAGTATAATTCGCCAAAGAGTAAATCAAAGTGCCCAGTATTGGAACTTTTTTTTTAATGGAAGACATAGATTTAGCAGTAATGAAGGAGTCTCAGAGGGACTGGTTTCATTCAGATAAGCAGTCAAATGTTCAGTTACCAACCTATCCTATCTGAATCTTCTGAAAGCCCTTATCCCCTGAACTTCCCTCCCTTTAATACAATGAGGTTTCAACCTACTCTATGGCAGCAGCCCTCCCTGTTCTCCAGCCACTGGCAGTAGTATTCTTAGCAAGAACCTGTGTGTTTTTTCTCCTTAGAAAGACCTTCTTACATCAACAGCAAGCAGTAAGTAGAGCAACGTCTATAATGCCCTTTAAGAGTAGTGTACAGTCTGGGATTTCCCTGGTGGCAGTGTCCTTGGCCTTGTCAATGTCAAGAAAAAAATATGCTAACCACTCTTTGGTCTGCACAGTTCTCCTATGAGTACTCCTATACAAAAATATTGCAAACAGTCTCTCCCCAAACTAACCTTGAGTAATTACCCAGAATCAACATTCCCTCAGTAACTCTCCTTCCACTGTCAATAGCATGCGATGTTATTACCAGTTAACCTAAAAGTGCCCAGCTCAGCATGCAGACCAGCTGGCTGAGAAATACCATGTGGCTAGATTTAAAATGGTAAAGAAAAAAAGATAAGATTGTGATATAACACAAAAATAACCATTTAAAATGAATAACAATCAGATAGTTTGGTTGCACTAATTTAAATATTGTACACTAAGGCCAAAGCATTCACTTTTTATTGTGTTTGTCTCTGCCCATCTGCCAGACCACAGCACCTAGTGTACATGCTGGTTTTATCTACCTGCAATCACATTTCATTCTGTCTTCCCATTTAATGTATGATAAACAGTCATAATCATCTTTTTATAGTAGTGGTGCACAGGCCATGAGAGCTGGTGACAATTATATTGCCGATCCTACCTGTTGTAAGACCCCAAATACATTTTCATATGCCTTCTTGATATACCAATTTATCTTAGTTCCTATTCTCCCCAAATTAGTCTTCAGTGTCCAAGAACTCTATCTAAAGCAAGAGCATTGCAATTAAATGTAGGCATTGCAATCAAATATAGATGCAGTGCATACTTTCTTTCACCCCCAACTTCAAAATGCCTCTGCATTCCTATCACTGGTTTTCTGATACAATCCATGTGAATAATGCTTTCTGCCACACCTACTGCCATGAAGACTGAAAAGAGTTGTAGATGGGAGGCAAGAGTTAAAGAAAGGATACTAGATAGGTCCATAAAACCACCTCGCCAGCACATGCAGTACCAAAAGTCAGATCAACACAATTTTCCACATTTTAATTTTTTTAGCAAGAGGTCCAATAAAATCTACTGTCACCTGCTGGAGACAGAAAAATTAGTATGATCTTCAGGGGCTTGGTCAGTCTCACCTGAAACTAAAAGGTTTGTTTTTGCCACTGCCATATTTTATTGCAGGGAATGACGCCTATAGTAAGGGTTCTGTGGACCTGACAAGCAAAGAAGAATTCCAGTACAAGGAAATTCACTGCAACTTCCCAGGAAATCATGGAATCATTTGACTCGCAAATCCCTCGGGACTCTAGAAAGATTCCTAAAAGACCTTCCAAAATATCTTAGGGTAAGTGCTGAATGTGCGGGACTGGGAGATGGGTTGGAAATGGGGGGGGACTATGGCCTATAATGGCAAGGAGAAAGGAGGGTCAGGGCACAACAGGGAGGCAAGATCAAATCAGTATCTTAGATGCCTATATACAAATGCAAGAAGTATGGGTAATAAGCAGGAAGAACGGGAATTGCTAACCAATAAATACAACTATGATATCATTGGTATTACAGAAACCTGGTGGGATGGGACACATGATTGGAATGTTGGTATGGAAGGGTACGGCTTGCTCAGGAAGGACAGACAGGGAAAAAAGGGAGGAGGGGTTGCCTAGTATATTAAAAATGTACACACTTGGACTGAAGTGGAGATGAACGTAGGAGATAGCTGTGTAGAGAGTCTCTGGGTTAAGCTATAAGGGGTAAAAACGAGGGTGATATCATGCTAGGAGTCTACTACAGGCCACCTAGCCAGGTGGAAGAGGTGGATGAGGCCTTTTTTAAACAATTAACAAAACTATCCAAAGCCCAAGATTTGGTGGTAATGGGGGACTTCAACTATCCAGACATATGTTGGGAAACTAACACAGCGGGGCACAGGCTATCCAATAAGTTTCTGGACTGCATTAGAGACAACTTTCTGTTTCAGAAGGATGAAAAAGCTACCAGAGGAGAAGCTGTTCTGGATTTGATTTTAACAAATAGGGAGGAACTAGTTGAGAACTTGAAAGTGGAAGACAGTATAGGGGACAGTGATCATGAAATAATAGAGTTCATGATCTTAAGGAAAGGTAGAAGGGAGACCAGCACAATTGAGGTAATGGATTTCAGGAAGGCAGATTTTGATAAGCTCAGAGAACTTGTAGGTAAGGTCCCATGGGAAGCAAGACTGAAGGGAAAAACAACTGAGGCTTCATGAACTGGGCTTGTTTAGTTTGGAAAAAAGAAGATTAAGGGGCGGACATGATAGCGGTTTTCAAATATCTAAAAGGGTGTCACAAGGAGGAAGGAGAAAATTTGTTCCTCTTGGTTACTGAGGACAGGACAAGGAGTAATGGGCTTAAAGTGCAGCAGGGGAGGTTTAGATTGGACATTAGGAAAAAATTCCTAACTGTCAGGGTGGTCAAATATTGGAATAAATTGCCAAGGGAGGTGGTGGAATCTCCCTCTCTGGAGATATTTAAGAACAGGTTAGATAGACATCTGTCAGGGATGATGTAGACGGAGCTTGGTCCTGCCTTGAGGGCGGGGGGCTGGACTCGATGACCTCTCGAGGTCCCTTCCAGTCCTATTATTCTATGATTCTATGATTCTATGTCTACACTACAGCACTAATTCGAACTAAGATAATTCGAATTAGTTAATTCGAACTAAGCTAATTCGAATTAGCGCATCTAGACTTAAAAACTAGTTCGAATTAGCATTTTGCTAATTCGAACTAGCATGTCCACACTGAATGGACCCTGAACTGAGGTTAAGTATGGCCGGAAGCAGTGCCGGCAGGGCATCAGATTAGGACTTAGAGTGTGGAGCAGCTGCCTCAGGCTAGCCGAGGGCTGTGCTTAAAGGGACCTGACCCCCACCCCGGACAGACAGTTCTCACGGGTTCCCCGCTTGCAAAGCAGTCCTGGCTTGGAATGCCCTGAGTGCCCACACTCGGCACATCACAGCACTCGGCCATCAGCCCGTCTGCACTCGCCGCAGGCTGCCATCCGGGGAGGAGGGTCAATCGGGGGGCTGCAGGAGAGCTTCCACCCCGAGGAGCCCGCAGACACACCCCAGTCCTCCCCACGGGGGGCTCGTACCCTATTCCTCCCTCACCTCCTTCCACTTACCCCTCCGTAGCCCCCCTTCCTGTTGTACAAAATAAAGGACACGTGTGTTCAAAAATAGAAACTCTCTTTATTGAACAAAACTCGGGGAGACTGGAAAAAGAAGGTGGGAGAGGGGAAGAGAGAGGGTGGGAGAGGGGAGGGCAACTAAAATGATCAGGGGTTTGGAACAGGTCCCATATGAAGAGAGGCTAAAGAGACTGGGACTTCTCAGCTTAGAAAAGAGGAGACAGAGGGGGGATATGATAGAGGTCTATAAAAGCATGAGTGGTGTGGAGAGGGTGCATAAAGAAAAGTTCTTCATTAGTTCCCATAATAGAAGGACTAAAGGACACCAAATGAAATGAATGGGTAGCAGGCTTCAAACTAATAACAGAAAGTTCTTTTTCACAAAGCAAATAGTCAACCTGTGGAACTCCTTGCTGCAGGAGACTGTGAAGGCTAGAACTATAACAGAGTTTAAAGAGAAGTGAGATAAAGCCATGGAGGTTGGGTCCATGGAGTGGTATTAGCCAGGGGGTAGGAATGGTGTCCCTGGCCTCTGTTTGTGGAAGGCTGGAGATGGATGGCACGAGACAAATGGCTTGGTCATTGTCTTCGGTCCATCGCCTCCAGGGTACCTAGTGTTGGCCGCTGTCGGCAGACAGGCTACTGGGCTAAATGGACCTTTGGTCTGACCCAATACGGCCATTCTAAGCTCAGGGTTCAGGGTCGGGGGTCTCAGTGGACCACCTTGATTTTCATGCACTCCTGCTCCTGGGTGGCCGGGCTGGCAGCTATCCTGCCCTAGACGGCCACTTTCCTGTGCCTAGTGCAGAGGTCGTGGATGAGGTCCACGATGTCTGTACTAGACCAGGCGGGTGTCCTCCTCTTGCGGACCTGGGCAGGCTCCCGGGAGCCGCCATCCTGGTCCCGGGAAGAGGCGGAGGGCTGGGTGGCAGCGGGTGGTCGGCTCGAGCTGTGCCAGGTGCAGGGTCTGCTGGCTGGGTGCTGGCAGGCTTGCACCTGGCACAGGCACCGTAGCCAGCCCGTGCCCCTTTAAGGGCTCCGGGGCCGGGAGGGGGGCAGAAGAGTTTCCCTGGTGGTGCCCAGAGTGGCCACCAGGGAAAGCTGGGGAGGGCTAGCTTCCCACTAGTTTGAATTAAGTGGCTACACAGCCCTTAATTCGAACTACTTAATTCGAACTAGGCATTAGTCCTCGTAGAATGAGGTTTACCTAGTTCGAATTAAGCGCACCGCTAGTTCGAATTAAGTTCGGACTAGTGGTTTGCATGTGTAGCGCCTATCAAAGTTAATTCGAACTAACGTCTGTTAGTTCGAATTAACTTTGTAGTGTAGACATACCCTTACTGTTTTGGTGAGCTCTGTTGAAATCTGTGAGATAGATATCTTGGGGCGGGGGTGGGGGCAGGAGCAAGGGGAGTAATATTTTGTATTGCAATAAAACTGTACAAAGCAAAAGAAGGGAAACACTGAACAAAACAGGAATAATAGTGTGTACACAATGCAATATTGTGACTTTTTCCAGTGATATATCATTATTTAAAATGATCTTGTGTAAACATAGCCCTAATGTTAGTAACCATATGCAATGCAAGATTTGGAGCTAGTCTTCAAGACAAGCCATTTTAAGTTAGATTAGGTTAAAAATGGTCAAAATATTAATTTACAATAACAAAAATGTGTCCATTTTCACCATCACAAAGGCTTAAAAGAAATTTCTATATAAAAAGAATTCACCGTTGAGCCAAGAACAAGCATTTTAGCCCTGCAGGGAATGTTTGAAAATATTAATGAGTGAAACTGGAAAATGACAGTTAAATTTTCTTTCAAATCTATATTGACTCTACGTATACCAACATACTTGCATATCTTACTGACAAACTGGATAAAATATTTCTTCTTAATTCTCTCTCCCCATAGTGTTTCTGAGACAATGTGTGCACTTATATATTTGCTTCATTTTCAAACTGTTGTAAGGAATGAATAGTTAATACCTTTTATATCTATTTTCCTATTTTATTAAATTATTTTCACTTCCCCACCAGATATGTCATTATTAGATATAATCACATGAAAATGTACAAAATTTAAAAAAACACAGAAAAAAAATCTGGTAGGAGCTCAGAACTTTAGACTATATATATACTATTTTCTCTATAGATGTGATAAAATTATGTTACAAATTCTAATGTTAAATTTAATAATTTATTACTTGCAATATGAATGATTATTTGGAATCTGTGCCATCTTAGCTTACTTAGCTTAGAGCCTCATCATCTATAAAATATGGATGCTGAGACGACACACTTGAATAAAAAAGGAAATTATATATGCTCCAGACACTTGCACTTATATAGACAGAAAACCTAAAGTGCTAGATATATTGTATTTCTAATTTAAAGAAGAAAATTGATCAGACAAGATTACAAATATACCACAGAACCTTTCAACAGTCCTTTTTTTAAAAACTTGAATCAATAACAAACATTAAAGGCTTTATTTTCCTCAATCAGAGCAACCCACATAATTTAAAGATATTAAATTTTATATTAGATATGAGTGACAGGAGAAAAAAGATATATAAAATGAATATCTTAAAATGTAAGCTACACCAATATACTTTTTCCTTATGTCAGGCAACCTATGTTTTATTATGAAATAAACCATTATTTGACAATACTATTAGTTCCTATAAGGACATCTTTAAAAGAACAACTTGTTAGTTTTTCTATGAGAAGCTGTTCACCAGTTTGGTATGTCCACAGTTATGCCTACCCATACGTTTAGCATACTAAAGCTTTTCTTCTTGTACATCGTGGTTAAAATCACGCCTGTGCAGAGGGCTAGCATAAGTCCTGACAGTGACAAGGCCCATAAAAGAGAACTTAATCATATAGAAGCAGTATCTAGACCTTGTAATTTAGACACATATGGTGGCGTATATCATCACAGAATATCACATGAAGAGCACACATGAAATCATATTCTGCAGGAAAAAATCCCACTGAAGAGACCTGATGTACATCTACACAGCACCGTTATTTCGAGATAACTAATGTTATTTTGAAATAACAATTAGAGTATCTACACAGCCACTCCATTATTTCAAAATAATTTCAAATAACAGATGGCTTATTCCAACTTCTGTAAACCACATTCAACGAGGAATAATGCCTATTTTGAAATAGCTACTACGCAATAAGGCATGTGTAAACACTCCACTTCTGCTATTCTGAAATAGCCCCTCACCAGGGCCTCAGTTGGAATATTGTGTCCAGTTCTGGGCACCGCATTTCAAGAAAGATGTGGAGAAATTGGAGAGGGTTCAGAGAAGAGCAACAAGAATGATTAAAGGTCTAGAGAACATGAGCTATGAAGGATGGCTGAAATAATTGGGTTTGTTTAGTTTAGAAAAGAGAAGACTGAGGGGGGACATGATAGCAGTTTTCAGGTATCTAAAAGGGTGTCATGAGGAGGAGGGAGAAAACGTGTTCATCTTGGCATCTGAGGATAGAAGAAGAAGCAATGGGCTTAAACTGTAGCAAGGGAGGTTTAGGCTGGACATTAGGAAAAAGTTCCTAACTGTCAGGGTGGTTAAACACTGGAATAAATTGCCTAGGGTGGTTGTGGAATCTCCATCTCTGGAGATATTTAAGTGTAGGTTAGATAAATGTCTATCAGGGATGGTCTAGACAGTACTGGGCCCTGCCATGAGGGCAGGGGACTGGACTCGATGACCTATCGAGGTCCCTTCCAGTCCTAGTATTCTATGATTCTAAGAAATAATTTCAAAATAACATGTGGCTTATTCTGAAATCTGTAAACCTCATTCTACAAGGAATATGGCCTATTCTGAAATAACTATTTCAAAATAAGGCGTGTGTAGATGCTCTACTGTTGCCATTTCAAAATAGCCCATCACCAGGACCATTCTAAGTTATTCCTCCCTGGTGTCTCTTGGGGCTCTAAATCAATATAGCATGCCTACATTAGGAAAATTTCCCTGCAGCATATATGTGCTATTTCAAAAGAAGCTATTTCGGAATAACTATTCCAGAATAGCTTATTTCGAAATTGATGTGCAGAGTAGACATATCCAGAGTGAAAAAGAAAGAGAGAAATAAAAAAAAGAGAGAATTAATGGCCAAACCACTACATTTGCTCCTGTTTCCACACCCTCTACAGGTTCTAAACCATTTACTAGAGCTCAGGAAAGTATAATATAGCTCCTCCTCAGTTCTGCTGTTGTTACTTCATACAGTGTCAAAGGCAAACAGATGATGGGAGAGAAGGACCTTCTAAAGTAAGGTCAGCAATGCTGTTGGTTTCTAATTAGGGGGGAAAAGTCAAATAACTAATTTTTATCAAGAGTCTATTTTCTTTTCCTCATCCATTGAATGAATTATTAAACAGACCAAAATTTAGAGCAAAATCAATGGGATTCCTTGTCATGAAGATAACATGAGTGAAGATCTTAAAACAAGGTTTGTATGCATTGGAACACAGCATTATGGAATTATTTATGCCAATTTCTAACTGAGATGCAGGAAAATGCTGGAATGGTAGGCTTGACATAGGACAAAAATGGATCAGAGCTATTGATCAGACACAGTCTGATGAGGTGAAATATTAGTGCTAATGTGCTATTTTCTCATTCTGCAATAGAAAACATACTTTCTTCCCCTGCTTTCTTCACTATACCATTCCCTATGAAGAGCTACAATTAACTACTAAAGCGGCAAATATTATACAAACAATTGTGTGTCAGTCATGCTTGGTTATAAATGAATAGTTACAATTTGCAGAATGTGACACCCAATTGTGCTCTTGGATAGAATTCTGGGAACTCTTTCCTTTTTCTTGACAAAGAAATACGTAAGGAATGTTAAGCCTAAAGATAGCCAGTGTGGTTGGTGGAAGATACTCCTGATGTCAATTATAGAGAAAAGGATGATTTCATCAGAGAATCGCTGGCGGTATGACTACACTAGAGAGGGGTTTTTTTTTTTTCAGAAAAATGTCTGTTTTTCAAAAAAACACTTCAATTACATCCACACTGCAATTGCGTTCTTTTGAAAGAAAATCAAAAGAACAGAGAGGTTTTTCTGACATTGATAAACCTTTTTCTAGGAGGAAAAATGCCTTTACTGAAAGAGCTCTTTCAGAAAAAGGCATGTGTGGACAGGGAAGAGGGTTTTCTTTCGAAAGAAGAGGCCTCCAGGAAAAAAACACAGGAGCCCTGGTGGCCACTGCATCCAAAATAATCACAACTCTATAGTTCCTGTCTGCAGGCCCCTCTTAAAGCTGCAGGCACCCTGGACAAGCCTTGTGGCAGGAAGCCAGCCTGGGAGCAGCACGCTGATCATGTAGCGCTCCCTACCACAGGTCTACTCACCCATGGCGGAGCCACAAACCCCCCGAAACCCCTCTGGCCCTCACAGGGAGCACGACTAGGGCTCCCAGGACCCACCCAGGGAGATCAAGAGGCAGGCACCCTCCTGGTTCGGAGTGGAGATCCTGTCCCTCCTCGTGCTGTGGGGCAATGAGGAGAAGCTACAGGATCTCTGCTCCAAGCCTTCCCTTGCCTGCTTGTCTGTGGGCTGGGGGGAGGAGGAGCAGGCAGCATGGTCCCCTGGGCACCTCAGGGCCCTTGTGAGGCAGGGCCTGCTTTGTAGGCCACACATGGCCTTGATCCCAGGACATCCTCCTCCTGTGGCCCGAGGACTGATGGTTGCTGCTCACAGCGGAGGGCATGGCCTCAGGGACAGTGTCTGCATGGATGACTGACTGCCTCTTTCTCTTTGTTTTCTCCACAGCTGGACCAGTCAGGACTGAGGGGTGAGCCACACCTACCAAGCCAGCCACCAGAGCCCTAGAGACCAGAAAGCTCACGAGGGTCCATGAAGGTCTGATGCAGCAACTTGTCAGCATCCTGTGCAACATGCAGCACACCCTGGCACAAAAGATCCAGGAGGATGCAAATGGCGGAACCGTGCATAGGACCAGCTCATGCAGCGGTGTGATAGCATGTGTGCCATCATGAGGAAAATGATGAGACACCTGGCTGCTGTCGCTGCTCCTGCCTACCACCCTCCTGCCCTCTCTGCTATGCCCATTCCAACTCCCTCTGCCCTGCAAGTGATGCCTCTGTTCCCTCCCCAAGCAATGTTCATGCCCCCTCCCCAAGTGATGCCCATGCTCCCTCTCTTCTCTCTCCTGCCCTCCTGCCATCCCTGACCCTGCTCCAGTCCCTCTTCCTACCCACCCTCCTGTGGTCCCAGGACCCACCCAACCTCAAGTCCAACAAGGTCCTCGCATCCAGCCTCCCCCACACACCACTCCAAGTCACTCTCCCCCTCCTGGTTATTAGTAATGGCATCAGGGGGCAGTCTATGTCCCCCATGATGCACAATGGCATCTGCACATCCCCAATCACAAAGTCCCAGTGGGGGAAGTATGTGCCCGCTTACAGCTTCCAGTAGAGGCTTGTGTTACAAAATACTCAGGCATTGTGTGCCTTGCCCGAACACCCGACAAAAATGTCTATAAACTGTCCACGGTGGTCGACCAGGGCCTGCAGCACCATAGACCTTCCATATGGCGATGGTGACCTGCTTCTCCAGGCGGATCACGGGCCACAAGTGGGTGTCACGTCATTGGAGGGCAAGGGCAAGCCAGGCACACAGTTCCAAAAAGGTGGCCTTTCACATGTGGAAGTTTTGGACCCACTGCTGGTCATCCCACCACTCTATGACCAGCCAATCTCACCAGTTGGAACTGGTGTCCAGCCTCCAGAAATGCCTCTCCACTGAGGGCTGCAGTTCCAAGAGTGTTGCTTCCGCACCCAGGGAGAGGGTCTCAAGAATGGGGTCAAGCTCGGTCAGGACCAGGAAGGCAGCCAGCAAATAATGATGCAGAAACTGCAGCATGGCCATGTGAGGCCATCGCATGCCATGGGGCAGCTCTGGCTCCATGGCACAAAGGAAAAAGCTGTGGCATCCAAAAAAGCTAGGCAACCACAGTAGGCACTGCAAGAGGGTTGTCCCTTGAAGAGGTAGGCAAGCACACAGCAGAAGCAAAGAAATGGCTGTCCAGGGGGTCCCTTTAAGCACACGTCTCTGCTAGGCTCTGGCACCAGCACTCAGAAGCAACTGGTGACCTAAAGCCCTGGCTGAAGTGATTCCGGGTGGCCTTTTATGCGAGAGAGCGTACAGTCAGTCTGGACGGTATCTTTCAAAAAAGCAGATTGTTTTTTCAATGTGCTTTGGCAGTGTGGACGCTCTCTTTTGGAAGAACTTTTTTTCAGAAGATCTCTTCCGGAAAAGCTTCTTCTGAAAGAAGCCTGCAGTCTAGGCATAGCCTGGGCTACAGTGTACTGAGCATAAGCTCTCTGAAGAAGAGGGGTGTTTTCTTACCTTTCTTCAATGGATGGATTTCATGTAGTCTTCTTCTAGATATAACTTTGATGGTTTTGCTTTTTGTTCTTCATGAGCTCAATGGAAATATACCTGGCTTTGTACACATATGCTCAGAGTGTTTATTTCTGCATGGTTTAATATTAAAGTAGATTTAAAGAAGGATCAATTGGATAGATTCCTGGAAAAATATTTTTCTCTTTTTCTTGTGTGTAAAGAGGGGAAGACGGATTTGTATTTAGACATGTTTGCTGGTAATATCTGTAGAGGAATATTGCATATTTGGCATCCATGTTTATAAAAGGATATTGAAAATTCGGAGCAGGTTCAGAAAAGAGCCATAAAAATTATTCAAAGACTGGAGAAAATGCTTTATAGCAAGAGACATAAAGAACTCAATCTCTTTAGCTTATCAAAAAGAAGGTCAAGTCACAACTTTATTATAGTAAATACATACCTTCACAAGAAGAAAGTAATGGGTTTTTAATCCATGTGAATAAAGTAAAATAAGAACCAATTGCTGGAATTAAAAGCCAGACAAATACTAATTAAAAATAAGGCAAAAATTGTAACTGAGAGGGTGATTAACCTTGGGAACAAACCACCAAGGAAAGTGGTGGATTCGCCATGCTTTTGATTTCTTCAGATGAAAACTGGAGGCCTTTCTGGAAAATGCACATTAGTCAAACACAGATTATGCTATAGTCTTATGCATGTGACTGGGCTCTATATAGTGGTAACTGAGTGTGATACAGCTGTATACCTGTGATATACAGGACATCAGACTAGATGATCTAGTGAATCCTTTGGGCCTATTCTATTAAACAGTTCACTTGTTTGGCCAGGTATTACTTGCAGAAATGAAAATATCTTTGTTCCCTGAAAACTCTTAAGTACAGTTACACAGAAAATACATTCAATAATTGGTTTTCAACTTTATCTTTTCAAATTGGGAACATTTTTTAAAATAGCAGCCTGATTGAACAAATGCTGTAAGATACATAGCAGTTTGAGATCCCAGACAAGTTTAGGATGAGAGAGGTCAGGAAGAATTGGGCTCAGTGCAGATGTAATGTGTTCATTTTCTAGAGGACAGAGCTGACCTTATTGAGTATTAGTGTACCCTGCCATATAAAAGAAGCACACCGATGTAAGTGTTGAAGGGCAGTGGCTATCAAATGCAAGAAATCTAAAAGAAATATAGTGGGAGAGGATTATTACCAAGCTCTTCTTTAACACTTTTACATTCTGTATTACATGAATTAATTGAATAATCATGAAAACATCCCTCATTTTCAGAAAGGTTATTGTCTGCACACTTATCACATAATCTGCATTTTGAAAAGCAATTTTTAAACTTTTATATTAACTTTAGACTGTTAGCACTAGACAATGTAAAAAAGCTAAATTGTATGCAGAAATTGACAAATAACTTATAAGCATTACTACTCTATGAAGTACACCCTTTTTTACAACAGATGCAAAGTAGAGTTGAAAAGCATTTCTCAGCTGTGAATAAAGTGTTATTTTGGTTTCAATTCACAAATTTGTCTTTCCAACTCTATTTTTAAATAAGATTTTGTACCTCCTGATATATATTACTGTTGAAAGTAAAGATCTAAAACTGAAAAATTCTGATGGTTTAGAAGAAGTAAAGTTAATGCTATATTGCCACAGAAATTTCTCTCTTTCTTTAATGGTTATTTTAAAGCTGTCATTATATTCCTAAATATGAACCAGATACATCATATTTTTTTAATTAAGATAGTTTTCTTTAATAGATTTTTACAAAAAATTGTAGCCTTAGTAGAAATACTGTGTACATAGCTTTCAAATTATATTTTTTATCCTTTTAGAAAGGAAATACACAATATTTTATCATCTTCCTTCTAGTATAAGGCAGAGGGCAATACTTTCAAATGCATCTAGGTCACTTAGCATGAATGGGACTTAGAATCCCATATGATCTGAGTGCTTTAGATAATGGGACTTAGGTTTGTAAGGCTATGTCTATGCTGCACATTTATTTCAGAATAAGCTATTTTGGAAGAAATACTTCAAAACAGCTTATTTTGAAATAGTGCATCTACACACCAAATGCTCATCAAAATAGCACTAAGCTATTTTGAAATGGAGCATCCACACTGATTGGACGTTAAATCACAATGAAGGCCACCCGGAACCACTTCAGGCAGGGCATCAAGACAGCACTCACTTCCCGTGGCTACTGTACTGCTGTCTCTCAGGCTTTTTTCCTTTGCCTACCTCCTTGAGGGATAGCAAACCCATTCCCCTGCCTGCTGTGGTTAGCCTTGTGGACACCTCAGCACTCCAGCTATGGAGCCGGAGCTGCCTCTAGGCAGTCGTCAGCTATTGCAGTTTGTGCTGCACTTCATGCAGCAGTTTCCGCAGGCTGCCTCCCAAACCCTGCAGGAACCTGACCCTGTGATAATTTTGGAGCTTCTCTTATTGGCTCTCTGTGGAAGCAGCTCAAGCTGCTGGATCCCACCTGCCCTCCCCTACACACCGTACACCGCTGCTTCTGCCATCTGGAAACCAGTGCTGACTGGTGCAACCGACTGGTCATGGAGCGATGGGACAACCAGCAGTGGCTTCAGGACACCCGTCAGATGACAGGAGATCTGCCACCCCCCTCCAGAAGTTCCCTAGGGAGTTTCTAGGGAAAGGGGAGGTGGTGGTAGAAGCCCCCTTTCTGGGAAGTTTTTCAGTGCCACTCTCATAAAACTGTGCTGGGGCATGGGATAAGAGGGGGGTTGCTCCTGCTGGGGAGGGAGAAGAAGCAATGGGCTCTGGGACCTTCTGAGGGGGCTCTGACCTGTGATTCTCTGTTTGTTTGTCTCCTTCTATAGGTGGTGTGGGCCATCAACATCATCCTGCTGCGCAAGGTCATCAACCTTGGCAACATCGACACCATCATTGCTGTCTTTGCCGACATGGGCTTCCCCAAATGCGGGAGGGCAGGGGGCTACTGAGGGTACCCACATCACCATCCTGGTCCATGACCACTGGGCATCTGTGTATATAAACCAGAAGGGGTACTCCTCAGTGGTTCTGCAGGTCGTCGAGGACCACCATGGCTAGTTCACAGACATATATGATAGGTGGTGGGGAAGGTGCACAACGCCTGCATCTTCCACAACTTGTGTGTGTTCGAGAAGCTGCATACTGGAACTTTTTCCCCTGGACTCGCCATCAGGGTCAGGGATGTGGAAATGTCCATGTGCAGGGTGGGGGACACGGCCTACCCTCTCTTGCCCTGGCTCATGAAACCACCTTGCCCACTCTAGGAAACAGTTCAATGTCAGGCCAGCAGGGCTTGCATAGCGGTGGAAGGCGTCTTAGGGTGTCTGAAGGTGAAGTTTTGATGCCTCCTCACATGTCTGGATATCAGGAAGCAGATCATCCCACACGTGGTGGCCACATGTTGTGTACTTCACAATATTTGTGAGAGGAAAGGGAGACGTTCTTTCCAGGGTGGGGAGCAGAGGCTGACTGGATCAGCAGGGCCTTCGAGCAGCCACACACGGCTGCCATCCAGCAGGCCCATCAAAGAGCCATGCACATCCGGGAGGCCCTGCAGGAAAGTTTCTCACAAGGATTCCGATGGACACTCTCCCCTGAGCCTTCCCACTAGGGGCCTGTGCATTGCCCCTCTCTGCCTTTCCTCCCACACCACTCCCTTCCCTTTTCCCCACTCCCCTGCAGAGACAATAAAAGTTTGTTCTTGAAAAAAAAAAAAACCTCTTGCTTTTTTATTTGGAGCAGAAGTAACTGGGGAGGGACTGGGGAAAGAATCTGGGAGTGGGGAGGAGAAAGGAGAGAGGGGGATGAGAACCTTGGAGGGGGGAGGAGGGAGCTACAAGTGGGAGGAGAGATGAGGAGAGGTTGGGGCTAGGGCTGGGAGTGGCACCTGTCTCCGGTGATCCCACCTCCATCCTGCGTGTGCAGGGAACATAATGGCACTCACCTGATGTGGTTTCCCCAGCCTTCAATAATGCTTGGGATACATCCAGAGTGTGGGGGGACCAGCTCCAGGGCCAGGAGGGTGACAATGCTCACTTCATCCGGCTCTTCCGCCTCCTCTGCGTATCTATCCCCCGGAAGGACGATGTCTCAAGCCATGGGTGTCTGAAGACCTGAGTTCACTACTGGAGGGGGAGGGTCTTCCCCACCCCCCAGAAAGCAATTCAGGTCCTCAAAGTAGGGGCAGGTGAGGAGTTTTGCCCAGGAGCGGGAGCTGAGCTCTCAGGCCTTGGAATATGCCTGGCAAAGTTCCTTTATTTTCATCTGCACCTGCTTCTGGATGCAAATGTGCCCTTGGTGGTCAGGCTCCTGGCCATGCAGCCACAGATATCAGTGTTCCTGCACCTGGTGCGGAGATCTTGGAGGTTGGTCTCATCACTCCAAACCTTAATAAGGTCCAGGATCTCTGCACAAGACCAGGAAGGCATACATCTCTTGCATCCGCAGGCAGGCTCCTGGAAGCTGTCCAACTGCCCTGGGAGCAGAGGAGGTCTGCATAGGGAGCAACAGAGTCGTTCATTTTGCCAGAACCTGAGGCGCTGGAAGCTCCTGGGTAGCTCAGGGCTGTCAGGGCCTCCTGTCTGCCACAAGCCCTTTCACCTGAGGCCGCAGCTTTAAGGGCTCCAGGGGAAGGGGAAGACTATATAGTTTTCATGACTGTAGACAAAGCACCCAGCAGGGCACTGTAGGAAGGGCTGGAGGCCTTTTATTTCAAAATAACTCCAGCCACCCTGTTTACACAGACACTATTTCAAAATAGTTATTTCGGGAGAGGCATTATTCTTTGTGGAATGTGTTTACAAGTGTTGAAATAATCCACCTGTTACTTCAAAATTATTTCAAAATAATGGAATTGCTGTGTAGACGCCCACATCGTTATTTCTGAATAACAGTTGTTACTCCAAAATAATGCTGCTATGTAGACGCACATTTAGTTACTTTAGCACTTTTGAAAATTTTACCCTGAAGTTTACACAGTCTTAATATTCTAACTGTCCATAAGACAAGACCTCAAAAGAGCACACATTCATTACTCCATGTATTTGTCCCCCAAGATTACTGTAAATCACTGTACATAAAACTAAATATGATACATAAACTCCAGCTTATGACCAGTGCGGTTGTTTGTTGTCTCCTGGGCTTTGGCTGCTGTGATCATATCAGCCTCATGCTCAAGACTCTCCACTGGCTCCCAGTCAGCTTCCAACACTAGTTTAAGTTATTAGTCCTAATTTGCAAAGAAATTAATGGCTCAAGTCCCAGTTACTTAAAAGACCATATTTTGAGCTATGAACCACTAAAATAGCTGCATTTCTCTGGACAAATTCAGATTAACAAAGCACAGAAAGAAATTCATGAGAGTTGGAGGCAGAGCATTCTCTTTCAAGAAGACCCAGCTATGGACTAATCATTCAGGCTACATATACACTACAAGGTTATTTCAAAATAAGTTATTTTGAAATAACAACTCCCGAAATAACTATTTTGAAATAGTACAGCCACACTACAGACAAACTTTGAAATTAGTCTGAGACAGGCTCCCTTAATATGGACACACTACCTCGACTTAGAGCCCCAGGAAGCACCGAGGACTAATTAATTTGAATGATTCTGGGGAGTAGTTATTTTGAAATAACAGCAGATGAGCATCCACACTAACCTTATTTGGTAATAGCAATTTTGAAATAGGCATTATTACTCATAAATTCAGGGGTTATTATTTCAAAATAACAAACTTGTTATTTTAAAATCATTTTGAAATAACGCAATTGCTGTGTGGATGCTAACTTTGGGTGCATCTACACTGTACTTTTATTTAGCGATAACTAGTGTTATTTTGAAATAATAATGCGAGCCTCTACACAGCCATTCCTTTATTTTGAAATAATTTAAAAATAATGGACAACTTATTCCAAAATCTGTAAACCTCATTCTACAAGCAATAATGCCTATTTTGAAATAGCTATATCGAAAAAAGGCGTGAGTAGATGCTTCACTGCTGCTATTTCAAAATAGCCCCTCACCAGTACCATTCTAAGTTATTTCTCCCCAGTGCTTGCTGGAGTATAAATCAAGGTTGCACACCTACATTAGGGAAGCCTGCCTCACACTAATTTTAAGGTTTCTCTGTAGTGTAGATGTGCTATTTTGAAATAAACTATTTCAGAATAACTATTCTGCAATAGCTTATTTCAAAATAAGCATGTAGTGGAGACATAGCCTTTGTTATTTTGTAATAACTCTGTAGAATAAACATGAATAAACTCTTCAGAGTTAGACCATCTATAGAAAGAGCTGAAAAACCTTCCTCTTTAAAAAAGCTTTCCTTCTTCATAGTGACTGTGACACCCTCTTCTACTCCTGAACACCTATCAACCCAAAACAAAATAATAATAATCTAAAAAATCAGAACCACTAATCCTACCAAAACCAGAGTTTTTACCTTAAATAATGCCAGAGATGGCATAAAGTTCTCTCAAATTTTGCCCATGTTATTGATTTTACAAATAAGGGGCTCGCATACAAAACTGATAGCTGGTAGTATAAAAACCTGATTAGGGTACTGATAATTTTCAAACATTTTAATGGTCTTTTTTCTTCAGTGCTGTAAGAGTACATCTAAGAACTGAACTGAAGCAGATGCACAGATTATTCGGTTTCAGTCAGTGATAAGACATCGTAAGGAGAAGGATAGAAGAGACATCTAAGCCATTAGTATTTATTTTCAAAAACTCATGGAAGATGGGTGAGATTCCAGAGCATTGGAAGAAGGCAAATATAGTGCTAATCTATAATAAGGGGAATAAAGACAAACTAAGGAATTAAAGACCAGTCAGTTTAACTTCAGTATAGTAGAGCAATCAATCTCTAAAAACACCTATATGATGATAAGACAATAAGTAACAGTCTACATGGATTTTTCAAGAACTAACTGTCAGACCAGCCTAATAGCTTTCTTTGATAGTGTAACAGCTCTGTGGATAGGAGAGAAGCAGTAGATGTGGTATATCTTGACTTTAGTAAGTCTATTGATACTGCCTTTCATGACCTTCTCATAAACAAACTAGGAAAATATAGTCTAGATGGAGCTGGTGGATGCATAACTGCCTGAATAACTATTTCAAGAGAGTAGTTATTGGTGGTTCACAGTCCCGCTGAAAGGGCATATTGAGTGTGGTCCCACAGGAATAGGTCTTGAGTCTAGTTCTGTTAAAAAACTAGATACATTATTTAGATCATGATATAGAGTATTTTTATACATTTTTTGGATGGTACTAAGCTGGGAGGGGTTGCAAATGCTTTGGAAGATAGGATTAAAATTCATAATGTTCTGGACAAACTGCAGAAATAAATAGAATAAAATGCAATAAAGACATATACAATGTACAGGCAGTCCCCGACTTACGCAGATCCGACTTATGTCGGATCCGCACTTACGAATGGGGCTTTCTCGCCCCGGAGGTCGAGGTGGCGGATTGCTACCTGCGAGCTCCGGGGTGAGAAAGCCCCGTTCGTAAGCTGCTCTGGTGCCCCTGGTCTGCTGGAGAGCGTCTCCAGCAGACCAGGGGCACCGGGCGGGTTCCTGCGCTTCTGAGGCTTTGCCAGAGCAAAGCCTCAGAAGCGCGGGACCCCGCCGCTGCTGCAGCTTCAGTCCCGGTGCCTGTGGTCTGCTGGGGACCGTCCCCAGCAGACCACAGGCACCGGGACTGAAGCCGCAGCAGCGGCGGGGTCCCGCACCTCTGAGACTTTGCCAGAGCAAAGCCTCAGAGGCGCGGCACCCCGCTGCCGCTGTGGCTCTGCTCCCCGTGTCCCTGGTCTGCTGGGGGGAGGGGCGCAGCTAGTGTGCACCCCCCAGCAGACCAGGCTTTTGTTTTGGATCCTGGGGCAGAGCAGCTGGGGCGCTGCCGGTTGGTCCCACAGCGCCGCTCTGGGCACTACTGGACCAACCCAGGAGCACCCCAGCTGCTCTGCCCCAGGGTCCTGATTCAGCCGCTGCTGGTCAGTTTCAGCAGTGGCTGAATCAGGACGCCTGGGGCAGAGCAGCTGGGGTGCTGCTGGGTTGGTCCAGTAGTGCCGAGGAGCGGTGCTACTGGAGCAACCCAGCAGCACCCCAGCTGCTCTGCCCCAGGCGTCCCTAAGTCAGCCGCTGCTGAAACTGACCAGCGCTGACTACAGGAAGCCCGAGGCAGAGTTGCTCTGCCCCAGGCTTCCTGGATTCAGCCGCTGATCAGTTTCAGCAGCAGCTGACTTGGGGAAGCTTGGGGTTCTTAAGTTGAATCTGTATGTAAGTCAGAACTGGCGGTCAGTTTCAGCAGCGGCTGAATCTGGACGCCAGTTCTGACTTACATACAGATTCAACTTAAGAACAAACCTACAGTCCCTATCTTGTACGTAACCCGGGGACTGCCTGTACTCCACTTGGCCAGGAACAATCAGTTGAACATATACAAATTGGGACTGCCTCGGAAAGAGGATTGAGGAAAGGGACCTGGGGTTTCATAGTGGATAACAAGCTAAATAAGAGTGTCACACTGAGAAAAAAAAAGCATCATTCTGTAATGTATTAGTGGAAATGTTATAAACAGCACACAAGTAGTAAGTCTTTCATTCTACTCCATGCTGACTAGGTTTCAACTGGAGTACTGTATCCAGTTCTGAGCAACACATTTCAGGAAAGATGTGAACAAATTGGAGAAAGTCCAGAGGACAGCAACAACAATGATTAAAGATCTAGAAAATATGACCTATGAGGAAAAATTGAAACGGTCTGGAGAAGACTGAGGAGAACAGGAGAACAGTTTCCAAGTACATACAAGGTTGTTAAAAGGAGGGGGAAAATAAATTATTGTCCTTAACCTGTGACAATAGGACAAGAAATAATGGGCCTAAATAATGGAGGTTTAGGTTGGACATTCAGGAAAACTTCTGTTGGGACAGTTAAGCACTGGAATAAACTGCCTTACGCAGATTGTGAAATCTCCACCATGGGAGGTTTTAAAAAACAGATGAGATAAACACCCATCAAGAATGGTGTAGTTATTATGTAATCCTGCCTTTAGTGCAGGGGACTGGATTAAATTACCTATTGACATCCCTTCCAGTGTACATTTCTATAAAACTATATTTTGACTGATAATAGGCTGCGCTACCAGTCCCCTCCTATTATTAAATTGACTTAACACTTCCTTTTGTGAGACCCTACTTTTTTCACAGGACCGCTACCTCTTTTAGTGCACAGATCAGACCTGCTCTGCAGATGAATCAGGATGGTATAGTAAAAGACATGGTTGTTTGTAGGACCTTTGCCTCATTTGTTGCAGAACTTGGAACTTACATAGTGAAAGTGGCAAGGACCTGCAGAATGACAAAAGGCAGTCTCATGATTAAGGCATTTGAATGTTGCATTCTTTGTTTCCGCTTCAGAGCTCCTTTGTGATGCTAAGAAAGTCACCTAACTTTTTCATGGGTTGTCACTAACTGTGTGTTGCTCCTTTTTTGGATTGTAAATTGAGTCCCTGGGGTTTGATTTGCAGAAGTGCAGGGCCTTCAGAGCTGCAACTGAAGTCAAAGTGCTCTGTTCTTTGAACATATAAAGTATTACACAATGCTAAATCCTCTGAAAAGTCATCTATGAATCTCAAAACAGGCACTCAACATTTTCAACAATTTCTTTGTGCCTTGGTTCCCCATCTGTGAAATCGAAATAATACCACCCCATTATCCACACAGATGTTGAAAAGATTAATTAATTTATGTTTGTGAAGCACTCAGATACTATAGCAATGAATGCCTTAGAAAAGTTCGTGAGGAAATTAATAATTTGGTCTTTAGAACAGGGATTAAATAGTGTGTAGTAAGGCCAGATGCCCCACACTGAACAACTTATTAACTTATTTATTAGAATTTTCATAAGTCAAATAAGATAGCATGGTCTATATTGGATTGGGCACAGGAGGAGGAGTTAGATTTACTGTGTGGCCTTCATCAAATCTTTTCACCTTTCTGGACCAAGTTTTCCAGGGATTTGCACCTCAGATATCTTTGTCCTGCGGACTAGATAGCCTTCTGAGGTCTTTTCCTATCCTGGTCTTCTATGATTTGCTTTACTGGGATCGCAAAAGGATTAGTAAAGGCAAAATTTAGTCCAGTGTGTCTGTTTCCCAATTTGTTAAATTACATATTCTAAATCTCTCATGGGATATTTGTGAGGATATTCTGCTTGTAAAATGTTTTGAAAATGTAAGGTATTAATTTAATTAGTAGTCGAACCACAAATTATTAATCTCTATAGTGGTCGTCTTAGTCAAAAATATATTTTTAAAACTGGTGAAAGAAGCAAACCAAATGACTGCAATCAATACTAAAACAACAAAAATGGTCCTTTCCATCTGTGTGGTAAAACAAAATAGGCATCAGAATAAATATACAAAGTGAAGAAAACATTGAGAACTACATCCCATAGGGAGTACTGTTCCATTCCCTTCTCCCAGAGGTACAGTAAGGAAACTACCATCTGCATGGTAGGAAAGGATAGATGTACTCATACTCCCTCACCTTCCACTGGCTTGTTCCTCTCCTTTGAAACCTTTCAATAAGGAAATATGAATACATTAGGATTTATTATAAGTCTTATAAATTATGCTTAGCAGACAAAGCATTTAGCTCATTGTTTACTGATGTGCAACAAACCTGAACATAAATTCACATGCAAACTGAATACTTTTAAAGCTATCTGAATCAGAGGAAAGACAATTAATCTTAGAAACCACACAAAGACTGGATAGAATTTAATGTAATCAAACAGTTGCAGGTCTCTGGATAACTCCAAACAAAACAGAATTTAAATTTCTGCATTTTAGATTTTCTGTGTTCCCTCAGTGGGGATCTAACAATAAATAATTTTTCAAAAAAGTTACTAGAGTCTTTCAAATTCTCACCAGATGGAAATATCATAGAAATAATTACAGTATATTTTTATTGTTGGAAGTGTAAACTACATGAAAGACAGAATGAAAACTATATTATTAGTCATGATCATACTATTGAGCGGTTTTATCCATTTTCATTAAGTTTCCATAATCATTTTATTAAGTTGAAATGGGAAGTGTTTGTGAGAAAGAGAGGATGAGCAAATGCATGCTGAGACTAAGGGGAGAGAATATTTCATTTAAAACATCTATGGTTTACTAACCCTTTCATGAGAACATTCAGGGAGACTCTGGATAGGAATAATCTAGACACCATTCTCTGTTTCCCATATAACTGCAAACTGTATATTTCACTGTCATTTTCAAAGTTCTAGTCAATTTCTGTTCATATATTGTTACCACATATTCCCATATTACTACAGTTTATCATTAAAAAAGGTCACCATGAATCATAAGCAAGAACTGTCCATTTGTTCTGGACAAGTATTTGCAAGATAAAAATAAATCATGTGTTTTGAATAAGGGATGTGTAAGATTGCATAATGCTCAAAATACTTTTTCAGATGCAGCAAAGACAGCCTCATAGTCTTTGTGTAAACAATGTTGCCTTTTTTTTTAATAGGACTTCAATTTCCCATTAATTTTATTCAAAGACAGATAAGTAACCTTTTTTATCATGGCACATTTTTAAGAAATACTTCATCTCCTTTTTTTGGTTTCAAGGAAGATATACACAAGTTCATGGAGCCAGATCTAATGCATCAAGGGTGCTAAAAGAACTGGCTTATGTGATTGCAGAGTGATTGGCCATTATCTTTGAAAACTCCTGGCAGTCTGGGAAGATCTGGGATGTCTGGAAAAAGGCAAATGTTGTGCCCATCTTTTAAAAAGGTAAGAAAGAGAATCAGTGGAACAACAGACCAGTCAGCCTCTACTCAGTCCCCGGAAAAATCATGGAGCAGAGCCTCAATGAATTCCAACTTGGAAAAGAGGAAGGTAATAAAGACCTTTCAACATGGATTCAACAAGAGCAAGTCATGCCTGACCAATCTAATTGTCTTCCTAGAGGAGAGAACTCTGTGGCTCTGTGAATATAGGGAAAGTGGTGGATGTGATATACCTTAAGTTGAGCAAAGCTTTTGATATGGTCTCCCACAGTATTCTTGCCAGCAAGTTAAAGTATTATGTCTAACTGTTAAGTTAACTGATTAAATGGAATTTTATATCCTTAGCTCTGATAGTAGTGAGAGTTCTATTTTAATTTTATTGTTGTCATATTTTGCAATGTTAATATTGTACATGTGTCAGAGATTACTGATGGACAACATATTTTAATAATCAGCACATATATATTCAGTCTTTTGTCTAATTTACAAAGAAACAGGAAATAAATAGCTTCTACAGATGTCAGATAGCAATTAAATAGCAAAATGGATGATTTTTCACTATTTTGACTTCTATTTTCAATAATATTCAGATAAATCATTGCATTTTTCTTCACAGTGCCAACCGTAACTGTTGTGTTTTCTTCCTCTTATGTTATTTCAAATTCTGTGCTTTTTGTCAAAACTTAAAGTGGCAGTAAAAAAATCTAACTATATTTTCCTATTACAGTGCTAGTTCAACTGAAGTAGTAAGACTTCATTTTATCATTAAATGATGATAAAAATGCTATTGTAATAAGAAGTCATTATTCCTTCAGTTCATAGCTGGCAAACTTTTCATATAGAGTAGAAATTTATATTAGTTCAAAAAATTTCAAATTACCTCAGTATGGATATACACATCAAATATTTATTTTTACTAATTTACATAGCACTCATTACCATGGCAGGTAGGTGTTGAATAGCTACTTTGATTATGATTAGGAATACCATATAAATAATTTAGGTAGATCTTCAATGAAGACTTCTGTCATACCTGCCTCTGCTTCCCAAATCTTCTGACACTGGGAATTCTTTCTTGTCCAGTATTAGTTAATCTTTCCAAGAAGGCAAACATCTGTTTTCATATTTTGAAATTTAGGACATCAGATTATGCTCACCCAAGCTAGGGATTCTAGTCCAAAAGCATATAGATAGAAAACACATTTATAGCTTAAGTTGCTTACAAGAGTAATGTTGATTTTACACAACTTAGTCATAGCTTTCACATAAAGAATTCTTTAATAAGTAAAAGTAATATAGTATAGCAACTGTGATATTCCAATATATATCCACCTTCCTTCATTATCCTACATAAGGCTGTATCCTAAAATTTAATAAAATATTCTAATGCCAGAAATCATGCACCAGTAAATACATCTTAAAGAGCCAATGTGAGGCTGTGTCTATACTATACAGTTCTTCTAGAAAAAGCTTTTTCTGCTTCTTTTTTCAGAAGAGGCTTTTCCAATACTTGGCCCATCTACAGAGATGCTGAAAAAATGCATCTGCTCTTCCAAAAAGAAAATTCAGAAGAGCAGACATGCTGCTTGGACTGGACAGAGTTTTTCCGGGATACCTCTGGTATCCCGGAAAAACTCTGCAGTGTAGACATACCCTGAGACTGGGAAATTCTTAGCTTAATACCTGTGTAAATAATGCTGCTAATATTACTTTTATAATAAGTTAACCCAATTATCGTTATGTATATGAATGATTAGTCCTTTATATGACAACTTTAAATGTTTCACACCATTAGGTATTTTTGGATTCTCCATTCATTTTAACTCAAAAATCAGAAAATAAAATTTACTACTCTGTCAATTTTAATTTCTATTAGACAAACATCATTTTTCATTTTTTTCTAGTGAAGTGGAAACCAACACATCTCCCTTTCATTAACGCGTGTTTAGTAACAAAATTATTGATTTAATCTAGACTTTACTAGAATTTATTCATTAGCTGCTTTCTATAGAGCATCATATTATGTGTACAACTTGAACAGGGTGTCTATATAAAAGGAAAAATGCTTGGAGAATTACTCTAGTCTACTGCATATAATTATCTGAAACTGAAAAGATGGCTATATTATATAGTCCACTCCACCAGCAAGGGCAAGATAGTTCCTTACAATACTTTTTCTAATGTTTCATCTATCACATTTTAAATATATTGAGTGAGGAGGCTTCCCTCTCTCTGAGAAACTCTTGATATCATTGTCAAACTTTTTGCCTAGTTTCCTTTTTAATTCCTAATAGTGAAATAAAATTCCCCTTTCCCTTCATCACATAGCTTTTAGTTATAGTCTCTTGTATCATCTCAAATAATTCCTATCAGACATTTATATATTTTAAATATTTATAGAAAGCTATCTTTTATCTCTTCTAATTTTAGCCATAATTGATCATTTAGGACCCTACGCAGGAAAGCACTTAAGTATCTGCTTAACTTTGAAGTCAGTATGACTACTTGTGTCCTTTAATACATGCTTTGCTGGATCAAGTCCATAGTTCCTTTAATCTTTCCTAGTAAATCATTCCTTGTCATGCCCTAATAATTTTGAGAGCTTTTCTCTTGATTCCTCAATATGTCAACATCTGTCTGATATTGAGAAATGTAAAGCTCAAACATCAGTGCTAGAGCCACAATAAAACACATTGTTAATTCAGTCCAACTCACGTCCCTGTCTCCGCCTATTTTTATTACTTTCATAACTTCCAATAGAAATTATACTAGGTCTAGATAGTGGCGCTATTTCGTGATACCGGAAATATCCCAAAATAGCTATTCCATGTCTTTAAATACGCCCGTTATTTTGAAATAGATTTTGAAGTAATGGGCACCCCATTCTATGAGGGTTAAGGAATGTTTCGGAATAGTGCTTTATTTTGAAATTTGGCACTGTGTACACAATGCCAAATTATGAAATAAGCTATTTCAAAATTAGATCAAAATAAGATATGCAATTTGCATAGCTCAAATTGCATATATTATTTCAACCTATGGGTGTAGCGTAGATGCACACTTAGTGACTTTAATGTTCAGTGGAAGGCAAATTGCATTAAAATTGTTGTACATTTATATATAACCCAAAATACATAGAAGCAATACAGTGGAGAATAAAGGCCAAAAATGCTTAAAGTGACCTTTCGGCGATAGATGTCACCAAATTAGATATGAGTTTGCAGTCCAATATTTTCAAAAAAAGGCAATGTATTCTTGGGCTGTACATACTGAGATTGCACAAGTCCTGCTGTGGTTGCACCTACACAGGGAATAGTGAGATCTGTAGTTCCCCAGCTGCCCTATTCTTAACATGGAGTTGTAAAAATCTGCAAATGTACAAACAATGTAAATCCCCTGGAGATGACTCTCCCACGCTCTCCAGCAAACACTTTGGACAACTGCTGAGTCTCCACCATTCCCCCAAGATACATCTTGAACAGAATGGAGAGGACTCTGACAGATTAGTGGGAAGCTATCATGGGCTACATCTACACTACAGGTTAAAGTCTAGTTAATATACGCAACTTCAGCTATGTTAATTGTGTAGCTGAAGTCAAAATACCTTAACTCAGCTTTTGGCGCTATTTACGCAGCAGGAAGTTGAAGGAAGAACACCCTTTCTGTGACTTCCTTTACTCCTCATGATATGAGGATTACAGAGATCAGAGTAAGAAGCCCATTATTTTGAAATTATTTTGAAATAATGGTCCTGATGTGTAGACGTTCACGATCTTATTTTAAAAACACATGAGTTATATTGAAATAAGCATCCAGTGCAGTCATAGCCATGGAGACAACTAAGCCTTCTTTCCATGAAGAATGGGCATAATCCCTGTCTGGATGAGGGGACAGGACCTCAACTTTTTGTAACTTTTAGATAAAATTACTTTGCACAGTGCTGTTCAAAATCACACCAGTGAAATCACAAAGCATTATTTAATTTATTATTACAGTTGCATCACAGTATCATTCAGAATCACACATTTTATAGATAAAAATTAAAGTGAGAACCTCTCCAAGGGTGTGTCTAGACTACATGCCTCCTTCGACGGAGGCATGTAGATTAGCCAGATCGGAAGAGGGAAATGAAGCCGCGATTAAAATAATCGTGGCTTCATTTAAATTTAAATGGCTGCCCCGATCTGCCGATCAGCTGTTTGTCGGCAGATCGGGGGAGTCTGGACGCGATGCCCCGACAAAGAAGCCTTTCTTCATCGACACAGGTAAGCCTGGTTTCACGAGGCTTACCTGTGTCGATGAAGAAAGGCTTCTTTGTCGGGGCATCGCGTCCAGACTCCCCCGATCTGCCGACAAACAGCTGATCGGCAGATCGGGGCAGCCATTTAAATTTAAATGAAGCCGCGATTATTTTAATCGCGGCTTCATTTCCCTCTTCCGATCTGGCTAATCTACATGCCTCCGTCGAAGGAGGCATGTAGTCTAGACACACCCCTACTGAGAAATGGCTAGCTAATAATAATGCAGAAATGTTCACAAAATAAGGAGCAAATTCATTAACTAGTACCTGCATTTTTTGTAAGACTCAAGCCACAGGAAAAAACTTTATCATTATGGTAAAGCAATACAGGATATATTTTAGATGGTATAATGATGGTGGAAAGCTATTTTGTTGAAAGAATCTGATAAATAAACCATTTAAAGTATGGCTGAAAGACAGCTGTTATAAAATCTAATTCATTTATCAGGCATGCTAAACGTATGCCTCTACAAAGTTATGCTATTTAGTGTGATTCAGTGGCTATGAATATGATTTTCACCTTATACATAAATCTGATTCTTCTCTCCAACATTAGTTTTTGATAATCCGCATTTTTATGTTTATCTTATAATATTTGTGAAAATAAAAGACATGCACTAAATTCATCATTAACTTTAATTCTGCCCATACCTTGCTCAGAATACTGCCATCTTGAGTACCATTTATGCAAAGCAATCTTTATAAAGTAAGACTGTTATAAACTTTCCTTCTATAAATATTAGCAATTTAGCAACAATGTAATTAACTATTATTTTTACTAATCATAGGTGGTTCCCTGACTTTCTTTATTTTGGATTGGATATTAAGGAAATGCCTTTTTAATATCTGCAGAGAACTGGTTCACTTCATACTGAAAAGTATTAAAACAGTGAATAAAGTCTTTCTGATCAAACAATACCATAATAGCTTTTGTCTCATGTCAGTTTACGTTAGCCAGCATCAGAAGAGAAAATAAGCAGAGGCTTGCTATTGTGCCTCTATTTTAAAAGGGCCTTCCATCTGGTAGGAAGCAGAAGCCATCAGCACAGTAATTAAAATGCAATTACTGTCCCCTGCCGCAATCCCAGGACGACCATTCCATCTGTGTGATATACAGTGGAAAAAACACAATTTTTTGCACTTTTCTAGCTCCATTAAGTTTATCCTCTTTCTATTAATTAATCTAACAGCACTAAGGGGTCGTTCTTGTTTTGCAAACTACCATGTCACAAACTGTGCACTCACAAAGACTGAAATCACATGAATTTTTAAAACTCTGCACCATCCCCGTGACATAAAACCTTAATTACTTCTGACTAAATCTGTAATTAAAATATATCACCACAGCAGATTTACCTGTGTGTGTGGGTGTTGGAGTGCATGCTTCTGTGGCTGTCACAAATGAATCACTCTGAGACGGTGTTATAAAAAGGAGATTAGGATATATGAGTGAAAGGACACAGAACAGGGACTTGAAAATGAAAAACTGGCAGCAATCTAGGAAAAAGCTGTATGCCACTAAAATAAGGAAGACCTGCTATGCTATTTTATTACTTTTATTAAAAACAAATTGTTTGTGTATACATGTACAGTTTATTCTAGTTTTGAATGTTAGTTTACTGTTATGAACTACAATCCTGCCCCAATTAATTAAACTTGAATTTTACCATTGACTTAAATGAAACCAGAATGTCACCCTTAGTGTATTTCTAGCTGTCTTTTAACTGAATTTGGTATCTGGCTATTAAGAGAAACCAATAATATGTTAGCCATACTCAATCAGCAGACCACCTACAAGAGCTAACCAGACTACCAGTGGTCCATGTTGAAAAATGTCACAAAATATAACATAGGCCATGATCCTGCAAATTCTTCACTTACATACCTGTCTTTAAGTATCTCTATCATTGACCCACTAAATTTAAGAATGTGCATAAATATTTGCACAAACTCAATAAGGACCAAAATGTCTCCCATGGAGGTAACTGGGAATTTTGTCACTTAATACAACAGATCAGAATTGGGACCTCCCTATGCAACTGAAACTTTCAGACTTAAAACACTGAAAAAAATTCATTTTTTACCTGAAAAGTTAGCTCAGGTTTGTAGTCCTCCTGGGCAGGCTACATGCTACATCTATTTACTCAGAGACTAGTAGAGAGTGGGGCTTGATAAGGGCTATAATACATGGGGAAGCAGCAAGTTGTTAGGAGCTGAGATTTTATTTTGGCTGTTGTAGGATCAAAATAAATAAATGCAAAAGTTCCATGATTTACTGTTTTATCAGAAGACCAAAAAGATAAATTTGTAGAATGTTAAGAGTGATGTGAAAGTTACGTGATGAAAGGATAAAAATAGGAAATTCTACATGAGGTTCTGTGGGAGTGAGGGGAGGGAACTGGTACCTACATGGTAAGAGACACACCAAAAAAAGAAAGAATTTTATAGTAACAGAGGTATAAAACTGTGCATAAAATCAAACAAATTTCATTATTATGGCTTATCTTTCAAGCAAACCCCTATGATATGAATACATTTTTATTGCAGTGTATGTTTATAAAATAAAATAAAAAACTATTATGCAAAATATTACCATCAATTCAAATAGCACCTTCCATCTGAAAGAAGCATAAACCAATGACCAGAGTAGGATACTTATCTCTGTTTGGATATTGACCTGTTCTCACATTTAAGTACTTCAGTTTTTCTATCAGTAAAATAGAGACAATAATTCATACTTAATTCAGAAGAGTATTGTGAGGATTAGCTACTGTGCCCAATCCTAGGTTCCTTTGATATTTAAATCGTAAAATAGGAATGGAGGAACAAGCCAAGTATTAAATTTTTGTTCAATATTAATAGCCTGTCATGGAGTGTAAACCCCTCACTGGTCGGGGGGGATGTAGGAGCCGCTCTGGGCTAAGAAGGCTTCATCCTTCTGCTCTTGCCAAGCATGCACAAGTTGTAAGCTGAGTTTAAAACCCAGGCAAGCAGCTCAGTCAGGGACCAGCAAGCTAGAGAGGAGGACATGCCCTGGGAGCTCCCCGAGGGAACTGGAGCTGGATTCACACCAAACCAGGGAGGAGAGGAACCACTGCACCCAACAACTGAGTCTAGAGCTGAAAGTCAACAATCCCTGGGGATGGGCAGCAGTTGGATAAGATATTTATAGACCAAGATAGGAAGAGACCCAGGGAATCTGACCTGAAGTTGAGCATGACAGGTAAGCAGCTGAACCAGCTTCCCAGGGCCCTGAGGCAGAATCTGGAGGAATGGGTAGGCCTCAATTGCCCTACCAAACCCTGTGCTGTAGACCCTAGGTTGGGTTGTCATCCCAAGGACTGTAGCCATTTAGCAAGAGATCCATGCCCCTCTCAAGGTCCCTTCCAGTTCTATGATTCTATCATTCTACCTGACCACAGAGCCAAAAATTGTTATTGAATATTTTTCCTTCAGCTGAACATCTATTTCATTTGAGATGTTCCTCTGAACATGAATTTTGTTTCATACTTAAAAATATCTGTGTGGGGCGAGTGTGAGTTCTCTCATCTCTAACCTACTAATGGGTTTTCTACAACTGTACATGATCTTTACCAATATCACAAACCCTTTCCCATTGGCCTTTATAGCAACCACAGGATAAAGACTGCTCTAGTGATGTTCATGGAATATCTCTTCATAGCCATGGACTATGGGCATATGTCTACATTGACTCTATCTGATCTCTCCTAGCACTTGATCCAAATATCAATGTGCACTTTATACTGGATCAAGTCCACACAGTATAGGTGTCATTATTTTGAATTTACATGATTATGTTTTCCTGATTGAAGTGATTTGTGTAGTTTCTATTTTGAGACAATTAGTGAATGAACAATATTAATTTGGGGTTAGAGATTATGCGCTCAGATTAAATCTGCATTATTTTGAGAAGAATATTGCAATAATAATATGTAACAATAATGCCATAATGTGCATTATGGGGTCAGCACACTGTTGTCACTCAGAAGTCCAAATTGGCTTATGAAACAGAGGGGATCTGAAATAGTAAAAAGATAAACAAACCACACACGTAAATATCCACTGTAATAAAATATATATAATCTCCAGTATACAGCATGTAGAATGCAATTAAAGGTTATTGGTCCTTCACAGCCCCCATTAACATTACTTGTATTTCTGCTGTGCTAAGATTATGGGATACCATAAAAGTGATATACAAGAACAACTTGATGGAATTATATACAGGCAGTCCCCGGGTTACATGGATCCGACTTACATCGGATCCCTACTTACAAACGGGGTGAGGCAACCCCGCACTAGCTGCTTTCCCCCAGCAGACCAGGGAGACGCGAAGCTAGCGCCCCCCCCCCCCCCCAGCAGACCAGGGAGACGCGGAGCGGCTTTTCTCAGCAGACACCTCAGCTTGAGAATAAAGGACTGAGGGAAGTGAGGTGTGGGAGAATAAAACTGAGCTCTGGAGAAATGTTTGGCTAGAGTTTCCCCTACAGTATGTACCAGTTCCGACTTACATACAAATTCAACTTAAGAACAAACCTACAGTCCCTATCTTGTACGTAACCCGGGGACTGCCTGTATTTGCACATACTGTAGTTGTTCATCTCTGATCCTAATTAAAATAAGAATTAGCCATTTGTGGGTAATGATGGATCTACTTGTTCATGTGTTCTTGAAAGCACCTCCTTATAGCCCCACACAAATGTCTAAACTGGCAATGAAGAACTTGAAGCTGCCCAAAAAGATGGAGAACTATGTAAATGATAGACAAAAATGTTTTAATTTGTTTTTACAGAAGATTAAATTACTGTATGATTAAGAGATGTGATGCTGCCTTCTCTGCTCATTAGCCTAAGAGCTCAGTATCACAATACACACAAGCAATCTTCTTGTGCAAGGATAATGAAAGAAGAACTGACCACAGTTTTGCTGAACAACTGTGTACTGAGTGTTGTTTTGGTAACCTAGCACATGCAGCAACACTAAACTAGCTTTTATGATACATTTTATCAATGTGACCCTCTGAGCGACTTTTATTTGTAGAATGCGGTTTCCCATTTTAATGTTTTAATATTAAATAAATATTCATGAATGTGCACTCTCCTTGAAATTGGGTCATTCAGACAGTCTATTCCATTAAAAATAGATTTATTTTTCTTACAGGTGTCATCAGTTTAGACAGGAAATTGACAAATCAGCCAATGGCATTTGTCAAGTAAATGCTAGTCCTTTTGGAAAGTAAGTGTTCTGTGCTTTACAAACAACATTTTTTAGTCTCAGAGGGGTAGATGTGCTAGTCTGTAACTTTAAAAAAAAATATAGAAGACAATGAGTGGTCCTGTAGATAGCTAACAAAAAAAAGTAGTGGGTTGTGACCAAGAAAGCTTATGATACTATATATATTGTTATTCTCTAAGGCAGTGTTTCTTAAAGTGTTTGTGAAATCACTTTCAGAAACACATTAATTGGACACCCCGGTTTGTTTATTTACTGGTGTCGTGGCCAGGAAGCCTCGTGGCTCCCATTGGCTCTGTTTCATCCTTTGCAGCCAAGGGGATGTCCCCTTGGCTGCAAAGGACAAAATGGATCCAATGGGAGCCGCGAGGTGCCTGGGCATCATGCCTAATAGCTAGAATAGGAGTCAGTCTGAAAGTAGGAATAAGAAATCCTCCGGAAAAGGGCTTTATTCCGGAGGATCGCGCCAGTCTAGACGCTTTTTTCTGGCTTTTTCCCAAGACGGAAAAAAAGCGGCGGACATGTTTATTTAAATCCCGCGGGGATATTTAAATCCCCCGCAGATTTCCCTATTCCAAAGTTGGAAATTAGCATGGCTATTTCGGAATAGGGGCCAGTCTAGACGTAGCCTCAGCTTAAACCCCTCCAGCACATTACTGACAATCTACAACCCATCCTGGAAAATGATCGCTCATTCTCACAGACCTTGGGAGACAGGCGAATCCTCGCCTATAGACAAGCCCCTAACCCGAAGCAAATATTTACCAGCAACCACACACCACACCTCAGAAGTACTCATCCAGGAACTTACATCTGCAACAAACCCTGTTGCCAACTCTGTCCACATTTTTATACCAGCAACACCACAACAAGGCCTAACTACATAAGCCACAAACAACATCAGGGGCTCATACAGCTGCACATCATCTAATGTGATACATGCTATCAAGTGCTAGCAATGCCTCTCTGCCATGTATATTGGCCAAACCAGACAGTCTCTGTGACAAAGGATAAATGGACACAAATCAGTCATCAGGAATGGCAATGCACATAAACCTGTAGGGGAATATTTTAACTTACCTGAACATGCAATATTGAATTTTAAAGTACTGTACTATTCTTCTATAAAGGAATTTTACTGCCCAATTACAGAGAGAGACTGCTGAACGAGCATTCATTTACAAATTTGACACTGTCAGCCTGGGCTTGAATAAAGATATTAACTGTTTAATGCACTGTAAAGGCAATTTCCCATGCCTTTGACATTCGCATTTTCACATCAAAAGCTCTGAATGGGCCACATTGAGCCTACTTAATTAGCTTCATTAAAACAGGTCCTATAATTGATGGGCAACTGCTTTTGCTATTATACAGATTTTGGATTCTGTTATTTCCGCTCCAACTCATCTGATGAAGAATGAAAGCTCATGATATATGTGTTAGTCTCTAACGTGCCACAGGACTTTTTAAAGTTAAAAACTAAAATGACTGTCCCTCTGAGACTAGGTTTTTATCCTGAGATTTATTGTCAGCATGTGTTGCATGAAATTTTTAGAGAAAAAGAATATAAAATTTGTCCCAACTTTTATGTTTAAAGATGATTTTTATTATAGTAAGAAAAAACCACTGCACTGTTATGGATATATTGTCTAACAATTTGAAGAGTCTTGAAAAAATACATTATTTTAAAGTATGTACTCTCTTATACTAATAAATACCTCAGCACCTGGCATAAAATTATATAAAATGCCATAGAAAAGCAAGTTCTTGAGTTAAATTACAGTATTACATAAGGCAGCTAGATTTCTTATAAATCATAAGAGGTTGGTAAAGGTACTTCTTCCGTCGCAAGTGCAGGACTCGGCACTTGTCCTTGTTGAACCTCATCAGATTTCTTTCGGCCCAATCCTCTAATCTGTCCAGGTCACTCTGGACTCTATCCCTACCCTCCACCGTATCTACCTCTCCCCCAGCTTAGTGTCATCTGCAAACTTGCTGAGGGTGCAGTCCATCCCCTCATCCAGGTCATTAATAAAGATGTTGAACAAAACCAGTCCAAGAACCGATCCTTGGGGCACTCCACTAGAAACCGACCGCCAAACTGACATTGAGCCGTTGATCACTACCCGTTGGGCCCAAAAGTCTAGCCAGCTTTCTATCCATCTTACAGTCCATTTATCCAATCCATACTCTCTTAACTTGCTGGCAAAAATATTGTGGGAGACCGTATCAAAAGCTCATAGAACAATGAAGTGGTGAGAGAATTCTCAATTAATTCTCTGTTCAAATCAGCCTCGCAAAATTTTAATAGCCTTTTTGCCTGGGGCAAGTAATTTTTTTGATGGGTGGGTAAATTTGATGCACATGTCATTACCATGAATCATCATGGCAAAATGCTGATGAATAAATTTTGTGTCTGGGTTGGTATATTTTCATGGCAATTTTGCAAGGCAGGTTTAAATTGAGTGCAAACTGGGACACAAAAGAAGAAGTTACTCGCCTTCCTGCAGTAACGATAGTTCTTCGAGATGTGTCCTCATGGGTGCTCCACTCTAGGAGTCGGACTCGTCCCGGCATCACTGGTCAGAGGCTTTCAGCCGTAGTTGGCCGGACTGCGCATGTGCAGTAGCACCATGTGCCGTTCACGCCCTTTCTAACATTGCAAGGTCCAGCCCCTCGCCAGTTCCTCTCACCGCTCGGTATCTGTAATGAGAAACAAAGAGAAGACCTGGAGTGGGGAGGAGGGCGGGACATGGAGCACCCACGGGGACACTTCTTGAAGAACCATTGTTACCGCACGAAGGTGAGTAACTTCTTTTTCTTCTTCGAGTGGTCCCCGTGGGTGCTCCACTCTAGGTGACTGTAAAGCAGTAGCCAATGAATGCACCCCAGGTCAGTGATTTTCTGCAGTCGACAGAACCGCAGATGCTACTGCGGAGTCTGCAGCCCAACAACGCACTACAGCAAAGTGCCGCATGAAAGAAGTCCTGGAAGACCAAGTGGCTGCTCGGCAAATATCACTTAGGTGAACCACCCGGGCGAAGGCTGTGGAGGTCGCCACTGCTCTTGTAGAGTGTGCAATAGGCTGTGAAGGAAGGGGTCTGCCTTGGATTGAATGGCATGTGGTAATACAGAGACTAATGAATCTGGCAATACGTTAGCTAGAGAGTGCGTTGCCTTTGGAACGTTGTGCAATTGATACTAACAATCTGTCCATCCATCTTCATTGATGGGTTCTGTCTATATAAAAGGAAAGCACTCGGCAAACATTGAGCGTGTGCAGCAAGGTGTTGTTACGTGAAGAATAAGGCTTGGGATAAAATGAGGTAAGAAAGATGGGTTCATTAATGTGAAAAGACGAACAGATCTTGGGGGTAAACACCGGGGCTACATCTAGACTGGCCCCTATTCCGAAATAGCCATGCTAATTTCCAACTTTGGAATAGGGAAATCCGCGGGGGATTTAAATATCCCCCGCGGGATTTAAACAAACATGTCCGCCGCTTTTTTTCCGGCTTGGGGAAAAGCCGGAAAAAAGCTTCTAGACTGGCGCAATCCTCTGGAATAAAGCCCTTTTCCGGAGGATCTCTTATTCCTACTCTGACAGACATGCCCCTTAAGCGCAGGAGGAAATGCTTGCACGCGTGGAAGATGACTGGTAGCTCTAACAGGTTGATATGAAGACATCTCTCATTGGGAGACCATTTGCCTTGTATGCGCTTTTTGTTCATGTGAGCGCCCCATCCGATGAGCGAAGCATCCGTCATTATCTGAATAGAGGGCTAAGGCCGATGAAATGGAACTCCCGTCATTAGGTTTCATGTTTTCGTCCACCAGCGTAGGGACATTTGAACATGAGAGGTGGAGTTACTATTTTGTGGATGCTGTGTTTTGTGGGTGCAAATACAGTTGTCAGCCAGTGTTGTAGACTTCTGAAATGAAACCGTGCATGAGGAACAGCGAAGGTGGTAGCAGCCACATCGCCTAGTAGCTGTAGACAGGTGTGTTCTGAGATTGTTAGAGCTTTATCAAGTACGTTCACCAGGTCTTGGATCACCTAGAATCTGTCTAGCGGTAGGTACGCCCTCGCCGCAAGGGAATCGAGGATTGCTCCTCTGAACTTTATGCTTTGCATTGGATTTAGTGTTGATTTTTGTTTGTTCACTATGAGGCCGAAGGAGTCGAACATTCATCTGACCACAGATACCATTTGCATGGCCTCTTGTTGCGTCGCAGCTTTGATCACACAATCATCCAGAAAAGGAAATATGACGACTTGTAGATGGCGGAGATGTGCTGCAACGACAGCCAGAGTTTTTAAAAAAACTCTGGGAGCTGAAGCGAGACCGAACGGTAAGACCCAATATTGGAAATGTTCATTGTTTACTACAAAGCGCAGGAATCATCTGTGTGCTGGATGTACAGTGATGTGAAAATAAGCATCCTGTAGGTCGAGGGCAGCAAACCAATCGTTGTTGTTTAGAGATGGGATTATTGTAGTAAGATTCACCATCTTGAAATGCTGTTTCCGAAGGTAATGATTCAACCAGCATAAATCGAGGATGGGTCTCCAACCCCCCATTTTCTTTTCCGTTAGGAAGTAGTGTGAATAGGACCCTCTTCCTTTGAACTCGTCTGGGACCCTCTCTATCACTCTGATGGCAAGAAGGCAATAGGCTTCCCATTGTAAAAGGTCCTCACGAGATGGGTCCCTGAAAAGGGACAGGGTTGGTGGAGTGGTGGGAGGAAGGGAAGTAAAGGGGATGGTGAATCCTGTCCTTATGACCTCCAATACCCATTTGTTGGACATTATTCTGGCCCAGTGGTGGTAATAGGGCCGTAGACGAAGGTGAAATATGGGATTGGTGCCATCGGTGTTTATAACAGTGATTAGTGTATGCGTGCCCTCAACAGAGAAGTCAAACTTGTTGCTTGGAGGTGGGTGGGTCATCCGAGATAGTTGGGGGCGCCTTCATTGCGGCCGCTAATTGGGGCACGCCTGATCAAATGGACGGTTCTGCTGTCTATGGAATTGATAGTCATACCGTCTTTGATATGGAAAATATCGTCTGCGCCAGAATGGAGGAAAGTATATTCCAAGCATGTGTAAGGTGGTCCACGAGTCTTTGCCTGTGTGGAGGACCTTGTCCATTTTTTCTGCGAACAATTTGAGCTTGTCGAAGGGAAGATCCTCGACTTTAGCCTGCAAATTCCTGGGTGCACCCGCTGTTGCTAGCCATGAAGCCCTTCTCGTGGTTACCGCAGTTGATACAGGACGTGGCTGACATGGCAGCGTGATCTTAGCAATCTGAAGGCCCGCCCTTGAACATGCGCAACCTTCCTGTACCATTGCACGTAACAGTTTCTTATTGGCTTCTGAGATCCTTTGTGCCATATCTGTTAGTTTAGTGATGTTGTCAAAGCTGTGATTTGACAGCAGGGTGGCATAGTTTGCGATATGGAGAAGTGTGGAAGATGAGTACACCTTTCAACCAAAGATGTCAAGTTTCTTCGCATACTTATCCGCTCCCGTGCTTTTTACCTGCGGATTTTTGGCTCTTTGTAGGGCCGCGTCCACCACCAGCCAATTCGGTTGGGGGTGGGTGAAGAGGAATTCTAAACCCTTTGATGGTACGAAGTATCTTTTCTCTGCTCATTTTGACATTGGTGTGGTCGATGCCGGAGCATGCCAGATTTCTGTAGCTGACTCCAAAATCACCTCATCAATTGGAAGAGCAACTTTGGATTGCTGTCTTGGGTGCGCATTCTTTAACAGCTTGTAGTGCTTAGTTTGTACCTTTGCCAGTTGTACGTCCTGTGATTCTGCCACCCTTTTAAAAAGATCCTGAAATTCCTGCACATCGTGTGGGGGTGAAGCATCCCACGCAAAGACGGCTTCATCCGGGAAGGATAGGAGAGATCAGCTGGGGGAACATCATGTGGCTTATCATCAGTGTCCGAAATCTGCCCTTCTTCTGGTTCAGATGACTGCGTTGGAAGCAAAGGGGTGCTCGGAGGGGGCCTCAGCGATAGGGCCTCCTGTTGGGTATGAACTGGTGGTGAATGTTGTCTGCCAAAGGATAAGTGACAGCAATATGAATGGGAGTGAGAGTGTGATCTGCCATGCCTATAAGAAGTACGATAACTTCCATAATAGCTATTGGAATATGCCGGGGATGATCTCCTGGAGGAATATCCACTCCCATGCCTGCTTCGATAGGATCTAGAGGAAGAATGGCTCGGAGAACAGGATCTGTGGAGTAAGACCCAATGGTGAAGTGAAGAACGCCTGTACACATAAGTGTAACGAGACCTCGACTGCTGTCGTGGGGATCGGGGGCTACATCGGTATCGAGAATCGGCCCCGGCTTGAGATCTCCTCTGCAGCGAGCAGTGTGGTGGGAGGGATGGGGACGGTTCTGGTGAGAACACTGGTGATGGAGAGAGTGAAGGGATTGTTCGCACTGACTTTCTGGCTGCCTTTGTAGGGACTGAGGTGAGTCCCCTATGAGACTCATCAACCGAAGGGTGTCTTGCTGTGGTTTGATCATAATCATCCGTCACTAATATAGGCGAAGGGTGTTTTGCTGTGGTTTGATCATCCGTCACTAATATAGGTGAGTGTGAAGCAGATGAAGATGGAGGACTTATGTCTGGAGCCGGTGATGAGTCCAGAGCTGGATGGCGTTCCTTCCACGGTGCCATGCGTCGTGCCGTCTTGTGCAGCTTATGCGGTGCTGACTCCAGTGCCGTAATATGGTGCCCCTTCGGTGCGGACTCCAGTGCCACCATGTGTCACCCTCTTGGTGCCGTTTCTAGTACCGCCCGATGGGGGTCCCTCAATGTTGTTTGCGGTGCCAGCTCACACGGGCCCATCGGTGCTGCCTCTGGTGCCAGTTTGCCCAACTTCTTTGGCTCCGAGACCAGTGCCATCTCAAGTGGCTTCAGTGGTGCCGTTTGCAGTGCTGACTGTCTTTGGTCTGACAGCATCACACTTCTGTGTCTGGCCTTAGGAGTGGATGACAGTATCAGCGCCAATGCTGAATGCATTAGTGGCGCAGGTTCTCTGGAACTAGCCAGTGTCCCAGCCCTAGCGGGCTGCCGGACGATCCCCAAAGTGCCCGGCTTGTCTCCTTGGCTAACTCTGGGCAGGGGAGCGGCAGATAAAGAGCGGGTGACGGAGGCTTTTTTCTTCTTTGAGGCCAACACCCCAGGGGATGATGCTCTCCTTTTTTGTACCACGGCCGAGTCCTGTGGGGTAGCGTCCGAAGGCTGCAGAGCCTTATCAAAGAGTATTAGCTTCAATCACATGTCCCTGTCCCTACATGCTCACGCAGTTAGCTTTGAGCAGTGGGTACATTTCTGTGGGACATGCAACTCCCCCAGGCAGCGAATGCATGCAGCGTGGCCGTCTGACACCAGCATCGCGTCCCTACACTGGGAAGATTTCTTAAATCCTGGTGACCCAGGCATATTAGATCCTGGAATAGATGGGACTCTAATTAAACAGTCTAACATGCTAATATTAACTAATGCTAACTACGGAATTAAACTCAACAATCTATGCTATTAATTTAAGAATTTTTTTTAGTATAACAAGAAACACACTAACTAGAATACTAGGAGTAATGAAATTTCAACTTTTCTTTCTAGAACGGCCTTCTCTCTGAGGAGAGGTAATGGAGCTCTGCCAGCAACTGAAGATGGTTGAGAGGAACTGGTGAGGGGCCGGACCACGTGACGTTAGAAAGGGTGCGAACAGCGCGCGGTGCTACTGCACATGCGTGGTCCAGCCGACTACGGCTGTAAAAGCCTCTGACCAGCAGCGCCAGGATGAGCCCAACACCTAGAGTGGAGCACCCACGGGGACCACTCAAAGAAGAAGTTACACAGACTTTATATAAAGCCTTTCAACTGCATTTAGATACGCATAACCCATGTTTGTGGCTGTGGTAAATCACCTCAGTACCATTACTCCACTAGATAGTGTCATGCCTTAACCAAAAAGGCTTTGACTTTACATACATGTATGAAAAGTGCACTGAATGTCACCAGCCTTATTGCATAACATTGGAAAGCATAAATCCAATAGAGTTTTAAAATATTTCTGGGAGAAAAGCTCCACTAATCTATGTTAATGGAGTTGCCTTTCTCCACAGGTGATTGGCAAGCAAATAGACAAATAAGAAGATTGAAAAGTGTCCTGCCAGTAAGGGATGCATTTGCCAAAGCAGAACTAGAGCCAACAGAGTGACTTTGCTAGAATTAAGACACTAAATGCAGCTGGTTAAACTCAAATGTCAACAATAACCAATCACTATTGCTAGGCTGACATATGCTCACCGGCACTAATCTCACAGAAACCCATTTTACACATACAAAATTTTCCTCAACAGTTCAACAATCACCTCAACAGTTCAACAATAACTTTAAAAAACAGAGATACATACTTATTTTATGCAAAACTGGTAAAAGCTTATTATTAAGGTTGCCCAACACTTTCCATTTTATGACACAGTTTTCAGTTGTTTACAACTTTACTAAATTTCAACCATTGCAGGAAAAATTTACCATGATAAGTGATGCCTCAGGCTGATTTAAAAAGAAATATTAACCAAAACAGTTCAGCCACCCACCATATCCAAGGGAAAGGCTAGGCAACAATACGTTGTTTACCCATAGTAAAAAAAAATTGGATGTCTTTCTCTTAGAAATATTTTACCACCCCAATGCTCTGCAGCGGGAAGGTGAAATAGCATAAGAGTGGCATCTGTGTCAGAGTAATAAGCAAATATTTTAAAAAATGATTTATATGTTACTGTGCTCAGCCTTTAACTGCCTTTCTGATTTAGGACCCTAACGCTGTGTCTAAACTGCATCCCTTTCTCGAAAAAGGGATGTAAATTAGTTACTTCGAAATTGCAAATAAAGCCAGGATTTAAATTTCCCACACTTCATTTGCATAATGGCTGCCGTGGTTTTTTTTCCAAAAAGGGGCTTTTCGAAAGAAAAATGGCTATTTGGATGGGGATTGTTCAAAAATAAAACCCTTTTTTGAAAGATCCTGTACTCCTGAAAAAAAGAGATTGAGTTCTGATATGAGGACTTAATTACTTTTCAAGGTCTCTTTCAACCCTACATTTCTATGATTCTGTGAAAAACTCTTGCTCGCCTTCTCCTTTTCTGGGGACAGTGAATTTACTTTCTTTAAAGTTGTTGGGTGGTTAGAATCTTTAATCAACAGCGCTAAGTATAACTTTGATTAAGTGACTCAGGTCTTTGGAATTCAAGTTCCTCAAGGAAATATCCTCTGACTCACAATGCAACGTCAAAGAGGATGAAGAGACAATTTTCCTTTCTTATAAAGGTAAAATCAACCAGAACAGCAGTATTTCTTACCCCCATCCAGCATACAGTATTTGATCACCAGTAATGTGTCCAATACAGTACCATATATAACTATTGTAGTTTAGCACAGTTGCATTAATATTATGTTGTCAAATGTCCCAGAGGATTTATCAGTCCTGCTTGAAATAAAGTTTAAATATATCAACTGAAATGCATGGCTTGATTTGCATTTTAGTTTGGTGTGAAAACAACTTAAATGTCTTACCAATATGGTCGTATTGTGACCCACATCCACTCCTATGCACTTCATGGGTTGTTTTGTGTGACTTTGATACAGAAATTAAAACTACTATTACCAACTCTAGAATAAAAGCCTGAACTCACCATCACTTTTCTCTCCTTTTCTCCAATTTAAGGGAGCCCCAACCTTGCTCCCCAGCTGAAGCACTGAGTGGGTGGAACAGAGCAAGCTGGAGCTAGGGGAGCAGAGGATCCAGGCTTTCTGGGGCCCTCTTACTTTTCCTCTCCCATATGCAAACATCAGGGAGAGGTTATACTGCCAATCAGGTCCCACTTTTAGAGCTAGGGAGCTGCTTGTGTGAGGCTCAGGCACTACCACCAGCTGCTGAGCCCCGTGATCTCCCTCCAATTCAGCATGCCTTTGGACGTTCTGGATGAAGGGCTGTGGATGGGTGCTCAGGTGCAACAGGGCCCTTTGTAGGGCAGTGGGTCCCAGCCAGTGGGCAATGTGTATAACTCAGCCACAGCCCAACATGTGTCATCTGTAGCTGCCTTCAGGCACCTCGAAACCCTCTCCATGCCAGGGACAGGCAGCGCACTAAGCTACCTTAGGCTCTGCACGAATAAAGGCCCAGGATAGCATTCGCTCCCTCATGCAATGCTGTGCAGGGGCTGCTCCTTTGCACCTGGTGCTGTGCCTTGCCCCAGCTTGACACCAGCAGGGAGCAGTTCAGTGCAGCATCAGCCAGAGATGGGCACACCTGTGAAAGCCTCCTGGAGCACAGCAGGTTGGGCTTTCACCAGATGACTGGGTGGCACAGGCAGAAGCAGGGGTGAGCTGAGGGCTGGGAGAGGTAGAGGTGAAAGTAAGCCCATACTGAATGCTTTGGCCACTTTCTTACTTTATGCCACTGCACTCTCTTACCAGTACGCCGTACTGGCCCATACCAACTTAATTTCACCTCTGATTTGAGTATGAAATTTGGTAGTTTGAAATACAATTTCTGCATTAGACTCTGGATATAGTTTGATAACAAACTGGCCATTTGATTATAATTTGAAGAAACTGATATGAGTGAAGATTAAGGCTGACAATTACAATGAAATCTTCTGGTGATTAAGTCAAATGTCTCGACTGAGCCCCATTTTTATTAAATTTCTACACTGCTATTGTCCTGCATGTAAATTGCCAACTCAGTTTAATCACTCAAATATCCTTTTACATAATGTGTACCCTCCTTCTTCGTTAAAACAGTCAAACCACAGCAGTCCACCCTCAAGCAGGTGCAGAAAGCAAATCTGCTTGCATTGAATCAGCTCTGCTAAGTGGTGCCACAGTGTAGTCTTAGACCCTTGCCTTAGCTGCACTCCTTCATGCACCCTTTTGGGCCCCTACTGGTCCATCAGATGTTATGCAGGGAACAGACCCTGTATGAGGAGAGTTCATGGACTGCAACTACACCAACTAGACAATGCAAGGGAATGCTTCCCTTTTGCACAATCGGATGAACAGATAGCATTGCTAAAATGAGCGGCAATTATTTTGGGAACAAGCTAACAAGCTTTTTTTTTCTTTTTGGAAGGCTATGACTAAGCGCTTGGTTATTTGAGGCTAACAAGAGAGTCTTAAAGTTAATTAATTTGGAAGAGTTACAAATGCTAACAGTTAAGAATTGCCATTAATTTTATTGAAATAATTTGAGTTGGTTAAATAAAAATCCATTGACAGAAGTCACCATACTGACTGTAAATTGTTAAAATCCTAGGACCAGTTTAAAGTAATTATCTACTTAATGTATTAATATTATGAAAAACAGGTGGGGTAACAAATAAAAGCACTTCCAAATCATGGTTTTGTTGTACAATAATTTTGTGATTTACTGGCAAACCGAATACTGAAATTCTGTAGAGTGAAAATATTATAAGCTGCCATATTTATTATAAGTAACTAAGCTTTTTGTGACCTAAAGTAACCAGTCACTCATAAAAATTAAATACTATATGATTTGATTCTTTCACAGTGTTTCTTTTTTAAACACCTATAGGTAGGATAATCTGCAAATTGGGGAAGAAGGGGAAAAGATTCCTGGTCAGATGCCTAGTGATTATTAAAAAATCTCCTTTTTAATGAGACAATAATAGCTTTGGTAAAGATTGGTAGTTAATGGTCCTGTAAAATTACCTGGTGCCCAAACTGATAATCAGTTTTGCCACCTGTAGGTAAATGTTACATTCTCTAAAACTATTGTTTGCACTGAAATGATGTTTCCTACTATAGACCTTATTTTTAAGAATACGTTTTTTCTTTGCAAGAAGCAGGTCATTATTCAGTGCCTTTTATATTAGCTGAAAGGAACAAGGTAATTTAATTACATTCCCTGTATATTTTCTCTGTCCTTAAAACCCTTTATAAGCATAAGCACCCACTTTTGTTGTCCACATTGAGATCTGGAAATGCACTCAATGTGATGGTTATTCTTCAGCAAGACAAAGTGGAATCAAACAATGATCCTAAAACCAAAGTGACTCACCATCTATTCCTCTCTCCAGTGAATTAATCCAAATGTTTTATACATATTCAAATACTTACTAATTTATGATCTCAGGAATCTTTTGTAATGTATAACTATTCTCCTATATATTTAAACACTTCTCAGAACTACTTAACTTAGTACCTGGATCATTCCAGATAGTATGTTGTACTGAACCTACCCTTTTCCTAATTAACTCTCTAGGGACTTCATCATTTGTGCAAACTTTCAGCGATACAGAGCCCACAGATAATGAGAGTCAAACTCCTTTATAATCACCTTATTCTGAACTTAGAACTTCACCTTAATATTTATCTCCATATATACCAATTTAAAGATAAACATTCCTGCCTGTATAATTATTTAAAATCTGAAAACATTTATATAAACATACTTACACATATATACTTAAACATCATGTATATAATTATATAATCTATAGATTGTTACAGAAATTTTATTTGTATGTTTTCAGTGAAACATGCAACATTATGTACTTTTCTGATTTGTAAAATATTGTCACCAATGGGAACATTATGGGTACAGCTACACAGAAGCGTTATTTTGGAATAATTGACATTATTCTGAAATAACAAAGAGCGTATCTACACAGTAAGCCATTATTTTAAAATAATGTCGAGCTGGAGAACTTCTTACTCCGACTTCTGCAACCCTCATTTCAAGAGGAATAAGGGAAGTTGAAGAAAGAGTATTCTTCCTTCAATTTGCTGCTGTGTAGACAGCACCTAAAACCGAGTTAAGCTATTTCAACTTCGGCCACATCAGACGCATAGCTTAAGTTGTGTAGCTTAATTCTATTTTAGCCCTGCTGCGTAGATATACCCTATGTAATTACAAATCAATTCAGTATTCCCCCAAATTGCCATGACATTGTACACCTTGCAATAGTATCCAAAACTGCATAGATCACTGTACCTAAGTATGCTCCAACTTGCCTGCTCTTCAGAAACCAAATAGTAAAAGCAATAGTCACACTTTTCCCTAAGAAATTGACAGTTATATTATCAAAAGTCACCAAATATGTTAGAAACATGGCATGCTAACACTTTTCCAGTTAAAAAAAAAAGCCACATGCACTGACACTACTGACAAATTGTCAACTGAAGTGCTGAAACAATGTCTCCATTCCATTAATATGAAACTATCCAAATTTAAACATACAGGCCAACATTTTCAAAAGGTCTGTGAGTTCTTTTGTTCCTCTCCATTCCAGCATTTTAACTATATTCTTAATGTCACCAAATGTATCGTTTTTTAACTTTATTACAAGACTCATAATATGTGATATTTTTTGAAAGTGCCTGGTCTTGGAGCCAAGAGATTTCAGTGGATATTTTCCTGTGTTTCAGCACCTTAATTAGAATAAGTATTTTAAATAGAACAGTACAGGCATAGTGTAGACAATTTTAAAGTTCAGTATCTTGGCTTTTTAGAATAGTAATACAGTATTTGTTTTCAATACCAAAAGTGGTTAGTCCACAAAACCATATGTGATAACCAGTAACAGAAATCAAAGTGCTTTTAATCTACAGTAGTGTTAAAAGAAATATAAAAAATCCTAGTTTCCCATTGTTACATTTTGTATCATGATAGCTGCATGGATTATTCTTTTTTTTTTTAAACATTTTATAACAAAATTGCTTTGGAAGTGATACTAACCATCAGATGTAAGAGGGTACTGCCTTAAATTGCCCTTTGTGTGTGGGTTTTGTTTGTTTGTTTGATTGTTTGTTTGTTTGTTTTTGATGAATGAAAGGCATTATTAGTTAACATTTGAGACCAAACATTCCTAGTTAAAAATATAAACACAACAGATAAGTCTAGTCCTAGTCACCAGACTTCTGCAGTGACAGACAATAGACACCTCACAAATATCAAATTAATGTAATATCTGCATATATCTCCATACACATCAATTTTCTATCACTACAGAAATGTGGCTTTCTATACATATAAGAGTTTTTGTGATTAACAGAACTTTTTACTGTCTATCTACTTTCATTTTTAATAAACAAGTATGTCATTTTATTTATTAGAATTTCAAAATCAAATACCGTTATTCATCTGATGACTCAGACCTTATGCATAACAAGCTTTACCCTGAAGATAATTATATGGCTAACATAAACATTAATGAAAATAAATGTTTATAATGGAAACCATAACATGTCTGCCACTATAATGGCATTACCATGATGCAATTACAATGAATCACAATAATCCGTGAAGTGTTTTGTAATCCTTATATATGCAATACACTAAAATATCAACTGCACTGTGTTGTTTCACTTAACTAGCAAGAGCAGAAATCCAAGTTGTTTATGCCGAGGGTTCATTTTTCCATATACTTTATATTTCGCTCCCAGTTTTTAAAAGTACTGAGTTGTCCAAAGATTGAAACATTTTTCTATTGATTAGCTTTCTAATATTATTATTATTATTTTTAATGGTAACCCTACTTTTCTTAAGGTCCAGCTTCTAAGTCTGGTAGGGTATTAACTCATCAAAGTTTTTAAAGAAGCATGGCTATTTCCCTGACAACAAAATTATACAGTGGTCAGTGTTTTCAAAAATAGCCCAGTTTGACATAGCTAAAATGAGCATTAAGTTGCTAGTTTATGGAAACATAACATTTAATGGATGTCAAGACCAAAAACCATATATTCTACATTTATTTCTTAACACAAAGTTTAAAAAAAATGGTTTGGCTCTGATGAAATCTTGATAGAATAATTAACCACTTTGTTACTCAAAAGTGAAAAGTGGGCATATAGGTACCAGAGGACAATGAGGTCCATTTCTTCAAAAGGTAAAGATTTTGGTCAATAAATAATAAAAAATACACCTAAAATTGTGCATACAATTAATGCACTAGCACACAAACATGAATTACTGTTGTAGTTTTGCATCTTTAAATCTCTAAGACCTGTCTGAGTGCTCCCTAATGGACACTTTTCTTTTGTTATTCCTTGTATTAGAACTTTTAGAAGAAAGGCCATTCTGATGGAACGCATCTCTCCTCCCTCCCCCGCCCCACTCCACCCCAACTTTGTATATTGCAAACCCAGTGTGGGCATTTTATCTTTCTCTGTGGTTTTTCTACAATATTAAAGCATGTTTTTTGTAAGTGCATACAATCAACTGTAACAAATACCCACAACTAGCCATTTGTATACTCACTTGCTTGCTTTTTGTGTTCAAATTGCCCTCTAAGACTATTCTTCCATCTAGAAATCCATCCCTAATTCTCTCCACCTTGTCCACACCCTCTGAACTCTTCCCTGCTTGCCCAAAGAAGTGAAAAAAATAACAAATAATCCATCATTTTTATGTAATTCCATAAAAAATATGGAGTTAACAAGACATGTGATAAACATCCTCACTCCATTCTTTAAATTTCATCTATTTAGAAAGCGATAAGCTCTTTGGGATAGTGATCTTTCTATTAGCTGTAAAGTTCTTACACCTATGGTGCTAAAGAAATAATATAATCTTTACATATACTTGAGCGACTTACATTACATGCCAATTGGCACAAAATATTTACCTGTTTCAACAGATATAATTAGTGTGATAATTGTGCCTTCATTAAATTGTGTACAGACTTCTCTCAGTGTCAAAAGGCATGTTCTGCTTGGTCAATAGGACTTTCTCACTAATCCCTCTGCCACATAACAACTCCTTGTGTTACAAAGTTAGGACTTCATTATAAAATATGAAAACATTCATTTAGTTCATGATATTAAATGAGACAGGAGTTAACAGGGCAGAAAATCTTTTATTTTTTTAACTTCCCCTTTATTTTTAAAGATAACCAAATCCCCACTTTCCTAAATCAGGTCCCTTCTCAGACCAAAATGCAAGACTTGAAGCTAAGCATTTACAGAATCAGCTTTTTAAAAAAGCCTGTATGATCCCTGCTGCCCTGTCAGTAGTGGCATACAGTGTAGCATACACTATAGCCACAATTTGTATTAGTAAATCTAAAACCAATACACCTGTGTTAATAAATTATTAATGACACACAGTTGAAACAAGAAAGAGTCAAGAGAATTAAAGCAAAGATTTCAGCTTTGACACTATCCCAAATACATTACATATCCTATATGGCTAATGTTGCCAGGCATCTGGTTTTAGCCAAAAGACAACCTGGCAGCTCTGGTCAGCACCACTGATTACACCATTAAAAGTTCAGTTTGTGGTACAGCAGGGGTCCAAGGCAATGGCAGGCTCTCTACCTTTCATGGCTCCATGTGGTTCTCAGAAGTAGGCACCAGATCCTGGCAAGCCCTAGGTACAGGGAGGCTCTGCACGTTGCCCCCATCCTGAACGCAGCCCCTGCAGCTCCCATTGACCAGGAACCAGACAGTACTATGGTGCTTCCCTGGCCTCCTCTGCACCTAGGGGCTGCAGGGACCAACTCCATAGGGACCTAATAGGCACTTCTAGGAGCTGCAGTAGGCACTGCCAGGAGCTGCATCCCAAAGCTCCTCTAACACCCCAACCTCCTGCCGTAGGCCAGAATCCAATCCTATACCCAAACTCCCTCTCAGAGCCCTCATCTCTCACATACCCTCTTCCCCAAACTTGACCTCTCTCCTGCAGCCGAAAACTCATATCCCAAACCCCTGCAGCAGCCCGGACCCCTCTCCCACACCCTGAATCCCATATCCCCAGTGAGAGTCCTCATCCACCTCCTGTAATTCAACCTGCTTCCCCAGCCCTGTGAAATTGAGTGAAGGTGAGGAAGAGATGGAGGATGGAGTGAGTGAAGAGTGGGACCTCACAGAAGCGGGTGGGGAAGGTTGTTTGGTTTTATGGCATCAGAAAATTAGCAATCCTGTTTATGACATAAAGACTAAGGGTATGTCTACACTACCCTCCTAATTCGAACTAGGAGGGTAATGTAGGCATACCGCACTTGCAAATGAAGCCCGGGATTTGACTTTCCCGGGCTTCATTTGCATAAGCCGGGCACCGCCATTTTTGAATCCTGGCTAGTTCGAACCCCGTGCCGCGCGGCTACACGCAGCACGGAGTAGCTAGTTCGGATTAGGCTTCTAATCCGAACTAGCTGTACTCCTCGTGGAATGAGAAGTACAGCTAGGCTTCCTAATCCGAACTAGCTACTCCGTGCCGCGTGTAGCCGCGCGGCCCGGGGTTCGAACTAGCCGGGATTTAAAAATGGCGGTGCCCGGTTTATGCAAATGAAGCCCGGGAAATTCAAATCCCGGGCTTCATTTGCAAGTGCAGTATGCCTACATTTCCCCGCTAGTTCGAACTAGCGGGGTAGTGTAGACATACCCTAATAGAGTAAGCTATTTTAACAACAAAAACAAGATTAAATATGTATAACATGGCTGCTGTTCAAAACTCAGTAGTTGTTTCTGCTTTTTGTGTTTCTACCTGTGCAACCAAAAGAATGCATTGAATGATAAATAGATTTAGAAATATTTTAACTTCTCTTTTTGTTCTTAGAATTTTAGTCCTTTGTTTTTGACAGTTAATCTATTTAGCTTCACTGTGCAAGCCAACCTGGATGAAAGGTTAACACATTGCTAATTTAGATATACTAGATATTACTTTGAGGCAGAGGCAGATATTGCAGAGGCAGCTTTTATGGAAGATGATGTGAAATTCAATAAAGCTGAATTAGCATGGAATAAGGTTAATTCAGAGCCTGCATATTTACCAATTGATTTAAAATTTTCTCTTTTAATGTTTCCTTTTTGCATTAAGAAAAGTAACTCTTTGTTATACATGTTGAAAAGTTACTTGTTTCAGTTCAGCAAAAAAAAAAAGAGAGAGAGAGATGGACCAACTTCAGACTGGTCTATCCAAAGCCCCCTTGCTCCCACCACAATAAGATAAACAGAGGCTCAGAAATGAACTTTCCCTAACGTTGGATTCCCCACATCTCTAACAAAAATCTCTTTCATGAAGACAATCTGGTTTTGGACTATGTCTCTCTAGTCTTTTGCCTTGTCTGGCAAATATTTGGTTAAAGTACTGAACTAAAGAAATTATCCAATAGTCTATGTTTAGATAAAGTGCTTTAGAGCACTATCATTAAATTATTTGATCTGTTTTCAAGAATGATAAAAATCCTGTTGTGATTTTTTCAGAGAAACGTGAAAAAAAGGCTCTTAGAAGGTATGTCAATAATGAAATTCTATTATTAAATATGTAACAAGCATGCACTTGGTTTCCTGTCTATGGATACAGATCTTATTTCTCAATACTTTTATACAGGTCAAACTTATTTTATATAATAAAAATTATAATGGTAACATAAATTTTAATATAATAGGCCATATTTCAACAAATTCAATTTGCATTAGTCCAGCACAGGTAGTTATTTATTACAGTGTATACACACATAATCTTGATGTTTTGAAGGTGACTCAGACTGGCTGAGTAAGTAAGCCAGGGACAACCAGGGAAAGCATTTACTCAGCATCTAGGGTACATATTACAAGCTCAGCTCTGCATGAAGGGCAATTTGAACAAAAAAGAAACAGCAAACTGATTCAAGGACAAGAGTAGTTTAATACTTCCAATCTCATGAATTGAGAACAAAATCCCATTTTAAAGAAAAAAATGTATAGACAAAAATAACATGGTTCATAAAAATAGTTCCTGTGAATTGCTGGGAATTTAGCATCATGCATAATGAAAGTGTGTCTATTATTATGTGAGCTTGTTTTACAAATTAAGTTCAAGGCTAGTGAATTTGTCTTAGAATTTTCTCTCTTTTTTCAAATGAATAGAACGCAATTAGACTTCTTTCTACTACCATTTAAAAAGCTATATAATCTAGTAGCACTGAGAGAGAGAGAGAGAAAAAAGAGTCCTGGAAGAAAGAGAAAGTGAGGGTGAGAGAACTGACTGCAGGGACAGCAGAGAAAGTGGAGCCATGAAAACAGACAGAGAAAACAGATAGGCACAAGCTACAGAGACAGAAAACACAAATTCTGCTCCTGAATGGGCAAACACATCTCTCACTAATTTAACTCAAATAAAGTATAGCCATCAAAGGACACAATTTGAAAAGAAAAACATCTAAAAAAATCTATAAATTACAAAATGGTTCCTCCAAGGATCTATATGCCTGGCAGGGTTATAATATCAGAAACATTTGAAGTGGGGAAGAGTTGTATCAGCTCCATGCTTTTGTTCATCCACTAGAATGCAGCTGCCCCTTGAAGATTAGCAGGCCAGTCCCATCCTGGAGCAGCCATGTGGATGCTCCAGGCAGAAGATGCAAAGGTCCATTGCCCTCACTTTTCAAATAAGCCCTTTCCAGGAGGACCCCATTCTCTGCTGGCATGAAAAAGAAGAGGACAGGCCAAATCAGAGAGAACATAGCCCCATGAGCTAGATGGCAGTGTCACTCACTGAAATTTGTCCCAGACAATCTTCTGTTATAATAGAGGGGTGGTCAAGACAAATTTATGTGAGTAGAACTGTGGCTTCCTTTGGTCAACCCACTGTTGTGGTTCTTCCAATGCCTTTAGCAGGGGTCTTAAGGAGGGTTGGGTTCACTGATGGCCAGCACTGGGCAGGAATCAGGACCTAACAATAAACTCCAGTTGTTATGAAAATCCTGGGGGAGGCAGGAATAAGTAATCACCGGGGACAAAATTCTTAGGGTCTGATGACAAAAGTCTCAAGGGCTCTCATACTCTTACTAAATATACAACCACAACATGTCGATTTATTTTTTCAGAATTTAACACTGACTTAAAAGCCTATTTCATTAGCTCTCAAATCAAGTTTGTCCATGATTAATTTTGTCCCAGTCTCCTTGGTCTGCCTATATAGCTGTTGAGCTCTGCTACAATACTGAGAGTTCCACTTGTACTTTCTTGGCAATAAGTCCCATTTAAATCATTAGATATGAATGTGAGAATGAAAACTTTATCATTAGATGCCTGCACTTCTGTATAAACTGTTTTGTTTCTTATAAATGTAATTAGAATTCAACAATTATAATGGACATTTCACAGCCAAAAATAATTTAAGTACATTATGGATAATGATTTCACATCTAACTGGAGAAAGGTGACTTAGTTATTATTTCTAAGTGCTTCATATGTGCAAATCTCAGTACAAATATTAGCTACCGGTTGAACCTCGGCTAGTCTGGCAACATCTATGGTCCGGTATGATTTTAGTTTGCTGGATATCCCCTTATCATAGGTGTGGCCAAGTTTCCCGCAGTCCCATAAAATTTGTTTATAGCCACTAGTCCTGGCTCTCAGTCTTCTGCGCTGTTATTTAGCTCCAAGTTACCCCGTAAATGTCTTCTAAGAGCCCAGTAAACAATGGAAGTGTTGGTAATGCTGTTAGACAATACAGCATTTGGCAAAGTCTCTGGTTCTGCAAATTCTTTGATTTGGCATCAGTCAGGTCCTAAAGGTGCTGGACTAGAGAGGTTCAACCTGTACTTAATTTCTGTGACTAATGTATTATAATCCCCATTATACAGACACTGAGCCAGAGAGGTGCCCGTGGCCACAGAGGCTATGTCTAAACTACATCCCTCTTTCAACAGCAGGAGGTAAATTAGACATTTAGAAATTGCAAATGAAGCAGGGATTTAAATATCCCGCGCTTCATTTGCATAATTGCATCATGGCGCTTTTTCGAAAAAGCACCATTTCGAAAGTAAAACTGCGGTCTAGATGCAGTTCTTTCAAAAACGGCACACTTTTTCAAAAGAACCTGTACTCCAGAGTGCACTCCGAAGTCTAGACCGCAGTTTTACTTATTTAAATCCCCTCTTCATCTGCAATTTCCAAGTGTCTAATTTACATCCACATGTTGAAAGAGGGATGTAGTTTAGACACAGCCAGAGGGCACAAAGTTCATAGCAGTTCTGGAATCAGAACACAAGATTACCCCAAAGCCTCAGCTCATTCCTGCAGGCTACAGTGCTGAATGTGTGCTAGCATATAGAGCAAAACTTTCTCAAGATATTTAAATGTTCATTATTGTGTATCTCAGTTCAGAATTAGAATCACTGATTTTCAAAATTTAGAAGGTAACAAATGAAACATTTATTCAAATATGTCTCAGTCCTGCTGACCTCATCTGGCAAAGCACGTTCTTGATTTTCAATCTGAGCTATGTTCCATTGGCAGTTCCAATGACATCAATGGACTATGACTGAATTTAAAGTAAACCCCATACTTAAATATTTGTTGGCTTGAGATCAGAAAGCAAATAGCTTTGTAGGAATGAGTCCATACAGGTTGTGGCCCTGAAATTCTTATTCACATGTTTAGTCCTCATCCATGCAAGTACTCCCACTGACTTCAGTGGGGTTATTTGAGAGAGTAAGGCCTACACATGTGAATTATGGATTGTAAAATAATCCCTATGATTATGGTTTGTAAACAGAACTGTGTGAAATACAGCTAATTTGCTATTCATGTGTTTATATTAACTATCTCTTTGGTTTCTGTCTGCAGGGGGTTGCACCATAGGATGTGCACATATTTCATTGTGAACATTTTGCACAGCTCTATATGCAAGTCATTTTTAATGTAAAATATTTTAATTTCCCCTAGGTAATGAGAAAGTAAAGGAGGTAATCAAGATGTAAATCAAGATCCTGCTGTTTTCCTGCTAATACAAGCTTGCCTTCAGTTTCATACAGTAATTTTGACTTACTAAAAAACTAAAGTGTGCTAAAAATATGTTTTCTTTTTTTTAAGTTTGGACAGACTGCTATTTTATTTATATCATTGGTTTCTCTTGCATTTTGTACATCAGTTTCAAGTAAAAAATGTTTCATACAAAATAAAATAAAAACATCTAAACCTTAACCATAAGAAAAGATTAAAAAGCATTGGAACAAACCCCTTTCTGTTAAAAAGAATCACATTGCTTTTGCAGTTTACTGTGGGGAATCTTTCCTCTTAGGAGACAGTCAAACACAAGAAGGCTGCTAAGAATGTGCAGGGAAAAAAGATATTGTTCCCAGTGCTTCAGCATTCACTAAAATGTGTCAAGTTTAAATAAATCATTAAAAAAATGTCTCTTCCCTTGTGGGGAATCAGTTTCTAAAAAAGAACAGTCAAATGAGTGCTCTGTAGACTATGACACAGTGCTTGGAATTTATAGTATGACAGAGTTCTTTCCTTGAACATCAATTACAACAATGCACCAGTTATTTTGTCCGGAAAAGAAATAACATTTATTACCCATGTTCTCTTGTTTTATATAGTATCTTAGCAACCTGCAATTATACTAATTTAGCAACACTGTTGTTGGAGTAGATATGGGCCTGAACTGAATCTAAATGCCATTGTGCTTTAGTTGGGAAGGTAAGGGTACAGTTAGTACACTGGGCCAAAAAGAGAAAGGATAGGAGAGGTTGCATACCTTCTTGGGGGAGATGGGATACAATGTAAACAGATTAAACTATATACAGAAATGAGCAAATACAAAAGTGACATTTAAAAGTACAATACTAAAAAATAACCAAACATATGGAGGAATTTAAAAGGACAAAATAGGCCAAGGATTAAAATACAAAAATTAAAATGATCAGAAAGCAAGTGTTACCTCCCTTCCTCCTATTTTCTATTCTGTGTCTATACGGTACCTATTTAGACCCCAATCCTGCAAAGTCTTATGTTTGTGGTTACCTTTATGGACTGTGAGCAGTCCACTTGACTTTTATGTCACTATTCACTGAGGCCATGTCCCCACAACAGATTTATTTTGAAATAACTCATGTTATTTCAAAATAATAAGGTGAGCAACCACACAGCAAGCTCATTATTACGAAATCATTTTGAAATAACGGGCTTGCTAAAGTGAAATAACCCCTCATTCTATGAGAACAACACTTATTTTGAAATAGATATTTTGAAATAGGGTGAGCATGGATGCTCAGCTGTGCTTATTTTGAAATAATTGGCTTCTGTGTCCATACCCCTCAAAACTATATAGCTTCCCTTCTCCTGCAGGGTCTAAAGCTGAAGACAGAAGGAAAAAGGTTTGTGGCACCACACCAGTCCTGCCACCTCCATGCCACACAGCACCCTTTGCTGCCTTCAGGGCCGGCTTGAGACATTCTGCGCCCAGAGCAGCGGTCGCGCAACGCATGTGCAGCTCTGCCCCCGGGCGCACGGCGCCTGCACGGCCCTGCCCCCCGGCGCGCTGCGCACCTTACAGCTGCAATCAGGCATGTGGTGCCCGATGGCAGCTCTAAGAGGTGATGTGCGACCCCTGGCCCCGGGTGCCTGATGGCTGCTGTAAGGGGCGCCACTCAGCCCCTAGCACGCGGCACCGCTTAAAGCTGTCATCAGGCACCCCCCATAGGTTGGCACCCCGAGCAGCTGCCCAGCTAGCCCCCCCCTTAATCCAGCCCTGACTGCCATGGCAGACCCCAGCTCTTCCTCTGAGTCCCCCATGGCTGCAAGCAAGCCTGCAGCCACCTCTGAAGCCCCCACCCGAGGGTGAAAGAGGGCTCCTTTGTGGACTAGTATGGAGATCCTTGATCTCATTGAGGCCTGGGAGGGAGAAGACCAACATCCAGGATCTCTGCACCCAGAGGAGGAATGCCGAGGTTGGCGGCCACATGGCCACCAGCCTGGCCCAGAAGGGGCACAGCCAGACCCTGGACCAGGTCCATATGAAAAATAAGGTGCTCTGGCAGGCCTATGCAAAGGCCAGGGATCAAAGTTCATGCTTTGGGGTGGCACCCCAGATGTGCCGGTATTATCAGCAGCAGGATGCCATCCTGAGATAGTGGTCAGGGCTGTTCCCAACTCTGGCACTCTGAGTGCAGAAGGTATGGGCCTGCAAAAGATCTTAAAAATCTTGCCTCTACAGGCATTGGTTGTCAAAAAACTTCCCCCAGAATCATAATTCACAGATATTGGAGAATCACTGCTAACATCAAGTGCTTTTTTATCCCTAAAAACCAGGGGTGAACACTTGAAACTATCCACGAGGTACCCCAAGCTCTTTTGCTATAAAAGAGCTTGAAAAAAAGAAAAGAGAAAAACAAGCTGCAGTCTCTGGTAGCTGACCCCTCAGTCAGAGGCATGCAGATACACACAGACAGACCTTCCAGAACACAAGAATCAAATCATCACCTTAAAAAAATGATTTTTATTACAAAACAAAAGATAAACTTGATAAAGCACACTTGGTTGCTAGATCTTACCGAGCAACTAAGGAAAACAAATTAAACGGCAGAAAAAATCTCTGGAACCAATGCTTAGATGGTAATGCGAGAGGGGAGGCATAGATTCACACAGAGCCATTCAAACCAAACCACAAAATAAAGAAAAATTACCCTGAATGCGACTGGATTCACTTTTTCTTTTACTTACTTCCAATTTTCTCTTTATTCAGTCCACTCCAATGCCCCAAATTCCTTAGGCTATGTCTACACTACCACCCTAGTTCGAACTAGAGTGGTAATGTAGGCAACCGGAGTTGCAAATGAATCCCGGGATTTGAATTTCCCGGGCTTCATTTGCATAAAGCCGGGCGCCGCCATTTTTAAATGTCTGCTAGTGCGGACTCCGTGCCGCGCGGCTACACGCGGCACGGACTAGGTAGTTCGGACTAGGTTTCCTAGTCTGAACTACCGTTACTCCTCGTGAACTACCTAGTCCGTGCCGCGTGTAGCCGTGCGGCACAGAGTCCGCACTAGCGGACATTTAAAAATGGCGCGCCCGGCTTTATGCAAATGAAGCCCGGGAAATTCAAATCCCGGGCTTCATTTGCAACTCCGGTTGCCTACATTACCACCCTAGTTTGAACTAGGGTGGTAGTGTAGACATACCCTTAGAGACATGGTAGTCCTGTCTGGGTTTAAATCATTCTGTCTTTCTCAACTCCTCGTTTCTCTCTCCCACACAAAGAAAGCAGGGAAGGAATCTATATCCAGTTCAAATATCAACACTCTATCTCACTTGGTTCTCCTGGCCCTCTGGCTAGCACCTTTGCTAGCTACCTGAGTTTAACCCCTTAGACACCAGGTGTTGGTCAGGACTCCTCCTGTCCAGTACAGGGGGGCAGGTCACCTCCCCCCTCTCATCGTGGTCTCCAGCCTGGCCATGCACGTCATCAGCCTCCACAAGGGTGGGCCTGTGGAGGAGGAGGGGGAGGACAACAACAAGGAGGTGGACAAGGAGACCAACCTGGACACCATGCCTGACACCATGTGGTCATCTCCCTGGAGTCAGTACCCCCTCCCAGTATGTCTTCCAGGGCTCAAATAAAGCTGGGGAAGGCACTTCCGGTGAATTCCATCCTTTTCCTTAGACACACGTGCGGGGAGGCAGCAGGCTGCATGGGGCTGCATACTCTTCGCTTAGCCCTCTCAGCCTGGGGATCACATAACAGCCTGTGCACATGGGTGCACATGAAGTGCCAGTCCAGAGCACTCAGCCCCATAAGGCTCTCACACAGGAACCTTTCGCTTCTTCTCACAAAATTCCTGCACAAGGCTGCCTTACTCTCTACTCCACGGTGGGACACATTCCCACCACAGGCCACCACTAAGGAGGCTGGGGTCAGGGAAACACACAACAGTGCCACACTCTCAGGCAGCATCTGCTCCTAGTCAAGTGCAGAGAGGCAGAGGACACCATCCCCCACATGAGAACCTGCTGGTGGGAGGAAGAGGAAGGGACCGGAGTACCACTTTCCCTGGAAAGCAGCATGTGCCACTCACACACACCTCCCACAACTCTGTTCACCCTCTCCTCCAGTGGGCAGGGATAGCAGTTCTCTCTCTGCAGGACAAGAGGTCTAACTTATATATCATAAGCACGACCATACTGGGTCAGACCAAAGGTCCATCTAGCTCAGTATCCTGTCTTCTGACAGTGGCCAATGCCAGATGCCCCAGAGGGAGTGAACACAACAATTAATCATCACATGAGCCCTCTCCTGTCATCCATTTCCAGACAAACAGAGGCTAGGGACACGTTCCTACCCATCCTGACTAATAGCCATTGATGGACCTAACCTCCATGAATTTATCTAGTTCTTTTTTGAATCCTGTTAAAGTCATATTTGTTGCCCTTTTCTGAACCTTTTCTAATGCCAATGTATCTTTTTTGAGATGAGGTGCCCATATCTGTAGGGAGTATTCAAGATTTGGGCATACCATGATTTTATATAGAAGCAACAAAATATTCTCTGTCTTATTCTCTATCTTTTTTTTTTATGATTCCTAACATTGTTTGCTTTTTTGACTACTACTGCACACCGAGTGGATGTTTTCAGAGAACTATCTACAATGTCTCCAAGATCTCTCTCTAGAGTAGCTGTAGCTAAATTAGTCCCCATCATATTGTATGTATAGTTGGAATTATTTTTTCCAATGTCCATTAATTTACATTTATCAACATTAAATTTCATTTGCCATTTTGTTGCCCAATCACTTAGTTTGGTGAGATCTTTTCAAAGCACTTCACAATTTGCTTTGGTCTTAACTATCTTGAGCAGTTAGGTATCATCTGCAAATTTTGCCACCTGACTATTTACCCCTTTCTCCAAATCATGTATAAGTAAGTTGAATAGGATTGGTCCCAGGACAGACCCTTGGGGGTCACCAATAGTCACTTCTCTCCATTCTGAAAACTTACCATTTATTCCTACACTTTGTTTCATGTCTTTTAACCAGTTATCAGTTCATGAAAGGACCTTCCCTTTTATCCCATGACAACTTACTTTACTTAAGAGCCTTTGGTGAGGGACCTTGTCAAATGCTTTCAGGAAATCTAAGTACACTATATCCCCTGGATCCCCCTTGTCCACACATTTGTTGGTCCCCCTCAAAGAACTGTAGTAGATTAGTAAGGTATGATTTCCCTTTACAGAAACCATGTTGACTTTCCCCTGACAAATTATGTTCATCTATGAGTCTGACAAATTTATTCTTTACTATAGTTTCAACTAATTTGGCCAGTACTGACGATAGACTTACCAGTCTGTAATTGCTAGGAACATCTCTAGAGCCCTTTTTAAATATTGGAGTCACGTTAGCTATCTCCCAGTCTTTGGGTACAGAAGCTGATTTAAAGGATAGGTTACAAACAGTTAATAGTTTTACAATTTCACATTTGAGTTCCTTTTAATATATACTTCAGCTTTCATCATTATGGTCTTGGAGCTTTACAATCCCACCCATCCTGCAGGATAGGAATGTCTTTTTTTAAAGGAAATCAGGGTTATTGAGTGGAACTCACCCTGAGGAGAGGCAGAATTTTAAGATCCCGGGACTGCATATTAATATAAAAACAAAAATCTTATTAAAAATAACATTGAAAAGACTTGCCAACATGAGATTTTAGAAGAGTACTTAACCACTAGAAGTACACATTTCAATGCAATACATGGTACACAACATTTATTAGTTTATGACCTCAAGCGACACTTCTGACCTGCCTTCAGTTTATAGGATATAGACTACTTAAATGTAACAAACTGATGGATATATTTAGAAAGGAAGCAATATGTTTCATGCAAACAAAATATCTCTGTGGTACTCTATATGCAATGTTAAATGGGCTTCACGTCCACTAAGCACCACAAAACTACCACTCAGTGTTTCTGGTATCATGAGCTTTCGTGGGCACATATGAAGAAGTGGGCTGTGCCCATGAAAGCTCCTGATACCATCTAAATGTGTTGTTAGTCTATAAAGTGCTACCAGATCATTTGTTGTTTTTTTCTAACATGCCTACTCACTGAAGCTTCAGTGTTTCTGGTTTGACTTAAATGTTCTCAGCACAAGTTTTAGTATACCTTAACTGCTGGATAGTACATTGTTCTGAAAACAATTCTATATTTTAAAAGCAACCTTAATTGATTTTTTCAAATCTAGAAAAATAAACTAGCATAACAATATATATTAATCTAACTAGTCCAATCTATATTGCCATGTGTGCAGCCCCAGTTTAATTCTTGGACTTTACATCTTCTTCTCTGATTGCAATGCATTAGAAATTGCACTAATCCAGCATTTCCCAAACTATGGGCAGCGGCCCGCTACAGGGCCGCAGGAAAAAACTACCGGGCCTCAGAGAGGTTGCCGGGGTGTTCTGTACTCCCGGAGTTCTCGTGTGGTGCCGGGTCCCCCAAGCCCTCTGCCAGCCTGGGCGGAGTCTGCAGCCGGATGTTCTGGCTCCTGGCAGAGTCCTAGCTAGGGGAGGTTGGGTGGGGTGGGGGAGAAGGAGGAAGGCAGAGCCGGCCACTGGAAGCAGCACTGGACGGGGGAATCGGGGAGGGCTGGGGAGATTGGGGGGCCGGTGGAAGCAGGGATGCCGAGGGGTGCGAGGTTGGGGGCAGGGAGCTGGCCAGGGAAGATGTGTGTGTGGGGGGGAGAAGCGGCCGCCAGAAGGAGGGCTGGACGCGGGCAGCAGGGCAGGCCAAGGGAGATTGAGAGGAGAAGCAGGGGAGAACTGGCTGCCTGGGAGGGGGCTGGAGGAAGTGGGGCTGGCCAGAGGCGCAGCAGGGGAAGGGGGGAGGAATTAATCGGCTTGTGGGGAGTGGGACTGACCCAGCCATATGTTGATCTCAGAGCACTGCCCGCCCCCGCAAACACAAAGCACGAGTTAGTCCGGCCTGGGGATTCTATTTTCCGTTCCCCTCCATTTCCCCCCACACACACACACGCACCCCTCGAGTAGTTGCGAACTGTCTGGCTGGTAGACACACTCATGCAGCCTAAGCACATTTATCAGCCAGGCAGTTCAAAACTACAAACGGATACATCTAGTAATAATAAAACTTACCTAATGAGAAAATACCAAACATGTTATATGTCTGGTATTTTCTCAGTTTGTTTTTTATGTGTTTATAACTTTTGGGCTGTAAAAACAGTACTTAAAAAAAAAGTGTTCCAACTAAAGTAAAAAGCTTGGGAAACCCTGATCTAGCCAGCTTTCTGTCTGTCTTACAGTCCATATATCCAATCCATATTCCTTAACTTGCTGGCAAGAATATTGTGGGTGACCATATCAAAAGCTTTGCTAAAGCTGGCACTAGGGGTTTTGGGAGGACCAGAAACAACTTATTTGAATATTCATCATTTGATTAATGAATATGCAAATGAACGTTACCGGTCCTCCAAAAGTTCGTGAATGGATTTACTGGTCCCCGTGACAAAAAGTTTGGGAACCCCTGCACTAATCCATTCAAAATATTTCCAGCTGCTTTCTATTTATATGGCTTCCTTACATTATTACGAATGGCTAGCTATTTCACAATTTGGACTAATTTTATATAGAAATGTGGTCAGAATAATGCATTGGTCCAATTCCTACTTTCTATTCCTTCTTCCCTGAGGTTACTGCCACGTTAAAGCATGAGGAGGTTGCCTTCTTTTTTATGTTACCTATATTGTGAGTCAGGGTATGTCTACACTACCCTCCTAGTTTGAACTAGGAGGGTAATGTAGGCATACCGCACTTGCAAATGAAGCCCGGGATTTGAATTTCCCGGGCTTCATTTGCATAAGCGGGGCGCCGCCATTTTTAAAACCCCACTTGTTCGAACCCCTCATTTCACGAGGAGTAACGGTAATTCGAACTAGGAAGCCTAGTTCAAACTACCTAGTTCGTGCCCCGTGTAGCCGCGCTGCACGGGGTTCGAACAAGCGGGGTTTTAAAAATGGCGGCGCCCCGCTTATGAAAATGAAGCCCGGGAAATTCAAATCCCGGGCTTCATTTGCAAGTGCGGTATGCCTACATTACCCCGCTAGTTCGAACTAGCGGGGTAGTGTAGACATACCCACAGTTAGTTGTTCTCCTTAATTATCTTCTGATTTTTGTTAACTCACAGAAGTATAAACTGGTGTAATTTAGCCCTTCTTACAAATATGTTATATAAATTTAACACCTTTAAATTTAAATTTCCACGAGGAGTAACAGTAGTTCGAACTAGGAAGCCTAGTTCGAACTACCTAGTTCGTGCCGCGTGTAGCCGCGCGGCACGGGGTTCGAACGAGCGGGGATTTTAAAATGGTGGCGCCCCACTTATGCAAATGAAGCCCGGGAAATTCAAATCCCGGGCTTCATTTGCAATTGCGGTATGCCTACATTACCCCGCTAATTCGAACTAGCGGGGTAGTATAGACATACCCTGAGGCAAGGTGGGTATAGGGGATTGGGTTTTCTTGGGAGGGAAGGACCCTAGAGTCTTCTCCTGCAGGGAAGTATGGTGAGAAAAGGGCAGCATGGGCTGGAAGGGACACAGGGTCTGAAGCAGCGCAGAAGATGGGTAACTGAGGGTGAGGCACCAGTCAACAGGGGGTGCTCCAGGGCTAGAAGAGCTAATTCCCAAGGAGACAAGCTGGAAGCACAGCACCAGTCGTCAACCCAGTTACATTTATGTATACATATTCACTATCTCCTTTGTACACACAGCTGTCCTCTGAATTTGCCCCAAGGAATCTAAATAAGTGTAAGCAAACTTAAGGGAATTTAGGAGTAATTCACATGTTGACCAAGTGTAGAAATAAGTGAATTATTTGAAGGATAAGTAAAAGCAGCAAACTACTTTGAGATAATCTTTCTTACACCTTCCTTTGGCTTCCCAAGAATTAGACTCCCTTACACATTGGTAGTTGGAAATAAGTGCAATGGAGTCCAAATTTAAGGACATTTTACATAGGGCATGGATGTCTATGAAAGCTAAAGCTACATCACCTTACACATCACTTTTGAATGTAGCTGTCTGGAGTCAGTAGAGAACTCAGCACTGCTAAGTATCACTCTTACAATGTATCTGCTGTCCAGCGATTTAAGGCATGACAGAGACTGCCAATCATTCCTAATTGTGTAGCAAACTCCTAATGTAGACACATGTTATCTAGGATACATGAAAAGGATGAAATCACAAAACACTTTTTCACTAATCACCAAAACCAGGATTTGAACCCAATCTCCAAAGGTGAAAAGCTGGTGTGTAAATTTGCTACATTAACTATCCTGCTACATTAGAAGCAATCATAAAAATATCACACTTTTGCTTAGAAATAGTATTAGCTGATTTTTATATCACATATATTAAAGACACACATCACTTGTCTTAAAATAGAAAAAGTAATACAATACTTAAAGTGACTACTAGCTTCACATGTTCAGACATGTGTGAATGAATGCCCAGCCTGCATTTCTTTTGCTCTATTAATAAAAGATGCCATTTCAAAGATTAACGTTTCACACCTTTTATCTTTGTTTTTTGTTTTGCTTTATCATTCTGACTTTAAATCAAGTAATATGCACATGAAGCATTTTTTTCTGGACAGAACAACAGATTATACAAAAATGTAACTGTCCTTGATCCAAAAAAGCCTTTTCTTAAACTTAGAGTATTCCATCTTAAACTATCAAGGCAATAAATCCATTATTCCTGGCTCCTTAATGAATTATACTCTTTGCTACAAGACCAATACCAATTAGCTAGAATGATTATATAAAGGGTGAATCTTTGCCCAAATTTTAGATGGTTAAGAAATAAAAAGAAAGTTCAGAACTGAGATATATATACTCTTTTCACCTCCACAAGAACAGTCACCCATCTATCTACTTCACACCAAACATTCTTGTACTTAAATTCAACAACAACATCCAATTATTAGTATAAGAGTGTTGTACTACATATGACAGTATGGGTACGTCTAGACTACATGCCTCTGGCGACAGAGGCATGTAGATTAGACTACCCAGCATAGGAAAATGAAGCGGCGATTTAAATAATCACCACTTCATTTAAATTTAAATGGCTGCCGCGCTGAGCCAATCAGCTGTTTGTCGGCTCAGCACGGTAGTCTGGACGCTCCGCAGTCAACATCAAAGGCATTTGTCGACCTCCCAGGTATGCCTCCTGGTTTCATATTAGCCTTCAAAAGATAGCAGCTCCAGCTGTATTCACCCCTGTAATGGGGTAGTAGCACTCAACTCCCATGAGTACCCCATGTCTGGCCGAGTGCATTTGCCTGCACTGCTTCTTTAAAAGACTTTTGGCTACTCAGCCCCTCCAGCTGAGTCACACTCCTATGTGATACTCAAACCCCTTACTTGGTACACACCTTACAGGGGCCCATTCTGGTGCCCTCTGCTGGTGTCTGCACATCTGTCTCTTAGTTTCCCCTCCGTCCCTTTCCCTACTTGGTGAGAGTGGAACCTCCAGGGCTTCCCCTTCTGAAGGCAACTTCTTTGGTCAGCCTGGGAATCTGCTCACCTTGAGCTCTGCCCCATAGTGACTGCTGCTGAGATTTGCAGCTCCTTTTGTAGGCCTCCCTGGCCCCTGATTGGCCAGTTCCTCTAAAGCCTCTTTAAGGTCTTGGAGGACTTATCTAGGGCTCTTTCTGGGCCAGGGCCTTGTCTGTCCAGTCACACATCCATCCTGGTCTCAAGTACTAATTCAAAAGAAAGAGTGCTAGCTACTGATTTACCAAAATAAGTTAGAATATAAAAGAATTCAAACAAAACTGCCTTTGAATTAATAGCCTTGGGTATGTCTACACTACCCTCCTAATTCGAACTAGGAGGGTAATGTAGGCATACCGCACTTGCAAATGAAGCCCGGGATTTGAATTTCCCGGGCTTCATTTGCATGAAGCCGGCCGGCGCCATTTTTAAATGCCGGCAGTTCGAACCCCGTGCCGCGCGGCTACACGCGGCACGGAGTAGCTAGTTCGGATTAGGCTTCCTAATCCGAACTAGCTGTACTCCTCATTCCACGAGGAGTACAGCTAGTTCGGATTAGGAAGCCTAATCCGAACTAGCTACTCCGTGCCGCGTGTAGCCGCGCGGCACGGGGTTCGAACTGCCGGCATTTAAAAATGGCGCCGGCCGGCTTCATGCAAATGAAGCCCGGGAAATTCAAATCCCGGGCTTCATTTGCAAGTGCGGTATGCCTACATTACCCTCCTAGTTCGAATTAGGAGGGTAGTGTAGACATACCCCTTGTGATTCTTAAGTCCCAATTCACTGAGCAGTGATAACTTTAGTGTTATTTAGTAGAAAAAACAATATAGCAATCTGTAAACATACTAGTTATGCTAATAATATTACAATAATGTTTTGCTTCTTTCCCCAAATTAGGTCATGTTATATGAATACTGACCCACTCCCCGCCCCCCCCAAAAAAGATGGGGAATCCAAGAGATATTTTATTAGGGCACTGCGCACTCTTTGACAAGAAAATTAAAGGTATTCATGTCTTTACATATTAGGAACGAATTATCTATTTTAGTCTCAAAACCATAATTACTATTTAAAGATAGATCAAATATTCCCATTTTTGCACATGGACTGGATTATTTAAGGAGACTGATGTAGTACAATATGTGGACCATGTTTTCCTTCCTCTTAGCTAATCAAACAGCAACAAAAGATTTTATAAAGGAATTAAAAACTGCTTAAGGTAATGTCCCTTTATGTAAATAGAATACATATTTTGAACGGAAAATTTCTATGAGAATAGAAGACAGCTACAGACAGCTCTTTAATCTATCATAAAAGTCACAATAATAGGATTCAATGGTTAAAGCTGAAGAAAGACAAACTCAGAAAATAAACACAAACTGCCTTTCAGCTGAGAGGCATAAGCTGACACTGAGACAGGATGAATCTTTTACTCATTTTGCTAAGAATTGAAGAGGGTGATCCATCTTTATATTTATCCTGGGAGCAATACTCTTTCTTGCCCTTATCTGGTGACTAGGTAGAAGAGGTCTTGATTTTTCTGCTACATTCAGTACGGAGTTTGACTTCTTCAATGAAGAATGATCCTGAGTGTTTACAGTAGAGCTACAGCTCACACGAGCACTAAACAAAAGTGCCTGATCAGGCATGGCAGGATCTTTTTTTCGTGCTCTGAATAGGCTCTTATCAAGTGCAATAGAAGAAAGAGGTTGAGGAAGGCCTCCTTTTTCTCCTCTCAGGGTGTGTATACATAGCACCACTATTTCAGAATAACAATGTGAGCGTCTACACAGCAATTCCATTGTTTCAAAATAATTTCAAAATAACGGGAGAATTATTCTGACTTCTGTAAACCTCATTCCATGAGGAATAACTGCTCTTCCGAAATACCTATTTAAAAATAGCTGCAGTGTGGACACTTTACTGCTGCTATTTCAAAATAGCTCCTCACCAGGGCCATTCTAAATTATTCCTTCCCGGTGCCTCCTGGGGCTCTAAATCAATATAACGCATCCACATTAGGGGAGCCTGAGCCTACCTTGGATTAATTTTGAGGCTTCCCTGTAGTGTGGATGCACTATTTCAAAATAAGCAATTTCAGAATATATCTTCCAGAATAGCTTATTGCAAAATAAGCATGCAGTGTAGATGTAACCTTGGAAACAGTGCAACAGACTGAGCACCTGCCAGGGAAACACCACACTTTAAGGTAGAAGAAGCACAGTGAGTGTCCATTACTGAGTGGCTTTACAAGAAGGTTGAGTTTTAATGTCCAGGGTTTTAAAACTCAGCCACAGTGGCTTCAGTCCTGGTTATAGGCATCTCTCCTAATTTATTACAAAAGTGTTTGCTTGTGTTTATTTGTGTTTGGTTGGTTTGTTTGTTTGCCTGACAATGGGCATAAAACTAACAATAAACTTACATTATCTACAGTGGCTATACAAACTATTACTTACTTGCCTAATGAGATTGGACAAAGCATAGAATAAATGGAAAGTGTCAGGGTTCTATGTCACTGTTGCACATTACAGGAAGGAACTGAGAAACAGCTGGACCTTCTCTGTCTTTTATGCTCTTGTGTGGAGAATTTAAGGGCGTCCCACATGCTAACTTGGCCCCATGGACACTGATAGCCAAAAATAATCCATTTTCACATGTATGGGACACATGCAGACCAAGAGTGGAATCCATCTGAGCAATCAGTTGAAGAAGAATAGTTACTTTAACCTTCAAAAGCATCAGAAACTTTCAAATTGGGAATGAATTCCACTCAAGGATCACCAAATGAATTATTGGTCTTTGAAATTCTTCCTGATCTTAAAAGAAGGAAATCCAAGGCATCCTGGTAGCATTGCCAGGTGTCTGGTTTTGAACCGGACAGTGCAGTATTTGAGCTTTCTGTTTAGGAAACAAATCGAGAAAATATAAATGTCTGGTATTTTCTAAATAAAATGTAATGTAGGTTGTCATGTAATGTCAAGTGTATCCGGTATTTTTGTTGAAACTATCTGGCAACCCTACATCCTGGAGCAAACCAAAAAAGGCAGTATTATCCCATCCTCTCTGCTAAGAGGTGAGCCCATGCTCAGTCATCTCAGCATTCCCACAGAGTTGGCACTCACGTAGTCTGATTGAATGTCTGGCCCCAGTTAAGATTTTCCCTGCCCGACAAATAAGTGGTGGACTTTTGCCTTCCTGGCATTTGCTCAGGCCTAAGACAGAGCAGTCACCACTTTCTTCCTTAGAGTCCCTGCAAGAAAAGTGTGTATGTGTATGAGAGAAAGAGAAAGAGAAAGAGACAGACAGAGAGCGCACAAACGTGCACAAGAGAGCTGGACCGAAGACTCCATATACCTGAATTAAGGAGGTAAAGAAACCAGGAAAAGATTGTTTGTCTGAATCTTATATAATCTGAATCCAGATTTCAGAAGTCTTTTCCTCCTCCAGAACAAATTCAGATAATCTGGGGCCCCAAACACACTACGACATTGGTCTCTGCATGCTCTGACTGACCTTCCACTTGAAGCCCGTGTTAGAGTAGATGCAGAATTAGGACCTAAAAGCAAAATCTTTATGCTATTGAAGTCAACTTCATTGCACCACCTGACTACAGCAGCAGCACTATTTGTTAAACATGAAAAAATGGGATGCAAAAACCATTTTTAGCTAGAGGGAAAAGAAATAAAAAGGTAACAGAAAAGTGAGAAAGTTAAAATATTTTCCTTTTGGTTCCTTTGAACCCTAAACATAACCCTAAATTCCCTTAAACTTTAGAAAAGAAAATGTTCCGAATAATAAAAAGGCAGGAACTGATATGTGTTCATTTAATGAAAGCAGGTAAATGAAATGTGATATTATGTTTAAATTATGTTAAATAATATAAACTGTGAAATACTAGGTTCTTAAAAATATATACCAATAGCATATAATTTAATATATGCTATATATTTAATCTTCCATCATAGGTTTCATCTTATAGTTACACTATTTTTAATTACTAAATACCCTTTAAATGTCTATACCTGTGTAATATACTACTAAAATCTAGACTTCATAAATCAATTTATTGCTTCATGTAGCAAAAGAATTGGCTACACTATTCCTTGCTACAGGAATTATTCCAAACCTATGATTTTGCAATACTATTCTGTACTCCACCTGTAATGTCAAAGGGAAGCGGGAGGAACTCAGATATATGGAGGCCAGAATTTTCATTAACTTTGCTAGTGTGGGCCTAATCTTAAAGACTTGGTCAGACAAACATCCCGCTGATATCAATGGGATTTTGCCAGAGTATGGCTATGGAGGATTGGGGCAGGGGTGGGGAACCTCAGGCCTGAGGGCTGGAAGTGGCTCCCAACTTGCCTGGATCCAGCTCCCAAGACTCAGAGTCCCCACAGCATTGGGGAGCATGTGCTGGTGCTCCAGCTCCCCTGCTACGCTACTGCAGGGCTGAAGAACACAAAATCTACTTGGCTGGTCCCCCGCTAGGCTTTGGTGGGCAAAGGGAATGTAGGGATTGTCTTTCTCCTCAGTTGGGGGCCACACCAGTGAGAATTTTTTTTACTTCTCACTTGTGTGGTACATGGGCCAGCGGCCCGGACCCAAAAAAGGTTCCCCACTGCTCGATAAGGTAACTCTTTGTTAAAGCAATATACACGAACCATTATCATCTGCATTTTTAAAAGGAGGGGTCCAACTTGTACCCCCTACTGCGTTAATTACATCTGTGCATGTAAAATACTTTTTTAATTTTAAAACAAAGTAATTCTGCAAACATATCTGTGTGACTTTATGCACTTTGAGTAGGACCATTGACTTCAAAATTTAAAATTTACCACAGCAGAAAATCTTTGCACGATCTGGGCCTATGTAAACATAAGTGCATGTATTTTTGAAGATTTAAGCAACCCCTCACTTTTTGAAAAAAAAAAAACTATATAATTTTTTTGCTACTATACTATGGGGAGAGAAAGAGAGAGAGAGAGAGAGAGAGATGCTCTGTGATGCTGGAAATATTGTTTATATCCACGTTGAACTGTTAGCGGGTTGCACCCACGAAAGTTCATGATACTATTTATATATTTTTGTTAGATTCTAAGGTGCTACAGGACTGTTGCTGTTTTTTATGTTCCAAAATGAATTAATCTTTTAGAAAGTGTTGTCCCATTATATTTTCAATATCTCTTTATAAATGGATTTTCTGACTCCAAGATACCAATAGCTTAAATTCAACTAGCCTGGGAGCCATCTGTTGTTTTATTTCCAAAGTATCCATTCTTAATGTAGCTTTTTTTTCAATTTTGCAAGAATCCTAAAAATTAGAATTGGAATAGACTTTTCAGACCATTATTTCCCCACCACTACCACCACCCGCATCAAAGAAGCACATTTCCAGCATTATAATTGTGAGGGTTTTATTCAGTACACTTATAAATGACTCTAACTATGAATTTTCCATCTCTTTTCCTGTGAGAGTATACTTACACCGTGCAATGGAGAGCCATTGATTTATATATGTTACATTTTTGCAAAGATGGTGTAACTTGTTTTACAAAACATCTTAACTTCATTGCTTCCTATTTGTTCATACTCTTTTTCTATCTTTACTAGTTTAAGACAATTTAAAAAAATCTGAAATCAGCCATTTATAATTACTGATTTTATCTTCTTGCATATATATTAATGGAGGCTAATTTCCTTTTTTCTGATGACATAAACCTCCTTAATATTGGAAGACAATTTTTATTTTTTATACAAAATAAGGCATATAGGTTCTGCAAAGACTTAGGGCGGGTCTACACTTAAAATGCTGCATCTGTGCAGCTGCACTGTTGTAACGCTTAAGTGAAGATATTCCTAAGTTGACAAGAGAGCTTTCTTTCCTACCACCTCCACAAAATATAATAAATATGTCATTGGAAGAAGCTCTCCCGCCAACATAGCACTGTCTCCACTGCTGATTCAGTCGGTACTCGACCCTGAGTGAATCATGTTGCACAACACTTACTAGCAAACCAGCCAAAGTTTAAGAAAGGACTACTCTTAATTCATTTACTTTTATTTTTATGTAAGTCTCCTGAGTGCCAGAAGCTGGGACTGGATGACAGAAGATGGATCACTTGATAATTATCTTTTTCTTTTCATTCCCTCTGAAGCATCTGGCACCGACCACTGTTGGGACACAAGATACTGAGCAGGAGGTACTATTGGCCTGACCAAGTATGACCATACCTTATGTTCAATTGTCTTTTGTGTTTAATAAACCAACAATCCAGAAAAAGTTGAATATTCCTTCCTGATAGGATGATAGGCTGCAATAGGAAAAAGTATCTGTGCTTATCTGAAAACTGCTTTTCTTCTAATAGAAAGGCCCTGAGAGACTGAAATTAAAACTTACAATGTCAAAAGAGACATTCCTGTAAGATAATAGAAACTTTTTAAAGACACCATAATAAAGACTCAACTTAAATGCATACCCCAAATTAAAAAAACAAAGTAAGAAAACCCAAAAAGTGCCATGGTGGCTAAAAAACAAAGAAAAAAAGAAGTGACACACAAAAAGGCATTCCTTAAAAAGTGGAAGTGAAATTCTAGTGAGGAAAATGGGACTTTGACTAGTTTCCTATTAAGGTTGTTGTGCAAACAAGGTCCGATGCTGACTGAATGTGGTGGATACTAACAATGTTAAATTGCTGTTAATTGACTAGTTAAGTAGTTGCTGGGGCTCTTATACATTTCAGAGGAGGAATGCAGAGCTCCACATGCAGCCTGCGGCCAACGGAAAGTCCCACTGACTCCAGGCCGCATGCAGGCTTGCCTGCTTTGAAATGTATAAGAGTCTCCAGCAGGGGCTCTTGTGCATTTCAAAGCCACCGTGCCCTCATGGAGCACAGGGTTAGTGGGAGACTCAGGATCCCGCGATGACCCCGGGCTCCATGCTGTGCTGCATGCCATGCAGAGCCCAGAGTCAGCTGTGGACTCCCCAGCTGACCCCAGGTTCTGGAGAAATGCTGCGTGGAACCCGGGGTCCCCAGCTGACCCCGGGATCCATGGTCTTGCCCCTTTGAATGCTGCTTTGCAGTTTCAGAGGGGCAGCACTGCACAGCTGATCCCCGGCTCAGATTACAGCGCTGCCGTTTTGAAGTACCCCTTCTTCCTCTCCCCCACTTTGCTGCCTCTATTTGATAGAGGCAGCAAGGGGGGGGGGGGAATCGACTAGTTGACTGACTATTCGATAAGCATTTGCTTATCAGACAGTTGACTAGTCGACTAGTCCTTAATATCCTTAGTGGAAAGAGATATGTTGGCAGGAGAGCTTCTCCCACTGACATAGTTACTACCTTTTGTGGAGGTTGCAGGTCAGGAAGCTCAAAAAGCAATAGCAAAAAAGATTTTTAAATTCATCACAAACAGGAAATGTGCTAAAAAAACAGTGTGGACAATGGACAATCAAGATCCTAAAGGAGCACTCAAGGACAAAACAGTCATTGCAAAGATACTAAATGAATTCTTTGCGTTCGTCTTTACAGTTGAGGATGTGAGGCAGATTCCCAAACCTTAGCCATCTTAGATGACAAATCCCAGATTGAGGTTTCATTAGAAGAAGTTGTATAACAAATTGACAAATTAAACAGGAATAAGTGGCCAGGACCACTTTACTCAAGAGTTCTGAAGGTCCTCAAATGTGAAACTGCAGAATTATTAATTATTTAAATTAGTTTCTAAATCAGTGACTAGAGGATAGCTAATATGATGTCAATTTTTAAAAAGGGCTCTATAGGAGATCCTGGCAAATACAGAACGGGGCTATGCATATGACTGTGGCTCTGTCTTCGGATATCTTCTCTAGTACCCTCAGAAGAAGTGAAACTGGACAAAAGGCGTAGAGTAGATGATGACTCCAGTCTATCAAAAATGCATCCCCCAGTGATTTCAGCCCCAGACCCGTCCTGGAGTAGTATTTTGGGCATTTTGTGTTGAGATGTGTCGCAAACAGGTCTATAGTGGGGAATCACCATCTTTGGAATAGAGAATGAGTTACAGTTGGGTTGTGTTCCCATTATGCTGGGAAAAAAAATGCCTGCTTAGGGCATCGGCAATGGTATTGTCCGTGCCTGGGAGATATGTGCCTATAATGTTGACTTTGTGGTGTATACATCAGTTCCATAGCCTTGTGGCTTCTGCACAGAGGAACTTGGATCTGGCTCCGCCCTGACGGTTGATGTAGTAAAGCGTGGTAGTGTTGTCAGTGAAGATTTGAACCGTCTAGAAGTGAAACTTTGGTAGGAACATCTGGCATGCATTGAACACTGCCCTGAACTCCAGGAAATTGATATGTTGGAAGGCCTCCTGTGCATTCCATTGTTCCTGAGCATAATCGCCCGCACAGTGGGCTCCCCAACCTAGAAGAAACGCATCCGAAGTAATTTGAATCGTGGAATGTGGACAGTGGAAAGGCACACTTGAAAGCATGTAGGAGAAGTCCACCATGTTAGGGATTGTCGTACCCTGGATGGTACCATTACTAGTCTGTGTATATCTTGATTGCCTGGGTGATAGATTGAGGCCAGCCATGTTGGAGGCATCTGAGGTGTAACCTCGCATGTTGCACTACATATGTTGTGGAGGCCATATGTCCCATGAGTTGCAGACAAGTAAGTATGGGCACCTTGGGACTGATAGGAAATGTCTGCATGAGATTCTGTATTTTGTGGAATCTTTCCTGAGGAAGATAGGCCTTGGCAGTTGTAGAATCTAATTGTGCCCCAATGAACTCGATGGACCTTTGCTGTATGAATAAGGATTTCGGGATGTTGACTATAAGACCCAGATCTGAAAATAAATTTATTGTGAGTTTGGTGGCACAAAGGGTATGATTGTACATATGCGCCTTGATTAGACAATCATCCAGGTATGGGAATATCATAATACCCTGGCAATTTAGATATGCAGCGACCACTGACAACATGATGGACCAGGCACAGCTGAGGGTGTCTGCTCAGGGCGAATTGCTCAAATTCGGGGCTCTCTATAGCCCCCAGACTGGAGACCCTCCCAAATAGGCCACAAACCAGTCCCATAGAGCGCTTCAGCTGCCTGGTTGGCCAGCCAGAAGCCTCACGAGCAAAACCCCTTCAGCACCCCAGCAATATCTGTGCCCCAGATGGCCCCGGGCCTCATACACAGGTGAGGGGTTTTAGAGTCCAATCTCACCTTCCCCGAACAAGTTCTGTCTGGTTCCAAGAAACCATCCACAGATCCCAGGTCAATTTACCCTCTGGATCTTACCCACAAATCACGCTGAGCCAGTCCTTTAGAATCTAACATCTAAAGGTTTATTACTAAAAGAAAGAAAAGCCTGAGAGTAAGGTTGTTAAAGTATCATACATTACATGCATCGAGTCTCCCAGTTCTCGATGCAGGCTCGTGGCAGAGATGTTATAACTGCTGGCTTAAAAGTCTTTGGTGTACATCCTATGTTCGGATGGGTCCACAGTTCTTCCCAGCTCATGATTCCCTGTGAGGCTGCATCTGGAGTCAGGAGCAGATCTGAAGACAAAATGGAGACTGCCACACGGCATCTTTATACCTCCTTCCTGGTCTCTTCTTGGCTGCAGCAGGTCACCTGGCCCCTGGCCTATCCCTGTGTTCCCTGCTGGTAGCCCCTAGGTATCAGTCACCATTCTTGAGGTGTGTCCTTGGCCTATAGAGGGCTATTGTTCCATAGAGACTTGCTCAACAGAATGTCCATAGGCTGAGCTGCTTTGTCCATAGTTCAACCACATACAGAGAAACATTTGATATCCACACAAAGTACATGCTTATAACTTCATACACAGACATTATACAATTACATGAATAGCATATATGGAATCAGAAGGAAGTAAGATTTGACACCTCATATGGCCCCCTTTGTACCACTTTTGGGGCCAACACTCCCCCACCCCATGGGTACAGCAGTGATCCGGCTGATCAACTCAAAATCCAGTAATGTGACACCCTGGCGATGTAGATATGCAGTGATCACTGACAACGTCTTGGAAAAGACCCTGGGTTCTGACGATAGGCCAAAAGGAAGGACCTTGTACTGAAAGTGCTATGAGCCTATGACGAACCTGAGGAAGCATCTGTGTGCTGGATGTATTGTAATGCGGAAATATTCATCCTCCAAAGAGAGGGACATGAACCGATCTCCTATGTTCAGTGCTGGAAAGATAGAAGCCAATGTCACCATCTTGAATTTGTGTTTCCAGAGGTACCGACTGAGACATCGAAAGTCCAGAATGGGCCTCCATCCTCCTGATTTCTTCTTGGTGAGGAAATACCGAGAGTAGAATCCTTTGCCCTGAAATTGTTTGGGCACTCTCTCCACTGCCCCGATCTCTATGAGTCGTAAGACCTCTTGCATTAATAGGGTGTCATGAGATGGGTCCCTGAAGAGGGACAAGGATGGAGGAGAGGTAGGAGGAAGAGACAGAAGTGGAATCAAGTATCCAGATGTTATCAGTATTCAAACCCAACGGTCGGTAGTGATGGCAAACCACCTGAATTGGTAAGGTCTTAGGTGATCGTGAAATAACTTCTGTGATCCCAGATGATATGTGAGGGGAATGGTCCGCAGCCCCTCAACAGGACCGTCAAACTGGCTGTCTGTTGTTTTGAGAATTGGGCACCCGACCCGTCTGTGGCCGACGCTTCTGTTGGCGAGGTCATGCAAATGAAGCCCAGGATGTTTAAATCCCGGGCTTCATTTGCAAGTTCGAATGCCTACATTAGCCACCCTAGTTCAAACTAGGGGGCTAGTGTAGACATACCCTTAGAGTCCTTATCCGAGGCCTGGCTCCTGTACTGTGGCACACATGCTCATTGTCGCGCCGCATCAACCACCAAGGAATTGGGAAGCGGATGCGTAAACAGGAATTCTGACCCCTTGGGTGGCACAAAGTATTTTTGTCGGCCTTTTTATTTGTAGGTGGGACCAATGCTGGGGTTGCCCACAGTTCATTGGCAACCTCCAAAATGGCCTCATCGAGGGGAATAGCCAATTTAGGAGGTTGGGACATCTCTAGGTTTTTGAAGAGAGAGTGGTGTTTACTCTGAATCTCAGTGAGCTGGATCTCCTGAGAGAGAGTGACCATTTTAAAAAGCTCCTGGAATTGTCTGATATATTCTGGGAGTGAGATGTTGCCTGGTATCACCACCTCATCCGGTGAGAAAGATGAAGGGTCTGCAGGAGACTCCTAAGGTTGATGGGGCTGTTCGAAGCGTTGCTCCTCCTCAGCGTGGGGGGGGAGGCGGTGGCGAACATGGACTATGTGCCAATGGGGGTGGGTCAATAGCCAGTGAGTAACGTAAAGATGAGTCGCGCAACCTGGGCCTGATCGGTGATCTGGAGGATCAGTGATAGGCACGGTGATATGGTGAATGGGTTTTATAGTGGGTCCATCTGTCATATGGATCCCTATAATAGTATGAGGAGTGGGATGGTGAGCGATCGTAATGATACCTGCTGTAGGATCTCCTGTAGGAGTAGCTAGGAGATCGAGGAGACAATGGAGGTGAGTAGGACCTTCAGCTCAAGGGAGAGGGAGAGACGGAAAAGCGATGGTGCCGGGAGTACTGACCCAATCGGTACCGGTGCTCTCTTGGCGGTGTTAAGAAAGGCGATGGCAGGTGCTCCATGGAGGGGAACCTTCTAGGTGGTGACCTCCTCGGTGACTGGAGTGGAAGAGGTGAGGAGGGTTCTGGAGAAAACGCCTTGGATGGGGAGCATTGCCACCGCGTTTTGGCTGTAGCCTTTCTGGGCTGTGCCCATGTTGGTGCCGATATCAGTCCCAGATTGTCCGGTCTATCAGGAGGAGGTATGGAGACCAGTGCCGTCTGTGATGCCAGTGACATCGGTGCTGCAGTTGGTGCGGGGTCTTCCAAGTGACTTGGTGCCGCTTGGGAGTCAGAGGTGGTGGGTGCCTGTCTTGGGGTCGGTGCCAGTGGTGTCGGCGCGGTTCAAACTGAACTCGCCGGTGCGGACGGTGCCAGTATGATGTGCCTAGACATTGCCGGTGCCTTGGGCCTCGGTGCCAGTGGATGACTCACTATCGGCTCCGAGGGGCTGGATTTCACCGCTTTAGATGGTGCCGGCCGCAGTTTGGACAGGCCAGAAATGCCACGTTTGTAGCCAATGCTCAATCTGTCGCGTGAAGTGGCAGGCAGAAAGCGGGTCAGAGACGGCTTAGTCTTTCTGGGAGGCACAGTGGTGGGAGAGGAGGCTCTGCACTTCTGTGGCTCCGAGGAGGGCAGTGCAGTGTAGGCAGATCCCTGAGGCTGTAGGGCCTTATCAAAGAGAATCTTCCTGAGCTTCATTTCCCTTTCACGTCTTGCTCTGGATGAGAGCTTGGAGCAATGAGGGCATTTTTGTGGGACATGGCCCTCCCCTAAATAGTGAATACAGGAGGAGTGGCCATCTGAGGCAGGAATGGCCTCTCGGCATACGTCGCATTTTTTGAATCCCGGGGAGCCGGGCATTGTTGCAGTCAGTCACTTAGCTGTCCACGTAAAAATAATTTTTTTTTTTAAACAGCAAAGGAATGAACTGGGAGAAGAAACATCAATTTATATTGAAGGTAAACAACTTTAAGATAGTAAGAAGAACCAACTGAGAACATTAAACTTGTGAGGAAAACTCCATTTTGTTTTGTTTTTTTAAACAGTAACAGGTGAAACTCCAAAGAGGGGAAAAGGTAAGTAGAAACTAATTTTAACAAGCCTGAATTCCTCGTGACCGAAGAGGTCCAGGGAGAAGAGGGTTGCTCCATCTGCAGCCTGAGGTGGTTAAAAGGAACTGGCTCAAACTGGACCGAGCAGCACAAAAGGGTGCAAAAGCTGCGAGACGCTCCCCGCACATGTGCGGTCCAGCAGGACTACTGCTGCAAAAATCTCCGTCCTGAGGCACCGGGGCAAACCCAGCATTTACAGTGGAGCACCCACAGGGACTCCTCGAAGAACTTTCAGTGACGCCAACGGAGCTCTAGTCATTGGTGTTGTAGACTTTTGTTTCACAGGCGCCAGGGCAGAATCAAGCCTTGGGGCTGTGGCCAGTGCCAGAGTCGCTTCCCTATGGAGGGAAAGGCTCAGTTCAGATATGCTGCGGTTCATCTTGTGCCTGTCAGCATGCTGAGACATAATCTATCCCGAGGTACCCAGCTTGTCACCCACGCTCTTCCGCGAAGACAAAGAATGTCGGGGGGGGGGGGGATTTTTTGCCCGCTAAAAGCCCCGAAGATGTAGGTGGTCCGGGCAGCTCGGTGTCAGCAAGCTGCAACGCCTTACTGAAAAGAAGCATTTTAAGCCACATCTCATGGTCGCGTTGGGCCCGGGCCATCAGTTTCAAACTGCGTGGGCATTTCTGAGGGATATGGCCCTCGTCCAAACACTTTATGCACATTGAATGCCCATCTGACGCTGGCATTGCGTCGCAGCACTCTGCGTGCTTCTTGAAACTGGGAGACCCCGGCATTACTATAACTAATAATATGAAGTGAAAAAGGTTTTTTTTTAAACAAGAACTAGAAGTAAGTATTTGACTATACCTATAACTAACTATAAACTTTTAAGCAACTATCTACAACTTTTACAGGTTTCTTTTTCAGACTGAGGAGAAGGTGTTTGCTCCGCCTGCAACCGTGAACAGTTAGAAGGAACTGGTGGGAGCCGGACCGCGCGCAAACTCACAAACGGCAGGAACAGCATGCGCCACCGCCGCCACCGCGCACACACAGTCCAGCTAAACCATGGCTGAGGAGTCTCCGACCTGCAGCGCCGGGACAAGCCCGACACCTAGAATGGAGCACCCACGGGGACACTACCCGAAGAAGAAGTGAGTATTTCTTCATACAATGGACAGTCAATCTGTAGAACTCTTTGCCAGAGGATGTTATGAAGGTCAAAACTTTAACAAGATTTTAAAAAGAGCTAGGAAAATTGATGGAGGATAAGTCCATCAATGGCTGTTAGCAAGGATGTCAATCTGTGTGGACTATGTGGCCCATAACCATAACCTGTACCTTTTGAGAACATAGGGTTGGTGTCCCTACCGTCCATTTTCCAAAAGTTGGGAATGGGCGACAAAGGATGGATCAGTTGATGATTATATGCTCTGTTCATTGTCTCTGGGACACCTGGCATTGGCCACTGTTGGAAGACGGGATACTGGACTAGATGGACCTTTGTCTCCTCGATCTCCTAGCTACTTCTACAGGAGATCCTACAGCAGGTATCATTACAATCGCTCACCATCCCACTCCTCATACTATAGCCATTTTTATATTCTGATGTTTTCAGTGGGTTGTTAGCTCTTTTCACAATTCAGAAGGTAAAACAAGATCTGTCAGTTACAAGCAAAAAGGGAGTAGACCAAACACCTGAAACCCTATTTGAGTCAGCTCCTGCAATTGCTGTCACAGAACTACTTAATTTTGCATTAAAACTATTTACTAAGAGTACCTACTTCATATTTCCCCTGGTACAATTAATTACTACAGAACATGAATTCCCCTCCACCAAAAATGATATCTATCAATATATATTTCAAAAGATTAATATTTTACCTGGATGGATCCAATCTGTAGACTGTGTGGCCCATAATCAGAGCCTGTACACAGGGAAAATAACCCTCCACAAACATATTCACCATAAAAATTATCCAAGATGATTTAATGAGTATTTTCACCAATCGACCATAATTGTGTGCATTATGTAGAGGTGGGAATAAATGATATTTCATGGTAGTAGAATAAATTAATGTTGCCTGGACTGTAAAAGTCACTGCTGGCAAATTTAGGGATTGCTGCCATGGATTTTGGTTCCAGTTGTGCCATGGATATGCATGATCCTGACTACAGGAAATAATCTTGCTCTAGCCCAGAGAGGATAGATAAATTCACCTAATATATCTTTTCTATCTTTTATTTCTTTTGTTCTAGGCAATCTAAAGATCAGTGTGTAAATAATACCTGCAAATTCCACTGACATTTCTATTTTCTCTCTATTAACAGAGCTTAGGCAAAACCTATCCCATCATTTGGGGGTGCCATTTTTTCCTCCTAACATGCTTTTCACGCACTCTTTCCCCCACACATCAGCCACCATTGCCATTTTATCATACCCCTGGCTGCAAAGCAGGCATTCATTCATACAATAGTGCAGCTGGCATTCAACTCTTTAGAAATCAGTCTTTGGGGCTGAAAGTCCTGAGGTCACAGTGAAACCTGGGTCTCACACAAAGACTTACTGCTGTACTAAATTTGTTATTTTAAAATTGAGAAAACAACCAAGTAATAGCCACTGAGAGATGGATGCTTCTGAGAGGTGGAGAGCTTGCTCACAATGGTTTTTAAGATTCCCTTTTGTGATTTTTTAGCTTTTATCTGTGCCCAGGCTGCAGCATCACTAACAAAAAACATATTAATACAAACTGCAATTTTCATTTCTGAAAATAAAGTCAAAATAAAAGAGAGGTACTTTAAACTAAAAACTTAATTCAAACTTCAACTCATAAGATGCAACATATGTATCAAAGAGTAATAAACAATTGGAATAAGGTACATCTACACTTGCACCCTAGCTTGAGCTAGGGATGCAAATGTAGGTGACCGAAATTGCTAACGAAGCAGGGATTTAAATATTCCATGCTTCATTAGCATGATCTCACTGGCACGTTCCTCCACTCAAATGATTTTTTGAGGAGTAACATTAGTTTGAACCAAGGGGTTTGGTTCGATCTAACGTGTCCCAGCACGCACTTCCACTTTCGAAACAGCTGTTGAGCGGAGTAATACTCCGGCGTGATCATGCAAATGAAGCACGGGATATTTAAATCCCCGCTTCATTAGCAATTTCGGTTGCCTACATTTGCATCCCTAGTTCAAACTAGAGTGCAAGTGTAGACGTACCCATACTGTAGTTCACATAGCCCTGGTCTACACGAGGGAGTTGTTTCAGAATAACCCCCTTATTTCGAAATAATAAGTGGAGCATCCACACTACCAAGCCCATTATTTCAAAATAATGGGCTAGTTACGTCAAAATCTATACTCCTGCTTTCTTTGGGGAATAATGTTTATTTCAAAATAACTATTTTGAAATAGCGGTACTGTGCATACTCCACTGCTGCTATTTCAAAATAACTACTCCCCAGAGTAATTGAAGTAACTTTTCCCCACTGCTTCCTGGGACTCTAAGTTGAGGTAGCATGTCCATAATAATGGAGCCTGCCTCAGACTAATTTTGAGGCTCCCCCAAAGTGAGGACACTCTATTTCAATTTTGTTATTTCAGGAGTTATTATTTTGAATTTAGTTATTTCAAAATAACTTCCTATTTTAGACATGCCCCTATAGAAGTTTATATATTTCTATTTTAAAATAGAAAAATATTAAAACTAGCTATAAAAAAGGAACTGAGTAATTATTTATGAGATACTAAATAACAGCCGTTCCCCGAGTTGCGAATGGTCGAGTTACGACTGTTCGCATTTACGACCAAAGCTCCCATGGAGCGGTCATAAAGGTGGTCCCCGAGTTACGAACGTGACCTGCACTTACAAACAGCGCGGTTGCTATGTAACTCAAGTGTTTGGTCCGTAACTTGTTTGTAACTCGGGGAGAGGCTGTAGTTAATTTATAACCTCTAACTTGTTATTTGGAGCTGAAATTTTAATTTTCTTTCCACACAATTCATGGGAGAAAAACAAAAGTCCAACTGTCTCATAAAAAGAATAAATTAAATTTAAAACTAAAAAATAAATTAAATGCTTACCTAATTTATATTAGGCTGACCCAAAATATTGACAGTTTGAATCAGCATGTTTTTGCAATTATTTAGCGAAGCTTAAGAAATGTATTTAAAACGAAAAATATTTACCACTAAATTTGCCCTAAACTGGCATCTTTTAAAGTATGATTTCTTTCTTTCTTATATGACATGATTATTATACTGTTATGCAGTGGTTTCAAAACTTATTATTAATATATAACTTTTACAGTAATAAATTGTGCTTGTCTACAGAGACAAGTAGGCAGACAGTATATTATCTCTTATTCATTTTTTCATGTAAGGATTTTATTTTCAATGGAGAAAAATATCACAAATACAGAAAAACTACTAACATGTCTACCTTCTACTATTTATCTTTTAATTAAAACAAACTTTACAGTTCACTTGGCAACACATGATTAGTTGTTAACTCCTAGATACAAAGGCAGAGAGATTTGTTATCACATCATCTTCAGCATTTTAAGAGTTACTGAAATCATAATATGGGCAATCTATATTGTATCAGCAGATTGAGTTGCCTTATTGTATAGCAATGATAGTTTATGGCATGAGATTTGTTGATACGCTGAAAAAGAAAGAATTTGAACAGAAGGCTAAGAGTTACCTTTTTAAATTCCCCTTGGCAGTATTTCATTTCACTGGATCTGTATGCGGCATTCCACCATATCCCATTATTACGTGTCAGAAACAGCCGCCACAAAATCCATCTTTCTTTAGGGGAAATTCCCTGTCAAACATGGAGCCAACATACTGGCCCTCCCTTGTCTCCTGACAATCAAGAGATAAAGAAGGAAAACGTGACCCTCTGCATTACTGTTGTATGATTTGATTAAGTGAATTAACAGAACATGTCAGTGCATATTTCAACTGTATTTATATCTTATAAAATTGGATTAATGTGCTATTTATGGAAGTGAGGGACTACCAGTGGTAGACTACATTGTTGGCAGCCACAAAGATTTCTGTTCAGCTCTGGTACTATACTTCACTCCTGATATATAACTCCCGTGCTATTCCAGTCCTAAGCTTCTCTTAGGTAAGAGTGTTCTTCCTTTGACTTCCTGCTGAGTAGACAGCGCCAAAATCCAAAACGAGCTATTTTGACTTCAGCTACACAAATGACTTATCTGAATTTGCATATCTTAAGGGAAGCGGTATGGACTGATTATGAATATCGATAAAACATAGCCAATGGTTTTTGGAGACAAGGAAATAGGAAGGAAGATCACTGTAGATGAGATCAAACTAGAGAATGTAAAGAAGTTCAAGTACTTGGGGAGCAACATGACGTATGATCTAGACTGTAAGAGGGAAATAGCAACTAGAATAGAGAAAGCAAGAGTGAGTTTGAAGGCAATGGATGAGATCTGGAAAAATAAAGCGATTAGCTTAGGAATGAAGCTGAGCATCTTGAAAACGTGTGTATTTAGCAGCACATTGTACGGATGTGAGACATGGGTGATAACAAAAGATTCGAAAAGAAGGATATTCGAGGGGAGTTGTTATAGAAAGATCCTGAGAACAGAATGGATGCAGAAGGTCACCAACGAGGAATTATATAGGAAGATACAGCTGAAAGAGAACCTACTGCAGAAGGGTATACAACGGAAGTTACAGCGATTCGGGCATATCTGCAGAATGAACAACGAGCTAAAAGTTAAGACCCTGGTATTCTAGATAATGGATGGTCCAATTAGGAGAGGCAGATCCCACAGAGAATGGGTAGATTATACAGTAGATTGGTGTGGAGCTAGTCTACAGAAACTAAGCCACTCCACATTTGACAGGGAAAGATGGAAGGAAATAGTGAGGGAGGCATCGGACACCAACAGCCCATGGTTGTTGATGATGACGATGATTATGAATTTGACTTTTGCCCTGCTGTGTAGAGGTGCCCTAACTGTACACATCTCAATTCTTTTGTTTTTATTAGAAATTCAAAGCATTTTAGAATAATTATTAATGTTATCCCCCTCCTCATTTAATAGATCTACATTATCTTTGGTATTTTTTACCTTTTTTTCAAAACTAATTTCTCTCTCAAAATTATTTTTTCTACAGATCTTTAATGATCCATATATTTTTGTTTGGTTCTCTTCCATTTCTTTATGTCTAGTACAGTGTAATAGGATCTCAAGTTTTAAGACCATGCAGAGAAATGCAGGATTATTCTGCTGCCTATTACAGCTGTCAGGTGGCAGCATCCTGAATGGATAGGATGAGCTCTTTTGCTGACTCATCTTGGTAGCTAGATCAGTTGCATTCTGTGATCTGAAAGTCATGTATTTAAAAAAAACGAGTCTGAATGTTTCTTAAGGGGCAGAAATAGAAGGTTCCTGCAAAAAGTAACCTGAAAGCAGCCAAACTCAGGCTGAACAAGGGCCTGATATATATTTGCATATATGTAAAGAGTATTTGCCACACAGTCAAATATGGAAATAAAGCAAATGCTTCATTTTATGTCATTTTATGTAAGGTGAAGGATGACAGGCATATCTCCTTACTATTATTAAATAAATGTATCATGAATTTTTTAAAAAGGCATCACCAGACTTTGTAAAAAGATGTTATTTTTAAAGAAGTGTTGCATGACAAAGAGTCAGAATTTTGCACACCATTCTGATGATAGCTCCTAGAAAACTTGGAGCCAGATCCTTCCACAGCAATATCCCTCACAACACACTTTTCAAGATATATCCTACAGATGACTAACACAACATGAGGTGTATCTCATCCAGTGCACTTTATCCAATTCCCAAATGACAATTCACACCCCTCATCCTTGAAGGAAACCTATACAACACCTTCAAAAGATGAGCCTGAGAACTTGAATTCATATTTTTGTTGGACATTAAAAATAATGGACTTACAGAGACACTGGTTTTGTGACCCATTACAACAACTAGTAACACAGCATTCTACCTACTAACCCTCCATTGTCCTATAACTTCAGAAGTGTTAATTCTCCTTTTCATGTGGCCTCCTATAACATATGCATAACTTCTTATACTAAAGGTTCCCAAACTTTTCTTATTGCATATTCCCTTCCAGATCTATCAGCTGCCGGAGTACTCCTACCCTTTTCATCAGTGACACTTTATGTGTTCTACTTAAAACTAACTGTCTTTAGCCATCTGTCCTTGTTCCACTGTTATGAAAAGATATTATTATAATGTGACATACACAAATAAAAAATACCCCCCAAACCTCTGAGTTCTTTGCTCAGGTAGACTGGAGAGTTGATAGGCAACTGAATCTGTGCTGTATGGTAATTAGAGGCAAGGGTTCAGTATGTTAATGTCTGTGTGTATCTATTCTTATTGGTACATCTTGAAGTAAATTAGCTCCTGTATTTTAAAGAACAAATTATTACAGAGTTTTAAAACTTTGTCTGAATAGACTATTACAAAAATGCAATAAATATAATATTAAAATAAAATCCACCATTACTCATTTTTTCCTGTATCCGCTTCCAAGATGTTTCACAACCCCCCGGTATACACATACCAGAGTTTGAGACTATTACCTTATACCATCTCTCCCACTATGTATTAATCTTAAAAAAGTCCTTCTGATCAGAGGAAGAGTCCTGAGAAGCTTCCAAACAGAAATTGGGACAAAAAAGAAATTATCTCAATGACAGTATGTCTACACTGCAGCGTTTTTCCAGAAAAATTGATGTTTTTCCAGAAAAACTATATTTGCATCCACACTGCTATTGCATTCTTTTGACAGAAAGTTGAAAGAATGGAGGGGGTTTTCCGTCAGCAGTAAACCTTTCTACGAGGAAGAAGCCTTTTTCAGAAAAAACTTTTTCAGAAAAAGGCGTGTATGGATGCAGAAGAGGGAATTATTTCAAAAGAGAGGCCTCCAGGAAATAACACAGGTGCCCTGGTGGCCACTCTGTCCATACTAATCACAACTTAAATGCAAGATAGCGTCCAATCAATGTGGACACTATCTTTCACTGCTTTTCGTTGCGCTTTTGTTGTGTGGAAGTTCTCTTTCAAACAAAGTTTTTTCCGGAAGATCTCTTTCAGAAAAGCTTCTTCCGAAAGATGCTTGCAGTCTAGACATAGCCTGACTTGGTATCTCGCATATCCTCGGACCAATATTGCAAATAACCAGACCAATCATAAATGAGTTGCATCACAAAACCATCTTTTGGAAGTTTATCTACTGCATTTGATTTGTTTTCTTTCTTTTTGACTACTTTTCTTTTCCAAAAAGGATAAATCACATTTTCCGATGACCCTTCTTATATTTGTTTTACATATTTTAGAAGGAGCACTAAAGACAAGAACAATGAATAAGTAAACACTCTTTTAAAACCTTATTTTCAGAGGTGTTTAGCATTCATAAATATCAGTGAAGTCAATCGTCTACAAATACTCAATGGATGTGTCTACACTGGGCCACTTATTCCGGAAAATCAGCCGCTTTTCCGAAATAAGCTGCGAGCTGTCTACACTGGCCCTTGAATTTCCGGAAAAGCAACGATGCTCTACTGTACAAAATCAGCCGCTATTCCGGAAAAACTATTCTGCTCCCGCTCGGGCATAAGTCCTTATTCTGGAACACTGTTCCAGAAAAGGGCCAGTGTAGACAGCCCAGTAGTCTTTTCCGGAAAAAAGCCCCGATCGCGAAAATGGCGATCGGGGCTCTTTTCCGGAAAAGCGCGTCTACATTGGCCACAGATGCTTTTCCGGAAAAAGGGCTTTTCCGGAAAAGCAGCCTGCCAATGTAGACGCTCCTTTTCCGGAAAAACTGAAAACGGAATAGTATTCCGTTTTAAGCATTTCCGGAAATTCATGCCAGTGTAGACACAGCCATTGTCTCTTAGTATCAGTACACAATGAATATTAAATAAAACATGATTTTTAAACAATTTAAACTAGTGTAAAATCCTGTTTGGAAATTCTTCACTCATTTTAAGCCTTAAAACAAAATAAGTCATCTTTAAATACAATTAAGTAAAATTAGAAATAAGTATAAAAACGGGATTAAATCAAATTAAAAGGATATGTCTACACTTGAGAGAAAATCGAAGATGCCACTGTCCAGGGTTCAAATTAGTGGGTCTGGTGAAGGCACACCAATTCAAACTGAGAAGGGCACTCTGGTCGATGCTGCTAGTCCTGCTTCCACAAGGAATAAGGGATGTCAAAGGGAGAGTATTCTTGCTTCAACTTTCTGCAGTGTAGACAGTGTGGACAGTGCCAAATGTCAAGTTAAAGTACTTTGACTTCAGCTACACAATTAACATAGCTGAAGTTGTGTATCTTAGGGTACGTCTAGACTACATGCCTCTGTCGCCAGAGGCATGTAGATTAGGCTACCAGGCATAGGAAAATGAAGCAGCGATTTAAATAATCTCCACTTCATTTAAATTTACATGGCTGCCGCGCTGAGCCGATAAACAGCTGATTAGCTGTTTGTTGGTTCAGCGCCGTAGTCTGGACGTGCGGGTGTCGACATCAAAGGCATTTGTCGACCACCCAGGTATGCCTTCTGGGATGAGGTTTACCTGGGTGGTCGACAAATGCCTTTGATGTCGACACCCACGTGTCCAGACTACCGCGCTGAGCCAACAAACAGCTGATCAGCTGTTTGTCGGCTCAGCACGGCAGCCATGTAAATTTAAATGAAGCGGCGATTATTTAAATCACCGCTTCATTTTCCTATGCCTGGTAGCCTAATCTACATGCCTCTGGCGACAGAGGCATGTAGTCTCGACGTACCCTTAATGATGTTAGAGAAGAAACAGGCAACCCAGGAGTGGATGGGGTAAATGGACTTCTTTATTGCTGATGCATGTTTACCTCGGACCCCCAACACGGCATTCTGAGTAGCAATTATTTGTCACTAGTTATCCATTTTAGTACATTCATTTACATGTTACATACATATCTTAGTATGTTAACAAACAGGCAAGTGTAAATTGTTTTCTGGGTTTTTTTTTATGTAAATCAGCATTACATATTGTCTTAATCAGCAGCTGAAAGGGTGGGGGGGAAAAGCTCTGACCATGAAAGTGTTTTGATAGAGCAAGTAAAAAGACAACACAAAGACACTGTTCAGTGCAACTATCTTTCTAGGTTGCAAGGACAAAAGGGAAAACATGCTTAAAGGGCAATGCCTGTTGTGGCTGGACCCCTTAACCACTAATGTATAGCTATCCTAGATCCCTATTAATTTTGATATATCCCAAAAAAATCAGTCTTATCCTGATATATAAACATACCCCTAGTGTCCACACAGGGCTTTGCACTTGTTTAACTAATTTGTTTTCTGCACCAATTAAAAGTTAAACTGGTGGACCTTTTGACTATAAATAGCACCTTAAAACTGACTTCAGCTGAACAGATTGAAAGCATCAGCCATTAAAACTTCACTACACAGCTTTCAAATGCATCTCAATCCAGGCCTACAATATCAATGTTCTAGTCCTGAAGTTCTCTGAAGCACAAGTAGTGAAAGTATGCAGTGGGCAAATGTAGTCTGAGACAAGAATACTAAATTCCTTTTCACTTCTGAACTACTATTAATGGGAATTTTACAGGCCCATCCAAAAGAGTCAAGGAAACTTTCAATTTAGTATAATTCACTTATGTTGTTCATTTTATACAGCTAGGGTGTGTCTAGACTACAGAGTTTTGTCGACAAAAGTGGACTTTTGTCGACAAAACTATACCTGCGTCTACACTACCGCTGAGTTCTGTCGACATAACGTCGACAGAACTCAGCAGTTTTGTCGACACTGGTAAACCTCATTTTACGAGGCATAACACCTTCTGTCAACAGAGTTTCTGTCGACAGAAGGTGTTATTGAATGTAAACTGTCCTTTGCGTCTACACTACCATGTCGACAAAGCAGCTTGCTTTGTCGACAGAACTCAATGTAGTCTAGACGCTCTTTGTCGACAGAAGTCGACGTCTAGAAGCCTGTAGTCTAGACGTACCCCTAGAGACACATACAAAAAACTCTGACTTTAGATGTGGAAAATACATTTACATAATTGGAGACTGTCCCCAACTGAAAAAAAATATTTAAAGGACTGATTAATGGCTATTCCACTTAAGAAATTGTCACCCTTAAAAATCTCATCCAATCAGAACTTGCATTTAGGAAACCAACTAAATTTATCCTCTAAATAACTTTTTTTAGGTGGATGGAATGAAATGAAAGACAAAGAAATGGTAATGATAAAATGCTTTTTCCTATGACACTTCACTGTAACTGAAGATTATAAAGGCTAAGAAATTTCCAGTCTGGATGAAAGGCTTTTTAAACCTTCTAAGTCTTTTGTTGTGCTTGTGATTACAAGTTGAAATGATTGATTTCCCTCTATGACAGTATCTTAAATTGTGTGTCACACAGACAAAATGTAAAGCTTGATAAGTCCACAGTTCAGTTTTAAAAAGTCATTCACGGAAGCTCAAAATTTAATTAAGCAAAACATTAGATCAATTAAGACTAAATGGTAGTGTAAAATATTAAGGTAAAACATGTATTAGTGTGACATTTGCATTTTTATGAAATATGAATCACAAAGAAATAAAAATGCTTCTAAGTTTCAGTGAACTCCCTGTTAAAAAACCTTGTTTCCATGGCAATGCTTAGAGTAAGTTTTTACAGAATGTAAGATATAGATTTTTTTTATTTAAAAAAACAGTTTAAATGAAAAAATAGTAACACTGTCTCTTTTCAATTTTCTAATATGCCCGAGAGGTACAGAATATAAGTTACTAAGATATCAGTGCCAGGAAGAATGCAGAACATGACCCCTTGTTATCTTTTGAGCTTGTGGTGTGCTTTTAAATAGGCACATACACCAAAAAAACTCTTATAAACACCCTAGTAGTCAAACAGACAATAGAGTTATTGTCCCTTCACAGTCTATGGGTATGTCTACACTACCACCCTAGTTTGAACTAGGGTGGTAATGTAGGCAACCGGAGTTGCAAATGAAGCCCGGGATTTGAATTTCCCGGGCTTCATTTGCATAAAGCCGGGCGCCGCCATTTTTAAATGTCCGCTAGTGCGGACTCTGTGCCGCGCGGCTACACGCGGCACGGACTAGGTAGTTTGGACTAAGCTTCCTAGTCCGAACTACCGTACCTCCTCGTGAAATGAGGAGTAACAGTAGTTCGGACTAGGAAGCCTAGTCCGAACTACCTAGTCCGTGCCGCGTCTAGCCGCGCGACATGGAGTCCGCACTAGCGGACATTTAAAAATGGCGGCGCCCGGCTTTATGCAAATGAAGCCCGGGAAATTCAAATCCCGGGCTTCATTTGCAACTCCGGTTGCCTACATTACCACCCTAGTTCGAACTAGGGTGGTAGTATAGACATACCTTATAAGCCTAGGAAGGTTGGTTCAATTCGGTAAGTTTTTAATTATACCAACTCTCATTAAGGAGATCAGTTGAAATTCCTCTACAAAGGCTATCTGTGATAGAAGTAGCCAAGTGGTGCTCTTTTTGCATTCCAGGTCTAAGGAAAGTTGCTTAAATCTCTAATGAGTAATCAAGGATTGAGGTTTCCAGGCTACAAAAATCCTGTTGTGGCAAAAGAGTCAGAAACCTAACACCCGAATCAATACTGTATTACTCTCTCCACAGGCAAGAGCTACTAGGTCAGGAAAATCATGAAAAATTCATAGCGGAGGTGGTCAAGTCATCCATAAGCTAGAGAAAATAATGCTATATCTAAAAATCCCTTGAGCAATCGAAGACACTTTATAGATTTCACCGTGGATAAGTGCTGGTTTGTTTCATCTATGTCCCTAAATACTGTTCCTATCTTATTTCTGACAGTAAATGGGGATGTCTTGATCTATATTTACTGTCTTTCTTATTTACTTTTTTAATTTCTCAATCTCCCTACTCTGCCATTGCAGTAGTGACCCCACGTGACAATTCTGGTTCACTGCTTGACATAGAAAAATAGGGTAACGCATCATGGATAGGGTAACGCATCAAAGCCCTTCCTAAGTGTAGATTCCTCAGAAGGGTTAGGTATAATTCTGAGAATCAGGAAAAGTTATCAAAAGCCCTGCTCTTCTCTATGGAATCACTCTTCAAAAGGGATAAAGAAAAAAGCCCTATCTCACATATAAACTCTAAATTCTCAAGTATAAAAAAGCAAGATGCAATCTTAGTTCACAGAACCATACAGAAAGGAAAATATGTAATGGAAGAACCACCCTTGGGAATGGCAAGGAAACAAAGATTTCTGCATGATTAGTAAACTTGCCTTGGTGTCTTCTTGTTAGCCTCAGAATCAAGTTTGTATCTAACAAAGCAATGGTAAAAAAGTAAGAAGTGGAACAAAGATATTCATGATATCCTAGAGAAACTGATAAAAGAACTCTAATAATAGCAGATGATAGAAATCCAACTACAAGTACCATAAAGTGACATTTGAAAATTCTAAAAGAAACAGTCTAATAAAAACCTCTGAGCCTTGGTCTACACTGGTTATTTCAAAATAACTCACCTTATTTCAAAATAACAAGCGCTGAGTCCACACTACCAAGCCCATTATTTCAAAATAATGGGGTGGTTATTTTGAAATAATAATGCCAGCTTTACACAAGGAATAACACTTATTTCAAAATAGTTATTTTGAAATAGCTATAGTGTGGATGCTCCACTGCTTCTATTTTGAAATAACCACTCTCCAGACTAATTCAAAGTAATTACTCCCCAGTGCTTCCTGGGGCTCTAAGTCAAGGTAGCGTTTCCACATTAAGGGAGCCTGCCTCACACTAATTTCGAGGCTTCCCGGTAGTGTGGACGCACTAATTTGAAATAAAAGCTTCAGAGGGGAAAACTTAAAAAACAACAAGTAGTCTTGCAGCACCTTAAAGACTAACAAAACATGTAGATAGTATCATGAGCTTTTGTGGACACAACCCACTTCTTCATCTGATATCATCTACATGTTTTGTTAGTCTTTCAAGTGCCACAAGACTATTCGTTATTTTGAAATAGTTATTTTGGGAGTTATTATTTCAAAATAAATTATTTGAAATAATTTCCTAGTGCCCTGAGAAATCTACAAAAGACACCTTTCCCAAAAATGCTCAAAAATCAGAAACTCTCCAAGCAGGACTAGCTGAGAGAAGGAACAGGCAATTTCTTATCTGGATAGGAGTTAGACATCTCTGATACAAGACATGATATATGTGGATGAGGAAAACATACAGACTTAGATCTGCCTTGTTGAAATGAGCCAAATAATGTCCCCAAAGACTCTAAGCTGCCGTGGCATTAAGAAAATCAGACAAATTAAGATGAAACATACCTGTCAGTACATACCATCCATCTCCTGTCCAATGCAAGACTATACTCAAATATCTTGTCTACTCTAGTATTTTGTAGTTTTAAATATTTTAAGAAAAGTTCACTCAACTATAACTGTAGTTTCTCTGAGTATATTGTGTCCGAAAAGCACAACTTTGAGGAAAACAGACTTATCCTTATAGAATATTAGAGAAATAATGATGAGATGTAAGTGCCTGCATGTAACACTCTCTTTATCGAAGTAGTGGCAACTAGAAACCAGCTGTGGGTAATATTTTTTAAAGTGTCTCTGGGTATGTCTACACTACAGTGCTAATTCGAACTAACTTAGTTCGAATTAGTTAATTCGAACTAAGCTAATTCGAATTAGAGCATCTAGACTTAAAAACTAGTTCGAATTAGCATTTTGCTAATTCAAACTAGTGCGTCCACACTGATTGGACGCTGGGGAGCACTTAAGGGCGGCTGAAACCGGTTCTGGCAGGGCATCAGGTCAGTAGTTGCTTTGTGTGGCTGCTGTCTGAGGCTATCTGAGGCTCGTGCTTAAAGGGCCCCCCTGGACAGCCGGTTCTCAGCTTTTCCACTTGCCTACCTCGCCGAGGGACAGCAAAGCGTTTTTCTCTGTGCCCGTCTGTGTCAGTGCTTCCCTTCGGGGACGCCGCCACAGGTGGCAACATGGAGCCAGAGCTCACTCTGCACTTTCTGGTGCAGTTTCTGGACTTGCTGCTGCAAGCCTGCCAGCAATGGCTGGAGGCTGCCTGGCACCACCTGGTGCACGTCAGCCCCCTGCCTCTCCGCCTGGCCACCCTGGGGGCCATGGCCCAGCTGCGGTGGCGCCCGGGTGCCGGCGTGCCCCGCTGCATCTGGCGTCTGGACACCAGCAGCAACTGGTGGGACCGCATTGTCCTGGAGCGCTGGGGAGACCAACAGTGGACCCAGAACTTCAGGATGAAGAGGGACACCTTCCTGGAGCTCTGCGAGTGGTCGCCCTGCTCTGCGCAGAAGGGACACTCACATGAGGCTCGCCATCCCCCTCCAGAAGCGTGTGGCCAACGCCCTCTGGAAGCTCTCCACGCCGAACAGCTACTGATCCGTCGGGAACCAGTTCGGCGTGGGGAGATCCACCGTCGGAGCAGTGCTCATGCAGGTACAGCACTCGTCGGCCACTGGGCCGGGGGGGGGGCTGCCAGGAGGGGATGGGCCGCCCCAGGGAAAACGGGGGGAGGGAAGGGAGGGTCTCTCCTGGCCATACTACACGCCGCCCGGGGGGGTTGCTCCCGGGAGTGGGGCGCGGGGCACTGCCAGGACACGAACACTCCCAGCCACCCAGGTGCCCCAGTGATTCGCGCTTTGCTGTGTCTCTCTGCAGGTGGTCAAGGCCATCAACCGGGTGCTGCTCCGCAGGGTGGTCCGCCTCGCTGACCTGGACGCCATCATCTGGGGGTTCGGCGCCCTCAGCTTCCCCCTCTGGGGGGGGGCATCGACGGGACGCACATCCCCATCCGTGCCCTGGAACACCAGGCCTCCCGGTACGTCAACTGCAAGGGGTACTTTTCCGTCCTCCTGCAGGCCGTGTGTGACCACCGGGGCCAGTTCACAGACATTAATGTGGGCTGGTCCGGCAAGGCACATGACACACGGGTGTACCGGAACTCCTCCGTGTGCCAGAGGCTGCAGGCCTGGACCTTCTTCCCCGACCGCCACATCAGGGTCGGGGACATGGACATGCCCGTGTGCCTGGTGGGGGATGCGGCCTACCCCCTACAGTCCTGGCTCATGAAGCCCTACACGGGGCACCTCAACCCCTCCCGCCAGGCCTTCAATGTGAGGCTGTCCAGGGCCCGCATCGTGATTGAGGGGGCCTTCAGGCGACTGAAAGCCCGATTTAGGTGCCTCCTCACCTGCCTCGACCTCGCCGAGCACAACATCCCTCCCGTGGTGGCAGCATGTTGTGTGCTGCACAATTTGTGCGAGAGGAAGGGGGAGGCTTTCCTGCCAGCCTGGGTGGCTGAGGCTGACCGCATGGCTGGCCACTACGTTCAGCCCTACAGCGCCGCCGTCCGGGAAGCCCAGCGGGGAGCCGTCCGGATCCGGGAAGCCCTGCAGGAGAGCTTCCATGTGGAGGAGGAGGACTGAACTCTCCCTGCATGCCCCACTGGGGCCTTCTTCCACCCTCCCTCCCTTCCCCTTTCCCCTCCCTAACCTCCTTTCCTAATGTCAAATAAAGACACCTGTTATGGCAAAAAAAACCCTCTCTTTATTTTACATAACTGGGGTGGGGGGAGGGAGGAGTGAGGGTGGGAAAGGGGAGGGGGAAACCTGGGAGGAGGGAGCTGGAAGGGGGTGGAAGGGGAGGAAGGGAAAGCTCAGGCTTGGGGGTCCGGCTGGATCTCCTGTCTCGCAACATTCTCGGGGGGGGAATGAGTGTGGAGGGTGGGGCAGGAGGGACGGGGGGTGCGGAGGAAGCGGGAGAGGGAGCAGGGGCAGCAGGGGTGGGAAGAAGGGCGAGAGCTGGGGCAGCCACAAGAGCCGGAGCAGGAGGAGGCAGGAACCGGTCAACCAGGGACTGGAGGTGGCCTCTGAGGGCACAGCTCTGCTCCTCCAGTGCATCCACACTCCACTGGTGCAGCCAAAGGTCCTCCCGGACCCAGTGCTCCTGGTTGCAGAGCAGCTGCTCCATGAACCGGAGGTGCCGCTGCTGGTAGTCCTCCTCATTCCTGGCACGCCTGCTGGCCCGGGTGCGGGTGGCTGTTGCAGGCGGGATGGTGTGCCCTGCAGTCCCCGGTGCTGCGGCTGTGGTGAAACAAGAGCAGCAGTCAGTTCTCCCTGGGGACAAGGTGGGTGAAACCCAGCCCCCCTCTACAAGGCCAAGGCCCCTGCATGACACCCAGCTGCTGCTCCATGGTGGGCAAGGCCCAGGTGCACGGTCCCTGGGCTCCCTTTCCCCCCCACTCCCCCGTACACATAAGGGGAGCATGATGGTACTCACAGGTGGAGGCCTCCCCAGCCTTGGACGACACAGGAGATGTGGTCTGTGGGGTTCCTCGGGGGTCCTGGGTCCTGGGCAGGCTCCCGGAAGGCTCCTGGTTCTCGGCATCTGCAGGCTCCTGGTTCTCGGCATCCATAGGCTCCTCCTCCTCGGTGTCTGGGACGGGTCCCTCTGCCCCGGGGTCGATGACCACCTGGGGGGCATGGACGGCGTGAGCCCCCAGGATGCGGTCAATGGCCTGAAAGTGGGGGAAGGCCACCGGGTCGGCCCCTGGTAGGCAGGCCCGGGAGTAGGACTGCCGCAGGTCCTTGATCTTACAGCGGACCTGCTCCTGGGTCCGCTGGTGGCCTCTGGCGGCAGGCTGTCAGCCATGCGGCCATACACGTCCGCATTCCTGTGGCTAGTGCAGAGATCATGGACATTGGAGGCTTCCCCCCAAACCTCGATGAGGTCCACGATCTCCACACTTGACCAAGCGGGCGCCCGCCTCTTGCGGCCCCGGGCAGGCTCCTGGGAGCTGCCAGACTGGTCCCGGGAAGAGGGGGAGGGCTGGGTGGCAGCGGGTGGCTGGCTCATCTTGTGCCAGGTGCAGGGTCTGCTGGCTGGGTGCTGGCAGGCTTGCAACTGGCACAAACTGTGTAGCCAGCCTGTGGCCCTTTAAGGGCTCCGGGGCTGGGAGGGGGGCAGACAAGTTTCCCTGGTGTTGGCCAGAGTGGCCACCAGGGCAAGATGGGAAGGGTTAGCCTCCCACTAGTTCGAATTAAGTGGCTACACAGCCCTTAATTCGAACTAGCTAATTCGAACTAGGCATTAGTCCTCGTAGAATGAGGTTTACCTAGTTCAAATGAAGCGTTCCACTAGTTCGAATTAAGTTCGAACTAGCGAAGCGCTAGTGTAGCGCCTATCAAAGTTAATTTGAACTAACGTCTGTTAGTTCGAATTAACTTTGTAGAGTAGACATACCCTAAGTGAATTAGGAACCTATGTACCATATTCAAAATTGGTACAGCCTCTTGGCATTGAGATTCAAGCCTCTAAAGTTATGTCTACTCACCAGCATTATTTCGGAATAACCGACATTATTCCAAAATAACAAAGAGCGCTTCTACGCAGCAAGCCATTATTTTGAAATAATGGCAAGCTGGAGGATTTTTTATTCCAACTCATGGTAACCGAGTTAAGCTATTTCGACTTCAACTGACGTAGCTGTAGTTGTGTAGCTTATTCCAATTTTATTCCGACTTTAGCCCTGCTGTGTAGATGTAACCTAAATACCTTACTCAATTGTGAAAATGGAACTTATGGTCTTAAATCATTTAAGCACTTTTGAAAATTTTACCCACTATCTCAAAATCTTGGTATGGTCATAAAAGGGCCATATAAAATAGTCACATTGTTACTCCAAGATCTGCCCCTTTGGTGTACTCAGTCATTTCTGCTTACTTTCCTGGCAAATTAAAATCTAGGGATTTTTTATTACTCTTTGAACTGAACAACACAGCTAGAAGATGGCTGATTTCTACTCTAGTTTATGCATCATCAACAGAATTGTCATCTAAATTTCAGTTCCCAAATCTTTATTACTGTTGGTGATGCATGAGTTAAAAATAACCCAAGCTTGACTCTTGGGTTACTTTAGCTCATGCATAAGTGAATTTGCAGAGGTGAGAATTAGGGAGAAAACAATAAATAATTAGAAATAAATCTTGCTGCATTGCTAGGGTTGCCATCTTTCTACTTTCTAAAAACCAGATGCTATCACCCACCTCTTCTCCTGTAGCCCCACCCTCCTCTTCCACCATACCCCACCCCATGGCCTGTCTCTTCCCCCCAATATCCTCCTGTTCGACCTCTTCTTCCAAGGCCTCACCTCTGTCCCACCTCTGCTCCCAGACACAGACCCTGCTCCACCTCTTCCTCTTAAAATAATGAATAAGGGATCTTTCGGAAAAAGCTTTATTTTCCGAAAGAGCCGCATCTAGACTGGCGCTTTTTTCCGGCAAAGCTCCGAGCCGGAAAAAAGCGGCAGCCATTTTTATGCAAATGAAGCGGGGGGATTTAAATCCCCGCTTCATTTGCAATTGCTATGTGTCTAAACTGCATCCCTTTTACGGAAAAGGGATGCAGTCTAGACACAGCCATATAGTAATTTATTTAGCACAGGAAATATCTTTTTGTTCTATGCTTATACAAAAAAAAAATAGCACAATGGGGGCTGGTCCTAGATACTAAGGGCATGTCTACACAGAATAACAGACATTCTGAAATAACTCTGTGAGCTTCCACACAGCAAGCCCATTATTTCAAATAAATATCATAATAATGGGCATCTTATTCCAGATTCTGTAACCCTCAGGGTATGTCTACACTACCCTCCTAATTCGAACTAGGAGGGTAATGTAGGCATACCGCACTTGCAAATGAAGCCCGGGATTTGAATTTCCCGGGCTTCATTTGCATAAAGCCGGCCGGCGCCATTTTTAAATGCCGGCTTGTTCGAACCCCGTGCCGTGCGGCTACACGCGGTACGAGCTAGATAGTTTGGACTAGGAAGCCATTCCGAACTATCTGTACGCCTCGTTCCACGAGGCGTACAGATAGTTCGGAATAGCTTGCTAGTCCGAACTATCTAGCCCGTGCCGCGTGTAGCCTCGCGGCACGGGGTTCGAACAAGCCGGCATTTAAAAATGGCGCCGGCCGGTTTATGCAAATAAAGCCCGGGAAATTCAAATCCTGGGCTTCATTTGCATGTTTGGTATGCATACATTACCCCGCTAGTTCGCACTAGCGGGGTAGTGTAGACATACCCTATGTGTGTAGCACATGGAAATTTCTAGTAAAATTCGTAATTATCAATTGCTGACTCATTGAGTTTATATTTTAATGCTAGAAACAGTCTTCTCAGTCAGGCAATATCAATATTTGTACCTACTGGCTTTTCAACCAAGCTCTAGATGTAAAAGTTATTTCTTGCAACATAATAACTGCTTATCGTTCCTGGCAAATCAAATCCTTAATGTATTTTCTATCTACAGTTCTCAATGACCTTCCTTAAAGAGTTGGACAGGAAGTAGCTATATTTGATTTGATGCATGAAGTTTTTTGTTTTAACAGAAGCCATTACCCTGGAATGCATTATGGGGTCAGACTTAATATTGTCATTACATTAAGATACAAAATATGACTTAATTTAGGAGGAAATGCCGCTGGACATCATAAAATAATCCACACTTATTTTGATATAATAAAATAATAATGTTTAGCATTAATATAATGTTTATCATCAAAGTGGAATACAAATATTAACTAAGTAGTCTTCACCAGGCCCCTGTGAGATGCTCAGTAACTCGTGCACTTGCTTAGGTTGCTTCTTAGATGTGAAATTAGTAAAGCAATTCTGTCATGAATGGTGTATAGAGTCACAGTTGAAGGCATATACCACTCTTTATAAAAAATTAATAACAATGTCCCTGCGTTAAATTTTTCCCACAGTACCAGAACAAAATTTGTCACAATGAGCCAAGAACATGGAAATCAAAGAACCATAAGCACAAATCTCTTTGCTGATGTTCTGTCACTTCTGCCTATAATGATTTGGGTGAAGAAATGGTTGGGCAAATTATGGCCCATGGGCCATATCCGTCCTATCAAACCTTTTAATCCAGCCCTCAAGGCCACTAGGGATCGAGGTCAGGAGCTTCCCCTGTTCTGGGAGTGGGGTTCAGGGACTAGCCTTGCCCTGCTCTTCATTCTGCAGTTCCCATTGGCTATAAACCACAACCAGAGTATGTCTACACTTGCACCCTCTTTTGAGAGAGTGATACAATTGAAGACATTTGAAATTGCAAATGAAGCTGGGATTTAAATATCCTGCACTTCATTTGCATATTTGCGTTATGACGCTATTTTGAAATAACAGAAGCTGTTAAGACGTGGTTATTCCTCATACAATGAGGTTTACCGGTTATTTAGAGAGAAGGGTTTTCTCTTGAAACAACCACATCTTAACAGCGTCTGTTATTTCAAAATAGCTCTATTTCGAAATAGCGCCATAACATGAATATGCAAATGAAGCATGGGATATTTAAATCCCAGCTTCATTTGTAATTTCGAATGTCTTCATTTGCATCCCTCTCTCGAAAGAGGGTGCAAGTGTAGACATACCCGCAGAGGGAACTGCCGGGGCAGTGCCTGTGGATAGGAAAGCACTAAAAGCTATATGGCCCCACTTTGCTTGAGAACCAGAGGAGGGACAGGCCACTGCTTCCAGGAGCCACTTCAGGTAAACACTGCCCTGATCCTACACCTAATCACCCTCTCCCCCCCCCCCGACTTGGCCCCAACCTTGGCCCCAACCTGAGCTGCTTCCTGGAGGACCATGAATTTCTCATTTTTCCTTCCTCCACCCCGAGTCTGCAGCAGCAGCTGGCATCTTCATCCCTTTCTGCACTCCAATCTCCAATTTCGTGAGCATTCAAGACCCTTCAAACAATTTCCACACCAGGATGTGGCTCTCAGGCCAAAAAGTTTGTCCATCTGTGTGTTAAGGCACCTGTCGTATCTGTCATGTTCCAGAAGACAGTAATTGCTGACCAACCCAGTTGGTGGATTACACAAAATAAAAACCGTAGTTAGAGCTGTGTAAATTCAGTTCAGTGGCTGAATTGAAAAAGCAAAACAAAATAATAAAATAAAATTCATTGCAGGAAAAAAATAATTTTTCAGCAAAGCAAATGTTTCATGTTAAATACATTTAATTTCAACTGAAGTTAAGGGGAAGATGTCTAGCACTTGACAGAAGCTACTTTATACCCTGTAAGAATGAGCTTGTAATTTGGAACGTGTAATGTCAATGGATTTTAGCATCTGTGTTCTTGGCAACGCACACACCAGGGCAGGTGATCTGCAGTCACCAGAGAAGGTGATCAAAAATGCTGAGGTGACATAAACCACAAGGATATTCTAAAAGAGTAGTTCTCAACTATGATTCCTGGGGTCCCTGAGTGGCTGCAGGCAGGCTGCAGGGGGCCCACAAAGCATGACTTGGATTATACTTGCTGGGGCCCAGGGCAGAAAATCAAACCCCTGCCACACAGAATGGCAGTGGAGCCTCAGAAAGAAAAAGGTTGAGAACCTCTGTTCTAAACTGTTATTGGCATGAGGTGGTGTGAAAAATTGCTGTACACTTGAGCTATCACAAGTATCATGGAAAATAATATGCATCACCAGTGTAATGCTGCATGAAACAGACATGTAAACCAATCTTATTACTGATAACATATGTATAGTGGATTATAATATTCCAGTTTCTCATTAAAGAGTATTGAATTATGTCCATATGTTCTCCAAGCAAAATATATTAGGTTGTGTCTAGACTGGCAAGTTTTTCTGCAAAATCACCTGATTTTGCGGAAAAACTTGCCAGCTGTCTACACTGGCCGTTTGAATTTCCGCAAGAACACTGACGATCTCATGTAAGATCGTCAGTGTTCTTGCGGAAATACTGTGCTGCTCCCATTCGGGCAAAAGCCATCTTGCGCAAATCATTTGCGCAAGAGAGCCAGTGTAAACAGCACAGTACTGTTTTCCGCAAAAAAGCCCCGATCGCGAAAATGGCTAGACGTGCTTTTCCGAAAATGCTTTTAACGGAAAACTTTTCCATTAAAAGCATTTTCGGAAAATCATGCCAGTGTAGACGTAGCCTTACAGTATAGAATATAGAAACAACAAGGCAGTGTTTCCTAATGGTTAGGACAGCTCGTTGGGAGTATAGACCTTGAGTTCTATTCTTGGCTCTGCAAATGACAAACTGTGATTTTCAACAAATAACTACCATTCTGTGCCTCAGTCCATCTACACATTTTTTCAGATCTCAATGGGTGTTTTGAGGCTTAATTAATAAATTTTAGTTAAACAACCTGTGGTCCTTGTTTCGAAAGAGATTGTATATCAAAAAGTTAAGGTGAGTGTAACATGGTGGCTTGGGTCTTAACTGCTAGATGGCACAGCTAGACAACATTACTTAGTTGAAGAGGCACACCTGGATTGGATCAGACAATTCTCTATAAAGAAAAGCATGTGACTGTAATGAAACAGGAAATTCAGGAAGGGATTGTAGTCTGCACAGAGTGAGTCAAGGTGATAGCAGTGAAGACCTTGAAATCGAGGAGATGCCCCACACATGGAAGCCTAAAAGAGACCTTATCCAAGCAGGGAAGAGACTGGAAAGGCTCCAGGGAGGAAAGTCTTTGTTTTAAGGTTTTGAGTTTTATTTGCAGTCATTTTATATTAATAAATCCAGTCCCCAAAGAGGGGTATTATGACCAGCAAAAAGAATTGAAGTTTTATTTGAATAATCCAAGAAAGTGTGGCAGGATGTACTGTGACCTTAGCCTACAAAGAGGTACTACAGTTGCCTTGCGTCCCAATTTTACTGAGACTGTCTTGATATTCCTAGAGACATGTAAGCGTGCTGCAAATGACTTTTGAGTCACCTGAAATGTTCAGGTTTTCATTCTGTCAGTCATAATCTTTTGTTTTTTATAATTACAAGGTGTTTACTTGTGCCATATTATTATACTGAGCAGAATATGCTCTGTTTACCTAGAACAAACAATAACGTAGAATAAACATCTCAGTGTGATAAGCAATATGCGTAGTGAGGAGAAGAGCAGAATGAGTACAATGCTATCTGAGGGTGTGTCTAGACTACCTAGTTTTGTCGACAAAAGTGTACTTTTGTCGACAAAACTATACCAGCGTCTACACTACCGCTGAGTTCTGTCGACATAACGTCTACAGAATTCAGCAGTTTTGTCGACGCTGGTATACCTCATTTTACGAGGCATAACACCTTCTGTCGACAGAACTCTGTCGACAGAAGGTGTTATTGCCTGTAACGTTGCGTCCAGACTACGGAGTTCTGTCAACAAAGCAGCTTGCTTTGTCGACAGAACTCAATGTGTCTGGACGCTCTTTGTCGACGGAAGTTTTGTCGACAGTATCTGTTGACAAAACTTCCGTCGACAAAACGCGGTAGTCTAGACGTACCCAAAGGTGTTGTTTTGCTCAGTGTTTCCTAATATCCTCAGTGTTTTGCGTGAATTACTGTCTATACTGCAATTAAACAATTGTGGCAGGCCTGTGTTCGCTGACTCCGGCTCACACAACTTAGGTTGCACAAACTGCAGTGTAGATATTAGGACTCAAGCTGTGCCCCTCTTACCTCATGCGATCCCAGAGCCAAGGCTCCAGCTTGTGCATGAACTTGTACATCACAATTTTAAAACCTTCATCCAGAACCCTCCATTTACTCAAAAAAATCCTTCACTCTGAAAAATACGGATGCATCGCTGTTGCATAAGAATTGAACAATATTGACATCGGCACACTTTTATTTTAATCTTGTCTCATGTATGACCATGTTGGAATGCGATGAAATGGTGATGCCACAAATGTTTTTTAATATGAAAATATGATCAGTTTTCCAAACAGTATGTCTCCCATCTATCTGTCCTTCTTGCAACATTTTTGGCTTGACTTTTTGACAGTTTCTTCTCTCTCTTCCTCCACCCATTTACTCTGTGTGTCTTTATCTCCATCTCACATTACTTCCTCAGTTTCATTTACTCCTGTGTTCTCAGACTGGGCCTACCACTGCGCTAGGTCTCTTCAAGCCTAGCAGTTCTCATTCCCAGAGTAGTGCCTTTCTTTGAATCCGGGGATTGAGCCTGTTCTCATGATGGCTAGAACCCAGCATGTGAGCAGGTGTGTTTCTAAGCTGTTACAGAAAGACAATTACAGTTGGTAAAGTACTAATAAGTCTTATGAACTCTGCTATCTCAATCTGAGCCATGAACAGGTCTAAAGTATTCAGTTTTCACAATATAACTACTAACTGGAATTCTGTATTGACATGAATGTAAGCTAACAACCAGCAATGGAACTTAACTATGAATGAGTGCCTCATCTAGCAGGCTCTTTCTACAACACTGTTCAGGTCACAGGCTCTCTGACTGAAGCAGTACAGATCCACTTTAAATTATTTGCAAGACTAGCACAGAAGAGCTGCCCTATTCTTATTTTAACTTACAAGCATTTATTATTTATTAGCTGTAACAGGGTGATGTGTGGCAGACTGAATTTTTTTATTCTTATAGCCCTAGTTCATTGACGCATATGCTATCTAGGTGTTTTTCCCATTATGGCACATGCATATAGAAAGATAACAATTGCTGTGGAAAACCTTCTTGGAAAAGGGGAATAATGATTTTAATGAGGAAATCAATTTTATATAAAATATGATCTTCAAAAGCAGTAGTCCATATGGAGTACTTTTTATTTAGTATCTACATATATATCAAATCTTTTAAAAAATACTTCCTGGTTTCAGTTGCAAACATTTTACAATTTTGGAAGCAGTACAAGAGATTAGAAATTAAAATAGTGGCAACTTTCACTGTGCTGGCATACCAAGCACTCATTTAATATAATGTCTTTAATAACATATATGTGCTCATGATACTCCACTTAATTACAGATTGAAAATATATCTTTCTGGTAAATTGAAAAGGACTATTCAGAAAAAGGGATATATTTTAATGCTGAAAACTTGACACTGCATCACTGCATTTTTCTTCAAAAATTTTCATGCCTTTCTTTGATATTCTTTGGCTTGCACAACAGGGTGCCAAACATTTATGACAGCTTACAATAGAAAAACAATATTGCTTTTAGTTAACAATGTTAGCTATGAATACATATTGACAGCATTTTCACTGAAGATTTCCTGCCAACATAATACAAAGCAAATAGCATTCAATATGTTGGTACACTCAGGGGAATTAAAGAGTTTCAAAAACAAATTTATGGTATTAGATGTTGAATGTTGGATCTAATGAAAATGCAAATTTGGAAGCATCTCCAACACATACATCATGCAAAAAAATACAGGTTGGCAATATGATAACATTAAGATTGTTTGACAGAAAAAATTCTCTGTGCCTGTTTGACTTTTGTAAACCCATTTTTGCCATGAAAATTAAATATTTTTTCAAAACTCTTCCTGTCTTCTTTCTTTCAAGCATTTTTGTCGATATCAGAGATGAGGTAAACCCACCATCCTAAATGGGCTCACCCCTGAACACTGCGGGAATATTCGTTTGCAGGTATGCATTTACAGTGATTTCTTTTAAGTTCCATTATTAATTATACACTATCACTAATATCACTGTTCCTGAGAGAAACAAAAATTAAGTATTGCTTCCAAATCTGTATGTTAATAATTTACTACAGAACAGCACTTTGGTAAATACATAAAAATAACTATATAAGCTTTATTACACTAAAAGAACATTGTAACTGAAATGTTATCTCATATTAAAATGCATTTACTAATCTGAATGTATATTGACAACATATTAAATTATGTGGAATTAACAGAATATCAGTAATTTCAAGTTTTTTACAGAAATTAACTAAAACAAGTCAACAATACTTATTGTGTTGAGACAGACAAAAACTGTTCAGACTCTGTACTTGTCAAATTTGTTACAAATTTCTATATAATCTTAATATTTATTACTACTCAACTATACCAGGTGGTTTGACTTTTATATCTAGCACAGCTAGCAAAAAAAAAAAAAAAAAAAAAAAAAAAAGCTCACTATCAGGGTCATTTTAAAAAAAGTGTTTACTGAATATGGACTCATCTAAGCAGGTGCCACTTAAAATATACTTAATAAAGGTGACGTGCAAAAGGGTAAAATATACATTCTGGGTCTACTTTGTTGTTTGTTTTTCTTTGTTTTCTGATATATCATTTGGATGTGACATTAAGATCTAGGATTTTTATTTTGTAAAGGATTTAAACTATTTCTTACAGGATGGATATGGTTTAAGGTCAAATTCTCAACTCAGGAGGAATACCACACATGTCTGAAGAGAATCTGATTCAAAATTATGCAAATATATCCCCACAAAGATTTATGGTGAGACACAAAATGAAATTTAGAAGCACAAATCTTTGGTGTCTGATAAGCCCATTAATTTGCAAGCACACACTCCCAACTCTTCATGTACAATATGGACATGTAAATTATAAGCATCAATTCTGTTATTTTCCAGTAGCTCACAAGAAAAGCTTATGCTGATGGAGAAGGAGTAAGAATAGTTCAACTGTTAACATTCACTCTGACTCTCCGATGAATATGCCTTTTCATAGATTACCAACAGATTTTTTTTTCAGTATGTAAGTAGAAAGGATTTTCCTAGGAACTTACTCTGCATTTATTGAAAGGAGATAGCAGAAATTAATGCATCTCTCTAAAGGATAATATAACTAAACATTTACATTTAGATTTTCATGTTTATGAGAATTTTCTGAAAAAAAGTAATTATGTTCTTGTGTGATACCTCTTGATAGGCTAATATTTAGGATAGCTAAGCTCAAATATATAAAATAAGTAAACTACCATTCTTGTCATTAACTGAAAGATAAAGAGGCATGATTAATACATAATAATCACCTACCAAAAGGTAGCTATAGTTCTATTACTGTCATTCTGCTTCAAAGATGTCCAGAAAAAAAGATTGACAGAAAGAAAGAAAAAAAAAAAACCAATCCTACTTGGGTACTCATTTATCAGTTTATAGAAGATAAATGTTTTGAGAGAGATTATTTATATTGTTTTGTCAAAGATATAAAAGCTTCAGAAAGATTACCCTTTCAATGGCAATATAAACCACATTAAACAATGTCTTCTAGATATAGCAGAAAAAAAGTACATGTATGTTAAATCTACAAATACTATATAAGTTTCACTCTCAGGGTATGTCTACACTAGCCCCCTAGTTCGAACTAGGGTAGCTAATGTAGGCATTCGAACTTGCAAATGAAGCCCGGGATTTAAATATCCCGGGCTTCATTTGCATGTTCCCGGGCGGGCGCCATTTTTAAATCCCCTTAATTCGAACTGACTGCCTTGAGGTGTAACAGTTAATCAGAACTAAGGACTTAGTTAGGATTAACTTCTGACTGCTGCGTGTAGTCACAAGCAGTCAGTTCGAACTAAGGGGATTTAAAAATGGCACCCGCCCAGCAACATGCAAATGAAGCCCGGGATATTTGAATCCCGGGCTTCATTTGCAAGTTCGAATGCCTACATTAGCCACCCTTGTTCAAACTAGGGGGCTGGTGTAGACATACCCTTCTATACATCCTTTAGCAAAGAGTAATAACATACTAATTTCCACTTTAGAATATTCTAGTTTTAGGTCCCTGTGTGACATAATCCTTGGTTAGACTAACACGTTATTTACTAAAAGATGTCCAAACAAGATTATCTGATATTAGAATGTTCATCTTAGACCAGAGCAAAGTAAGGTGAAATAATTGTCAAGTCAATCTCTAGCTTACTCTTTATTGCAGAAATAAATTGAACTCTGCTCTAGCTTTTTGACATGTAATTCTGATATTAATGGGTTCAAATCCATTTTTCTTTCCTCTACCTTCTAACAGGAAGCTTTTTGTGTGTCAGAAATCTACCAGTTGCTGGCTAATGCTTCCCTTATGTAAAAAGTCACTGCCTGCAAAATCATCAACAGTGTCATCAGTTTACAATAATGAGCTACAGTTCATTATGGTAGCTCTAGTATGAAAATTAGAAGCTGTTTATGTAGCTCCTCAAACTGCAAGCAGATTATAAGAAACATCACCAGCCTTGCTGTGACAGGAGACATTTTCTATTTAAGGATTATTGGCCATATACTCAGCTGGTATAAACTGGTGTATCTCAAGTAACATCAGTTGAAGATCTTCTGCTATGTATTTAAACTCAGCTCTTTCATTCTGAAGGTCTGTCAACACATTAATCTAGTGTTATTTTCCTTAACTCCCGGAGGCGTGGGGCGAAGGGGGGACAAGAGACAGAAATTAGCAGGCAAAATCATGGGTCTACTATCCTGGGAATAACAAGTTGTTCCAAGTTATACCATTTTCTATTTTAAAAACTATTTCACTAATACATACCACATTATGCTTAGTTTTAGTTATGTATTCAGATTATGGTTACATAACTCAGTACAATTCATAGATTAATTTAGGATTGTGCAAATAAAAAGTAAAACTGCACATCATACAGATACATTTGGTTATAGTGAACATTGGAGAGTCTATATATATATTGGTTTGATATCTTCTCAAGCAAGTTAAAACACATTGTAGCTTGTATTTCAGTTTTCAATATTATATAAACAAGTAAAATATCACTTATATGAAAATCACAATACTGCAGAGTTGCAGATTTGAAGCATGAAGCAATCAAAAGAATGTAAAGTTGTAGATTATCAATCTAGCTCCATGTGGCCATGCAGCATTCCATAGCAGAAGATCAAATTTGATGTAGAAGATATATCAGACCTATTCTTCAGTACTGAAGTGTGAAAATATTTGTTCTGATCTTGCTAAACTATTGTACACAGACACAATTATTTTTCCTCATTTTAAACCCAGTCTTAAGGGTTTTTTCCCCAGGAAAATACCCACTGGATTTAATGCCTTTGTTTTATATACAATTTCTAAGCTGTCGTTTCATGGGGGACGGGTAGGCCTGATCAGTTTTGATTTAGGAAACGTAAAGATGTAATTGCCTATTTATGAATTTTGGGGTAATTCTCTTATTCTAGATTCCTCCAGTTTCAGTTAATGATAAAAAAATGAGAACTTCAGTTATAAATAATGGCTGATTTTTAAATCTATTCTTCCTCACTTTAAAGCATTTGTAAATGTATAATTTAAAGTTTGATTCCTCTAACATTTTACAAATCTAAACATATGTTTAAAGCATTAGACTGTTCAAGTGAAGGGTGAGATTTTCAGAACCACTCAGCATGGGCCTAACTTTGCCCTCATTGAAGTCAACTGGAGATTCACCGTTGACTTCTACAGTCACTGAGTTAAGCCAGTCCCATGCACTGTTACAAGCTGGGAGCCAACTGGGTAAGCAGCAGTTCTGCAGAAAAGGACCTAGGATTACACTGGATGAGAAACTGGATATGAGGCAATAGTGCACCCTTATAGCCAAGAAGGCTAACAGCATTTTAGGTTGCATTAGGAGATGCACTACCAGCAGATCTAGAGAAAAGAGAGTTACTTATGGTGGGCAGTAACAGTGGTTCTCAAAGATGTGCAATCCCATGAGTGCTCCACTCTGGGTTCTGGTACGTCCTTGCACCAGCAACCAGAGATTTTTCTAGCAGTGCCCTGCCGCACCATGCATGCACAGTACCATCTCCTCATTATGTTGGTGTGCATGAGGCATGAGCGCAGCCCCTCCATTCCTTCTCTATCTTGGCTCTAGCCCATCAGAGAGGCTCCAATGCAGGGAAAGGAGAGAGGGTAGTGGAGGCACCCATGGGGACACATCTCAAAGAACCACCGTTATTGCACAGGGTGAATAACTCTCTTTTCTTCTTCTAGTTATATCCCCATGGGTGCTCCACTCTGGGGGTACATCTAAACTACATGCCTCTGTCGGCAGAGGCATGTAGATTTGTTTGTTCAGCAAAGGCAAATGAAGCCGCGATTTAAATGATCGCGGCTTCATTTACATTTACATGGCTGCCGCGCTGAGCCGACAAACAGCTGATCAGCTGTTTGTCGGCTCGCGCGCTAGTCTGGACGTTCCCCCTGTCGACATCAAAGCCCTTTGTCGGCAGCCCCGGTAAACCTCATTCCATGAGGAATAACGGGGCTGCCGACAAAGGGCTTTGATGTCAATATAGTCAATATAGTCGCTTCTCTTCTCAACACTCTAGCTTGACTTAGGGTATGTCTGCACGAGCTCGTTCATTCGAGTTAGGTAGGCAAATGAGGTGACCGGAGTTGCAAATGAAGCCCGGGATTTAAATATCCCGGGCTTTATTTGAATGTTCCCGGGCGGGCACCATTTTTAAATCCCCTTAATTCCAACTGACTGCCCGTGGCTACACGCGGCAGTCAGAAGTTAATCCAAACTAAGTCCTCAGTTCAGATTAACTGTTACTCCTCCTGCAATGAGGTGTAATAGTTAATCCGAACTAAGGACTTAGTTCGGATTAACTTCTGACTGCCACCTGTAGCCGCGGGCAGTCAGTTCAAACTAAGGGGATTTAAAAATGGTGCCCTCCTGAGAACACGCAAATGAAGCCCAGGATATTTAAATCCCGGGCTTCATTTGCAAGTTTGAATGCCTACCCTGGTTCGAACTAGGGGATTAGTGTAGACATACCCTTAGTGACATCCACCATGGGAGACTCACTCCACAAAACTACCATATGCCCCCCCACACCTCACTGGTGGAATGAGGAGTAACGGTAGTTCGAACTAGGAAGCCTAGTTTGAACTACCTAGTTCGTGCCGTGTGTAGCCGCGCGGCATGGGGTTCGAACGAGCGGGGATTTAAAAATGGCGGTGCCCCGCTTATGCAAATGAAGCCCGGGAAATTCAAATCCCGGGCTTCATTAGCAATTGCGGTATGCCTACATTACCCCGCTAGTTCGAACTAGCGGGGTAGTGTAGACATACCCTTTGCTAGTTAGATTCAAGTTAACTCATGAATGTCTACATGAGCTGCAATCACAGCCCATAATTTCTGTGCAGACATAAAAATCTATAAATGGCAGGCACACACACACAATTAGTAAAATAGTTGTGGAATGCATTTCTTTAGTGTAAATAACTCTATACTTTCAGTTCCATGATTTTACATTTCTAAGGTATGCTCCATGATTTAACAAATAAAAAGTTTTTAAATGGAAACAAAACTAAGCGTGTCACATCACTGATATCATGATCATCTTAAATAGCATTGATTTTGTTGATGGCATTTATAATGCACTTTTGACATTCTGAGTGACAGACGCCATCATAATATGAAATTAAACACACCTGGCTATTTAGTTTCCCTTAAGCAAAAACCAAAATTAAATCTGAAATACAAAGTATGCTTGAAGTAATTACAAAATACTGACACCTAAAACGTTCTTGCAGGCACCAGGAAGAAAGCATATGAATTTAACACTGTCTTGGCAAGAGAAAATATTTCATTAAGGCAGTAGTTGTCTCATTTGAAAGACTCTAAGAATGAAAATTGTCTATACCTAGATTCCAATCTGTACTCATTACGTTTTTAAGGGTGTACATTTTTATGTGTCATGGCAGCTTTGGATAATTTCATGGAGATACACACTATACTGCACTTACCACAGTTTCTCATGTAGCCTCAATCTAGTATAAGTACAACACAAGTATTGATCAAAAATAAAATTATATATACTTGAAAGGCTTCCAACTTCGCAGTAAAATCATTTACAAATCTAATTTTATACATGACAAATATAGGCACAAATTTCCATAATAGCAAAATTACTTTCTTTCAAGACAACGGTGTGTTCAATTGATTTTTTCTTTTTAAAAATGTTGAGAGGAACATAGAAGCTATATTATTATATGTCACAAATTCTTTTTTTATTTAATTAAGATTTCATAGGACTATACCATTGAAAAACCACCAATTCTGCCACTAGATGTATCATCTAAATCCAGGTAGTTTTTTTCTTTTAACAAAATTGTTGACAGTTTACATATCTCTTTCAAATAACATGTATATTTTGATATATGGTCATGTAAACTAAACCTCTTCCTTAAGAAATGTACCTGCTTTGACCACAAGGGAGCTAGGGGCTGGGTGAGTAAACAGGAACATAATATTTCTTATCAACCCTTTTGGATGCTGGAGATATGGAGTGTGGAGTCTGCCAGATGATACTAGCTGAATCCAGGATGGCCTCATTTAGGGGTAAGGCTATCTTGAATAAGACAAAGGCATGAAGAATATCTGCAAGTTTATGCTGGACTTCAGGAACTTCCACTAGGGAGATGGCCAGTGAATCCACAATCCTTTTGAATGAGTCCTGAAAGGACTTGAAGTCATCCCCAGATGTTGGTAGTGTGGGCATTATTGACTGATTGGGCAAGGAGAAAGACAGCTGAGTAGGGAACAGCGTGTCCTCCTCTTGGATCTCCTCGAGGTCTTCTATGTCCTCTTGACTGGTGGCAGACCCCATCAACAATGGAGACTTTGGAGCCACTGGCTATGTTTGTGTTCTGGAGCAGCCTGGGATGCTGCCATCTAGGTTCTAAAAGGGGCCCAAGGATCCCATCCTTGCCAAGACTGGGGGAAAAGGTATGTGCAGAAACCAGGGAAAGGGCTGCCACATCTGGTGTTGTTACAGCTGTGAGGAGGGTTTGGGTGATGAGTGGCATGGAGAAAAAGAGATCTCTTTGTCATCTTCATCCTAGTTAGAAAAGAGTGGAGCCGAGCAAGAGGGTGTGACAAGCCTGTTTGGTCCCTCAAAAGTTGGGGTGGCACCAGTGCTGAAGAAGGGGTCCCCAGTACATATGTGATCACCAGCTCTTGCTGCGGGGTCAACAGGCACGGGGATGGAAATAACGGTACTGATGGTGCAATCATCTTGGTATGCTATGGCATCAATACGGAAGCATTATCTAATCGAGTTGTGGCTGTTGGTGGTACCATACACATCTCAGTACACAGCCCCAGTGCCATCTTAGATGGGGTCTGTACTGATGGAGCCGAGAAGTACTGACTACCAGTGTGCTGTGCCAGTTTTGGTGCCAATGGTGTCAGTACCGATGGTGCAGACGTGGTCTTTTTTGGTTTTGAGGCTGAGACTGCAGGGCATGCTTCCTTGGTTGGCACCTTCCCCTGGGACTTGTCCACACTGGGCATGCCTGGAAACTGCTTATCCCCCGAAGCCTGTGCCATCAGTGCTAAGGAAGCTTCATCATTAGAAGCTTGAACTGCAGATCCCAGGTCTTTAGGGACATGGAGGATAGGGAGGATACAATGATGGTGACATTTCTGTGGGGAGTGATCCTGCCCCAGACAATGGATGCACTGTGCATATCCATCAGATATAGGGATGGACAGCCAGCAAGTAAGGTATCTCTTGAAACCCGGAGTTCCTAGCATAACTGCACAACTAACTGGGGAAAAAGGAATAAGGAAAAAAATAACTGATGTTACCTCCTTTTCACCTTCTCAGAAATGCTGTTTTGTTCCTTTTGTCACTGATGTCAGTCTTTTTGGTCACAATTTTTGCTATAAGACGGACAAATGAGCATCAAGCATCCAATGCACCTTTTCTTCAGTTTATTAAATATAAAGCAATGGTGAAAACAACCATATTTTCTTCCTAAATTCAACCTTAAATTTCATCTGAGTCAAGAGATTATGTTGCCACCCTTTTGCCCAAATTTCCTGACTGCTGATGAAGGAAAACCATAGTAATTGATACCGGATGGCACTTAGTATTAGCAAGTTAACTTAAATAGAGCAGTAGCAACTTCCCATGCATTAAAAGGGAAAAAATCTAGTATATGTCACTCCTTTACTATGCATTAATAACTGGATATTTTAGGGAGACAAATTCTTACAAAAAGCGTTCATTTAAAATGATAATTGAGAACTCGTTAAAAGACAAGAAACAAAGGATAGGAATAAATGGCAAATTTTCAAAATGGAGAGGTGTAACTAGTGGTGTTCCCCAAGGGTCAGTCCTAGGACCAATTCTATTCAACTTATTCATAAATGATCTAGAGAAAGGGGTAAGCAGCGAGGTGGCAAAGTTTGTGGACGATACTAAACTGTTCAAGATAGTCAAGACCAAAGCAGACTGAAGAACTTCAAAAAAATCTCACCAAACTGAGTGATTGGACTACAAAATGGCAAATGAAATGTAATGTGGATAAGTGTAAAGTAATGCACATTGGAAAAAATAACCCCAAGTATACATATACTATGATGGGGGCTAATTTAGCTACAACTACTGAGGAAAGGGATCTTGGTGTTATCATGGATAGTTCTCTGAAAACATCCACGCAGTGTGCAGCAGCAGTCAAAAAAGCAAATAGGTTGTTAGGAATTATTTAAAAAGGGATAGAAAATAAGACAGAAAATATCTTACTGCCCCTATATAAAACTATGGTAAGCCCACATCTTGAATACTGTATACAGACGTGGTCTCCTTACCTCCAAAAATATTTTAGCATTAGAAAAGATTCAGAAAAGGGCAACTAAAATGATTAGGGGTTTGGAACTGGTCCCATATGAGGAGAGGCTAAAGAGACTGGAACTTTTCAGTTTGGAAAAGAGGAGACTGAGGGGGATATGATAGAGATATATAAAATCATGAGTGGTGTGGAGAGGGTGAATAAAGAAAAGTTATTTACTTGTTCCCATAATATAAGAACTAGAGGACACCAAATGAAATTAACGGGTAGCAGGTTTAAAACTAATAAAAGAAAGTTATTCACATAGCACACAGTCAACCTGTGGAACTCTTTGCCAGAGGAGATTGTAAAGACTAGGACTATAACAGAATTTAAAAAAGTGCTAGATAAATTCATGGAGGTTAGGTCCATAAAAGACTATTAGCCGGGGGTAAGGAATGGTGTCCCAGGCTTCTATTTGTCAAAGGCTGAAGATGGATGGCAGGAGACAAATTGCTTGATCATTGTCTTCAGTCCACCCCCTCTGACAGGATACTGGGCTAGATGGACCTTTGGTCTGACCCAGAATGGCCATTCTTATGTTCTTAAAATTGAGGAGTACTCCTGTTTGAGTCCAGCAATATTAGTTTGAGAGAGGGAGAAATTCATTTTTTTCCCCTAAAGGTAGAATTGACCAAGGCCCAAGTAAATTTGTTTTCATTTCCTTGCCATCTAAATATACTACAAAAATATATGTTCTCAGATTGTTCACAAAAGGTGTGTCGATGGATCCATGTAAATTAGAGTATTCGGCATAGTCAAAGAAGCGGGGATTTAAATAATCCCCACTTCATTAAAATAAACATGGCCGCTACGCTGTGCCGAAGATCAGCTGATCCGACACAGCGTGGCAGTGTAGACGTGGATCTATCGGCTGGGGAAGCCTTTGCCGACCGATCCCTTATGGCTCGTGAGCCATGTAGTTTAGACACTCCGTAAGAGACTACTGCTTGGGAACACTCTAAAATAAGGAGGAATCAGTTAAGGAGTTCTTTATTTACAGGTATTTTTCCAGTCTTAAATTTGAAACTGTTTTTATTTTCTGTCAGGCTGACAACCAAATAGTCCCAATCTGTAACAAAGGAACTCCACAAATCCAATTTTACAGCTATCAAAGAATTCTGATGTTTAAGATGCAATTTCTTTTTAGCATTAGTGATTTTTATTCTTGTCAAGGAAAGCCTTACCCTAGCCATAAAACTTTGCATGAAATTTAAATATCAATATTTAATTCCCTTTGGCAGTAGATCAATCCAGCATTACTGATCTCTTTGAAACTCACACATCCTGATGTTACATTTCTATTACTCCAAACTTAATTTTCATAAAGATATTTTACATTTACATCTGTGTTTTATATTACTGGTATTATAATAGTAATAGTTATAAGTTAGTATCAAAACATTTTCCTATACAATTATATTTCTTTTTAATTATTTACTACTTAAAAACTGCATGTAAAAACTGGAAAAATCGATCTTGGACACGAATTACCATAAATAGTGAATGGAAGATAATTTTATGTTTTGTACAGTAAACTATACAGTATTCTGCATACTGCACACTAGAGATAGTAAAACATTTCTAAAAGTCAACACAAAGATTATTTTAGAGCCAAGTTTGTGAATGTAGTATAAATTTAAAGCAATATATCTCTTTACCAGCAGAGTTTCTTTTTTTGTTTTTAAAAATATATATTTGAACGTAAATTTTCTTGCACTATTTATCTCTCTCCTTAATCTGAATCGCATTGGTATTCTGCTGTGTTACTGTACATTGTTTATCAGGCTGATATTTATACTCCCTAAAGCCACTCACTGTAATCAAGGTTTTATTTTAATCTATTCAAATATGCTATTCAAACTGCCTAAGCTATTGGTTTGGTTGGGATTGTATACCAGGTCTATGACCATCTCTCTAAAAGCAATTCAGCGATTAATAGGTTAAGCCTAACTTTGATATAACTGTATATTTCAAGCTGATTATTAAACACTGTTGAATGAAAAACAGTTTCACAAGGAGTAACGGTAGTTCGAACTAGGAAGCCTAGTTCGAACTACCTAGTTCGTGCCCCGTGTAGCTGCGCTGCACGGGGTTCGAACCAGCGGGGTTTTAAAAATGGCAGCTCCCTGCTTATGCAAATGAAGCCCAGGAAATTCAAATCCCAGGCTTCATTTGCAAGTGCGGTATGCCTACATTACCCTCCTAGTTCGAACTAGGAGGGTAGTGTAGACATACCCTAACTTACAAAGCATTTTAAATGTAATGTCCCTTTCATACACATGCACTTGTGCATACACACAACAGTTTTTTAAAATGAAGCTTTGGTAAGAATATTAATTTTATGAAACACTCTGATACTAGTGATGCCTTAAAAATACCTAAGATGGGAGTATTTTTCAAAAACACTATCTTGACTCTGATTTGGGAATAAACATGACAACATTATGGTTCAATTTGCCTTTTTAAAGCAGCCCACCTACCTGAGGGTATGTCTACACTACCCCGCTAGTTCGAACTAGCGGGGTAATGTATGCATACCGCACTTGCTAATGAAGCCCGGGATTTGAATTTCCCGGGCTTCATTAGCATAAGCGGGGAGCCGCCATTTTTAAATCCCCGCTGCTTCGAACCCCGTATGGCGCGGCTACACGGGGCTCGAACTAGGTAGTTCGGACTAGGGTGCCTATTCCGAACTACTGGTACACCTCGTTTCACGAGGAGTAACGGTAGTTCGGAATAGGACCCTAGTCCGAACTACCTAGTTCGAGCCCCGTGTAGCCGCGCTACACGGGGTTCGAAGCAGCGGGGATTTAAAAATGGCGGCTCCCCGCTTATGCTAATGAAGCCCGGGAAATTCAAATCCCGGGCTTCATTAGCAAGTGCGGTATGCATACATTACCCCGCTAGTTCGAACTAGCGGGGTAGTGTAGACATACCCTGAGAGAGGTAATCTGCACTTTCTCTGACTTACTTCAAAGGACTTTTTGGTGATGGAACAAGACTAATGGTGAAAACTGTGAAAAAGCCCTTCCTTTGGATGGAGAATATATAAATAAATACTGACATACATGTGTAGTTTAGCACAGAAGACAGGGAGAAAGAGGCCCTGATCATTATGAAGTTGTGAGACCACCTTTTGAAGAAAATGGCCATATCTGCTATTTGTCCTTGAAGAAGACTTTACTGTGGCTCAGAGGTAAGACTCTTCCGGCTAAAATAACGGCAGCTATGAAGGCTACCATCAAGGACAGATAAAGCAAAAAACATGTTGCCAGTGGCTTGAATGGGGGACCTGTTAGCCTTGTCAGTATCAAATTAAGGTTCCAAGGAAGAAGGGGTTGATGTACCCATACATACATCTGTTCCAGCCCCTTTAAGAAGGGGCCACAGATTGCATTTGAGAATATCGATCACATGCTCAGCCACGAGTGAAATATAGAGATCTCAAGGTAGACAGACACTATGGAGGACACAGTTAGGGCATCTTACATTAAGTAAAGCAGATAATCTAAAACAAAAGGCAGTGAAGACTTAGTAGGTGAAACACTTTTTGTGTCGACCAGATCAATAAACTCTTCTACTTTACCACCTAAGTACCTCAAGTAGATAGCTTTGTGCTCACCAAGAGCACCTCACGAATTAGCCCTTAACAAGCCTGTTTTGCCAGATACAGTTATGGAGCTTGCATGCTGCAGGGTGGAGAGATTCAAGATTCAGGTAATGCAGGCAACTATGATTTTGAGAGATCAAATCCAGGAACACAGGTAAGTTGATCAGTGTGTCCACCAAGAGGTCCAGAAGGGGGGTGAGAACAAGTGCTGGCGCAGCCATGCAGGAACTATGGGAATTAGCCATGTTCTGTCCCTTCTGACCCTGAGCAGGATCTTGTGTACAAGAAGAGAGGGAGGGAACATGTAGCAGAGTCATCTGATCTAGGGAAGAAGGAAAGCATTTGTGAGCGAGCCTGGACTGTGGCCCAGTAAGAGAAGAACTGAGGACATTTCCAGTCTGCTCCATCACGTACAGCTCCACCTGGGGAAATGCTCACTTCTGGAAAACAGTGTTCAAGATACGTGGATAAATGGATTACTAGTGCTGGTTGGGAAAGGACCTGCTGAGCTCATCCACCAATTTGTTCTGTAGGTTAGAGGCTTTCAGGTAAACAGAATAGGCTATTCCGAAGCCCCATAGAGCACAGAGCCACCTGACACTAGGGAGAGAATCAAGTTCCTCTTGCTTGTTTCTGTAAAATATTGCTGTTGTGTTGACTCTGAGGACTGACACAAAGTTGCCCTCGAGGTGGGGTTGGAGAGCTTAGCAGACAAGCTACACCTCACTTAGCTCTCCAGGGACCAGAGACCGTGAGTCCTGAGGGTACCGCAGTGGGCTTCCCATCCCATCTCAGAAGTGTCCGTGATCAAAGACATTGAAGGTGTGGGATTCAAGGAAGTCATGTTTGCATACACCATCTCTGCATCCAAAATCACCAATCAGGGCAGTGAGACCATCTTTTTCAAATGATGTCCCCTGGGTTGTATACCAACTTTAACCAGGATTGGATGGGCTTAGATGTAGCCATGTGTTTTCTATGACACAGGTACAAGATGCCATGTGCGCCAGAAGATTCAAGCAGCTTATTGCTGTGGTGATGGGATAATGATTCAGGCTCAGTATGAATGCCAATATAGTCCCAAATCAACTTTCTGGGAGAAAAGCTCTTGCCTGGCTCAAGCTGAAGACCTAAACTGGGCAAAAATGGCTAGTGTAAGAGACCAAAGGAGGCTAAGTTTCTCAGAACAGCTGTTCTGCCACCTTTGGAGCTCCTGGCCACTGAAAGTGTGGCTGCTTTAAAGCCTCACTTCCACACATCATTTTCCCTCCAACCTCCTGCCTTTGATCTGCCTCTTCCTGTCCCCACTTCAGCCATATGGGCAGTGTATGGGCAGTGAATGACCAGCTATCTGGCTGGCTGGCAGGGAAACTTGGAGGAGAGGGTAAAGAGGCACAAGCATTGGTTGGGAAAATGGGGGATCCTGGAAGAGAAGACGAAGAGATGTGAATGGTGAGGGGACTCAGAACATGTGAAGAGGCACAAGCGGTGATCAGGGGGCACTGGAGAGAGGGCAAAGAAGTGTAAGCAGCAGGTAGGGGGCCTCAGGGAGTGGGCCTTGGGGAGCCAGAATGGAGCATGTGTGGGGAATGGAGGAGTAGAGGTCAAGCGGGGGTGGGACTGCAGTCCAGGTGTGCCTGGTCTACCCAAATGGAGGAGTCACACACCATCCGTAGAACTGGGGAAAGCATGAATTTTTGCATATTTTTCAACAGCCCCTGATTCTGGAATATGGACTGTACTTATGTTATGTTTGCCTCCACCTGGTCTGTGGCTCTACCTTTGATCAGTCAGTCACCCAAGTAGGGATATACCTACACCTCTTGCCTTTTTAGGAAGGCTGCCACAACTGTCATGCACATCATGAACACCCACAGGGCTGCTGATAGACCAAAGGGTAGTACTGTGAACTGATAATGTATGCGTTCTACTGCAAATCATAGGTACCTTCTGTGTCCTTGAAAGATAGAAATGTGGAAATATATATCCTTAAAACTGAGGGTGGTGTACAGTTTCATAGATCCAGAGAGGGGATAGTCAAAGCTAGATCAACCATGCAGAACTTCAGTTTTTTCATAAATCTGTTGAGATTTTAGCGATCCAAGATTGGTCTGAGGTTGCTGTTTGCATTTGGGATCAGAAAGAAATGGCAGTAGAATCTCAATTCCCTTAGCTTCATTGGAACCTCTTCCACTGCTCCCGCACATAAAAGAAACTGCACCACTTGAGCCAGAAGTCTCTCAGGAGAAGGGTCCTTGAAGAGGAACAGGGAAGGGGCCTAGGCAAGAAGGAGGGGGACAGCTAAAATGAAGGATGTATCCCACTTTCACTATGCGCAGTACCCAGCAATCCATGCTCAGTAAGAGTGACAACTGCCCCACAAACATAGGGAAGATAGGATCCAGATATTGTCCTAGAATTCCATCCTAGGGTGCACCCTCAAAAGGCCTATTTATTCCCTGCCAAGTGTTTTGAGAGGGTTGATACCTGAGCATTTGAAGATTGGGATAGAGGTCTCCTCTTGTAGCCTCTGTTCCTCCTGCAGCTATGACCCTGCCTCTGCTGGGATCAATGTGGAAAATAAAAAAGGGCCATTGTTTGAGGCTTGTAATGCTCTCTCACAGGGGCTGGTACAGGCAAATCCTAGGACATCAAGCTGTGGAGCTTTGAATCACTTTGGTCTGAGAAGAGCAATTTGCCTTCAAACAGCAGGTTTTGGATTGTCTGGTGGGCCTCATAGCACAATCCTCAAGCCATGAGCTCTACCTCATACCACTACAGAGGTCGTGGGATAGGTCACCAAATCAACCATATCCAAAACTGCCTAGAAGGATGCCTTGCTCTCTTCCCTTAAGACTGAGAATTCACTCATGGATTCTGAAGGCAAGCGGTTCCTAAACTTTGCCTTAGCTAAACAGGAGTTAAAGTCAGAACTCGGGAGGGCCTTGTGGTTGGAAATTCTTAACTGGGGAAGCTGCCTGTCAAGCATGTTTATAAAGATATGCTTGACAGGCAGCTTCCCCAGCTAAGAATTTTTGGCATCTTTGGCCTCCTGGGATAGATCTTGTTGCAACCTCCCCCTTCCCCCCGCCCCCCACCATTTGCTGCCAAAACAACCAAAGAGCCTGATGGGAGGTGAGTTTACAAAAACTTAGACCCCATGGGGGGAACAAAGTATTTCCTCTTCAGCCACATGGCAACAGATGAGAAAAATTCAAGGATCTCACAGAGTGCTTTTATTGGCTCTCGCATGGCATTGTTCAAGGCCATCCAAGGCCATTTGCAATGGCCTTGAGGCCACTAATATGTTCACTAGGGCGTAGGAGGATTCAGAGATATCTTCTGCTTGTATGCCTTCCACAAGAGTTTTGGTGTATCCTGTAATCATCCTGGGTTGACAGCATGACAGTTCACTTCACAGCCTTGTTTGGGGAGAAAAATGATGAGACCTATATCAGCACTGGACCCTGTACTTTCTCTGCTGAAGCTTGGTTGAGTGAAGGTGTGTCCTGCAACAATACCAAGGTCGGTCCCAGAGACTGATCCCATTTCTGAAGGGGGCAATCAGGGAGCTTGCACTTCCAATTCTGCAAGTAGGAACATCTCAAATGGGAACCCTGAATCAGCTGGAGTGTCAAATTGGCCCCAGCCGTGGCATGTGCGATTGACCAGGTAGCCAGGCTGCCAGCAATATGCCTTGTGCTATGTCCAAAGCCAGTGTCTCCAGTCAGAGCAGTGTTTGTTACTGTGCGAAGCATAGAATCCTGCCTTTAAATCAGTCGGAAGACTCACTCCTGGGCAACCACACTGCTGCAGTGCTGACCGGTGCCAGAGAGCGGTGTCAGCTTGCCCTTCCCTGGCACCTACCTCACTGCCAAAATGGCAGCAATGTCAGTGCTGCCTCTGACAGTTCGCAAATGGCCAGGGATGGTGGCACTGTGAGGGAAAGAAGGTCCCTCACTGCCTCAAAAGTGTCTGGCATACATTGTAAATCCAGAACCATCATGTCTTTTTGGCTCTTCCTGGGCGGGGAGTCCACTGGCAGCAAACTCAATGGCACCATTCCTAGGGCCAAAGTCAACAGTGCTCTCTCCCAGGACTATTTTAACCCTTTTTGTCCTGGAGTGGGGTGACTGCCCAACTACAAGGTATTTTCATAAGTGTTTGAACTGTCTCACATTAACAATGGATATTTATGGAATGATTTAACAGCATTGGCATATACCTATGAGTTGATCCTCCTTTCTAATACCAGTGGAAATACTGCTTTTGATGGATTTCTCATTATGGAACAAATATTCGGAGTATATGCAGCAGTTATTTTGGGGATACAGACGTGTAAGTTGCATGGGTATGTGACCACCATTTATTACACTAATTGTAACCCTCTTGCTATTACGTTGTACTCCTTCAGTCTGCTTGCTGTATTCAGCTGTCATCTCCCATCATATCCTTAGATAGTAAACTATTCAAGCTTGGATCCATCATGCATTATATTACCTAGCACAATGAGAGTCTCTATATGCCACCACAACACAAATAATAGTTATCAGCTATAAAACCTTCCAATTCACATGCAACAGAATAATTAGTTAATTTAAAAATATAAATTTAACTTCTTCTTTGGTCCAGTTCTCTGGTGGATACACATTTCCCACTGATGCTTTTAAATGCATGCCAGCTTAGAAGTACACCTGTATCTGAAACAAGTACCATAGAATACTAGTATATACTTAACATATAATCTGGATGTTACAGTCGATTCAATTTCAGGTTCTACAAAGGAAAATATGTAAAATTATGGATGATGTTGTGAAGGTCACAGCTGAAATTAATGGGAAACAAACTTGGCCCAATACAGAATGTTATCTAGCAATAGGAAGCAGCCTCTGACATGTATATAAATAGAAAAATTGGAGGTTTGCCGATGGGACCATGTGTTCTCAGCAAATCTATTTTCTTCATTCTCTTTCATTGTTACTGTGTAATCATTGCATGATTATAGTCCTTATGTATAACATATCAGTTTCTTTATGTACTTTCCAATATTGGTGTTAATTGAATTCATTGAGCAAATGCATAAAGACATTCACTGCTCAGATCTTATCACTGATAGAGGACCACCTGATCTAGGAGTCTGAAACCATACACTGGAGACCAAAAAGTTAAATTTTACATCACACAGGTGTTAGCTGCTTTTCTACATACCAGTTCCTTAGGCACACAAATATAACCTGGTAATTATTCTTTTTCATTGCATGTGGTTAAAAGAAGAATTAAATCAAGAGCACAGCATAAAATCAAAGTTAGAAAGGAGAAAGTAAAGCCTATTTTATAGCCTTCTAGAAAAACCAATCTTGAAACCACAAAAATATTAAGAAGCCAATAAAAATATTATTATCATAAAAGCATAACAAGAATAATCAGTGCTACTGCTTTGACTGCCATGAAAGAGATCTGTGTTCAATTTTCTTTTCCCAGGGGTAGGAGGAATTACCTCTGTCACATGACAATCACAAAACATATACGCAATGTGAAGAAGGAAACAATAGTTTTGAAAGAGATCTATGTATGATGGTCCACAGCAAATTAGCCATAAGTTTCCATAGTGATGTAGCAGAAAAAGAGGGCCATTTTTGGACTGTATATTCTCAGACATCAAGGAGCAGAGAGTCTATAATTCTTTCTCTAGATAGTAGGAGTATCAGCATACTTGGAATACTCCATTCAATTTTAGATTCTACATTAGAAGCAATATTTTGAGGAAGTTATAAAGAAGACGGGTAAAAAAATCTGAGAGCTGGTATGATTCACTAATGTAGAAAAGCAGAGGCCCCAATATAGAAAAATAATTAAACACATACTCAAGTGTTTTGTTAGGTAGGGGCCTAAAAATAACTAAACATGTATATGTACATTGAGACACAATTAGGAATGTTGTTAATCTACAAAAATCTGAATGCAAACAGCAAGGATAAAGAGGAAATATTTCTACCAAGATGAATTATTATAAAAATTATAAATTATTTTTTTATTATAAAATTATAGCTAAGAATTATGGAATTAAGTTAAACAAAGATGTATTTAGGTTGAATATCAGGAAACAACAACTGTTGGATAGATCAGAAGCTATGGAATGTCTTTAGACATTAATGGTGGAAGCCCCATTTCTTTAGACATTTAAAATGGGATTGTACAAGAAACAGAAAATGTATTCCAGGGAACAATCTTACATTGGCAATGAGATGGCCTGATAACCCAATAGGTCTCTCTTTTCCATCTCTTACTTGTATGATTCCATTCACCATCCTCAGTGTTACAAATGTAGGGGAGAGAGCCTGGTTGTTTATAAGCAGTATACTGTTAATACTAAATTACTGTCTGATGCTAGAACAGAAAAACTAAACAAAGCGTATACCACCAACAAAAGTTCCTAATGCTGTTGGGGCTATTGTCTTTGTGCCATGGAATTTTATTAATTTAACTCTCTTTCAAATTGTTTTACCTTTTGTAATCACTTGTCCCTCTTGTGTGTCAATAAGCAGTAGTTTGGTACAACAGGAGAAAAACAGGATTGATGAATTGTGAGAAATAGTCAGATAATGAAAGATTGTGTCTTGTTTTCTCATGATGGGGGAAATGCAATTAATTTCTCTGTGAACAGGAACTTCACCCAGTACATGATATCAGACAAGTCTGAAGAGATTTTAATAACAAGCAAACAAAGGGCCAGAAAAAATAATGTCTAGTGAACAGACTGTCAAGTCCAAGTAAACTAAGTGATTCAAATCAGGAATTTAAAGAACCTTAAAATAAAGAAGACCAACCTTAAATGATCTAGACACTTCATCAGATTTGTTGCCTAACAGGCCGAAGCCTGATCAACAATATTTAAATGGGTAGATTATGCTGTTTTCTCTCACCTCTATACTGAATCAGTAATAAATGTAAGTCACATAAGAATATTTAATCCTAGTAACTAAACTAAGAAGTACTTTAATACAGAAATATTGGGATTCTTACTTGCCATAGACCTCTACAAATATACTGTTCTAAAAAATTTGTTTGTGTATTGTATGCTACACTGAACCTTGTGTTCTTTGCTTTTCTCATTTCCTAATAAAACAAAAGAAAATAATCATAAAGCACAAAGCAGGTTATATAGTATGTTTGATATATCAATTTTTAAATATTCATTTAATATAGCTGAGCTGCAAAGACTAATACTGCTTATGCCCCCTAGTCCGGAGCCCTAAATAAGGTTGCAGACTAGATTACATTCATACAGGTTTCATTTTAACGGAAATTGGAGAGATGAAAAAAAGATTATAGGAAGGCACATTATAAAAACAGACCTCACAAGTCAAACTTAATAGTGAAACCATTCTCTTTCATGTAGACATCTGTGAAAACAAATATCCTGTAAGTTCTAGATATATATTCTATCTTTCCACCAGATCTCTTTGCCTCCTTGAGACAGTTCTCATTCATTTCATGACTATAATTTGATTATAGTTGACTAAGGCATAGCAGAAATCAGACTCAACTCTGAGTACTTCCCCTGGGCACAGGAAGCTCTGCAGCTGCACTGCAGAAATGTGAGTGTTTTTTAATCCAGGGGAGGTACCCAGAGGTGGGTCTGATCTTCTCCTCTCCCTCCTGCTTCCCGAGAGCAGAATGCAGGGGAAGAAGTAGTCCTGTCCTTCTCAATGCAGCTGGGACTAGCAGCTAGGAGCCTTTGGCTCGGTTGCTCCCTGCAGCATAGGGGAGATCAGAGCCCTCTCCACAGCTGGAAACTTCTCAGAGCTGCAGGAAGGCGACACAGAAGTAACAGTGGCAATTCTGTAACTCCCTTACAATAGCTTTGTGCCCCCATGTGATATCCTTTTGGGTTGGGACTCCTATGGTTACAACATTGTGAAATTTCAAGATATAAACATAATGAAATGCAAAATGGACTGTGAATTTGGTAGGGCCCTACCTAAGTAGTCAACAGCATCACAAGCAAAGTCCAAATGGAAAAGACCCTCCAAGACAGGTTGTTTCTCAAAGTGGGTGGTGGTTGGAGAAGGTACTGCCAGGGAGACTGACCCACTAGCTTGTCCCCTCCAAGGCTTCCTGGCTTCAAAAAGAAGGATTCTTCTCTTTTATAGTCTGTCCACTACTCTTGCCCAGGCTCCTGAATTTATTTTAAGCCACTTCTTCAACTGGTAGGATATTTTCATTTTAATTTTTAATAAGAACACACTTTTTATTCTCCAATAAAGTAATTATGAATGAATCATACTATTTAACGGAAACTTACCTGTGACTCTTTCACATTTTCAACAGTGAAGTTGAACCAAACTCGAAAGCGTGGGTTACAGGTATCGGGCCTAATGAACAAGTCATACTCAAACTCTGTGATGTGGTCCACACGGCCAAGGTTACCTACCAAAGGATTACAAAATGCAGCAGTTTAATGAATGGCTGATAAACCCTTGCACAACTGCTACACGGAATGGTTTTTTAAAATGCTTGACTATGATTGGCTAAAACTCCTCACATGATTATAAAGTTAATGAGTACAACACAATTCAGAACTTTTTTCAAGTAAAAGTCTTTATGAAACTCATTAAGAAAATATACAAATGGACCAATCATATTTAAATAAGTCAATACATGGAGGAAAAACACCAATATGGACTTTTATAATCCACTCATAATGATCTTTTGTCCTCTCTGATCTTGATTTTTTTTCTGTGAATGTTGTCCCACCATCCCTTCTGCTATGCAAAATCCCCTCTTTGCTCATATGATTTCTTTGCCACCTCCCTCCCTACTTATATGGATTTCTTTCTCCTATGTGCTGCTAATGCTTAAGAATGCTTAAAAACAGTGCCCAAAATCCTGTTGTTCCCCCTATGGATGATTTTCAGGACTTCTCAGTTTTCTTACAGATGCTGAAGATCTTCTTGCCTAAAACATGAGAATATGGGGTTTAGCTCGTGTTCTCCTGGCTAGCTTTGTGATACCATATTGGAAAATAGACTACTTTGCTCCCTCTGGCACTTTTCAGTACAAAATGAAAGCAAGTACAGGCAGTCCCCGGGTTACGTACAAGATAGGGACTGTAGGTTTGTTCTTAAGTTGAATCTGTATGTAAGTCGGAACTGGCGTCCAGATTCAGCCGCTGCTGAAACTGATCAGTTTCAACAGTGGCTGAATCTGGACGCCAGTTCTGACTTACATACAGATTCAACTTAAGAACCCCAGGCATCCCCAAGTCAGCTGCTGCTGAAACTGATCAGCGGCTGATTCCAGGAAGCCCGGGGCAGGGGCTTCCTGTAGTCAGCCACTGGTCATTTTCAGCAGCTGCTGACTAGGGGACACCTGGGGCAGAGCAGCTGGGGTGCTGCTGGGTTGGTCCAGTGGCACCCAGAGCGGCGCTACGGGACCAACCGGCAGCGCCCCAGCTGCTGTACCACAGGCGTCCGGAGCAAAGCCGCGGAGCACGGGGGCAGCGGGACAGCCCAGACGCGCCGTGGCTGTCCTGCTGCCCTCCGGCTCCGTGGCTTTGCTCTGCTTTGCTCCCCGTCCCCCTGGTCTGCAGACCAGGGGGACGGGGAGCAAAGCGGCGGAACACGCGGGCAGCGGGACAGCCCAGACGCGCCGTGGCTATCCTGCTGCCCTCGGGCTCCGCGGCTTTGCTCTGCTCTGCTCCCCGTCCCCCAGGTCTGCAGACCAGGGGGAGGGGGAGCAGAGTAGAGCAGAGCGGCGGAACGCGCGGCCAGCTGACAGCCCAGACGCGTCTGGGCTGTCAGCTGGCCGCGTGCTCCGCTCTGCTTCCCCCCCCCCATGGTTTGCAGACCAGGGGGAGGGGGAGCAGAGCGGAGCAGAGCAGAGCGGCAGATCGCGCGGCCAGCTGACAGCCCAGACGCATCTGGGCTGTCAGCTGGCCGCGTGCTCCGCTCTGCTCCCCCCCCCCCTGCAGATCAGGGGGAGGGGGAGCAGAGCGGAGCACAGCAGAGCGGCTGAACACGCGGCCAGCTGACAGCCCAGCCCTCCGCTCCGCTCTGCTTCTCCCCCCCCCCCCCATGGTTTGCAGACCAGGGGGAGGGGGAGCAGAGCGGAGCAGAGCAGAGCAGAGCGGCAGATCGCGCGGCCAGCTGACAGCCCAGACGCGTCTGGGCTGTCAGCTGGCCGTGTGCTCCGCTCTGCTCCCCCTCCCCCTGGTCTGCAGACCAGGGGGAGGGGGAGCAGAGCAGAGCGGAGCGGAGGGCTGGGCTGTCAGCTGGCCGCGTGTTCAGCCGCTCTGCTGTGCTCCGCTCTGCTCCCCCTCCCCCTGGTCTGCAGAGGGGGGGGGGAGCAGAGCGGAGCGCGCGGCCAGCCGACAGCCCAGACGCGTCTGGGCTGTCAGCTGGCTGCGGGTTCCGCCGCCGCTTTGCTTCCTCTCCCTGGTCTGCTCGAGACCAGGGAGAGGAAGTGCCCCGTTCGTAACTGCGGATCTGACGTAAGTCGGATCCGCGTAACTCGGGGACTGCCTGTAACATATCAGGCCATATTAGAAAAGGGAATGGAGTTCGCTTCTGGAGAAACTTAGAAAAGTGCTTTTAAATTGTTAAACTGGCTTTTTTCCTTTGTAGTACTGCAGCAAATTTCTAAGATGGATGACTTGTCTGTCCCTCTACTAATTTATATCCTACAAAATGAAATATTTTGCATTTTTCCTGCTCACACCCATCTTATCAAACTTTGTAATTAATAAAATAACACCACACCTTCACACTAAAAACTAATTTAAAATGTTAGTTATGAAAGTATTGCTACATGTTTGGACCTGTTCTTTTATTAATTCAGATATAGTTTTAAATCTTTGGAGCAATACTACCAAATTGTTATTCATACAGAGCTATAATTTCCTCTTCAGGCAGTCCCATTTAAAACAGCAGCACAATTTATAGAGTAAAATGCAGCTCAATATTAGTAATGGCATTAAAATCTGTCTTACAGTTTGTTTTATTGGGACAACGGAATAGTTTGTATTTTGGAAACCAACAGGCATTTCAGACGTGTGTTTCATCAATGTACTTAAGAACATAAGAACAGCCATACTGAGTCAAAACAAAGGTCCCCCTAGCCCAGTATCCTATCTTCCCAACAGTGGCCAATGCCAGCAGGGGCGGCCCGAGGCGGGATTCTGGAAGCTGGCGCCCCAGGCGGAATGTGTGATCGGCGCCCCCGCGTCCCAGGTAGAATGCGCAATTGGTGCCCCCGCCTCCACAGCCCTCAATGGCATGACATCATCTCATTGGGCGCCCCGTTTAATGCGGTGCCCTAGGCGACGGTTGAGTCGGCCTATACGCACGGGCCGCCCCGAATGCCAGATACCCCAGAGGAAGTGAACAGAACAGGAAATCATCATGTGATCTCTCTCTAGTCATCCATTTCCAGTCTCTGACAAACAGAACCTATGGACAGCATTCCTACCCATCCTGGCTAATAGCCATTGATGGACCGAACTTCCACGAATTTATCTAGTTCTTTTTTGAACCCTGTTAAAGTCCTGGTCTTCACAACATCCTCTGGTGAGGAGTTCCTCAGGTTGACTGTGCGCTGCATGAAAAAAATGTCCTTTTGTTTGTTTTAAACTTGCTACCTATTAATTTCATTTGGTGACCCCTTAGTTTTTATGCTATAAGAACAAGTAAATAACTTTTCTTTATTCACTTTTTCTACACCAATCATGATTTTATAGATCTCTGTTATGTCACCCCTTACTCTCCTCTTTTCTAAGATGAAAAATCCCAATCTTTTTAATCTCTTTCAGATGGGACCCATTCCAAACCCCTAATCACTTTTGTTGCCCTTTTCTGAACCTTTTCCAATGCCAATATATCTCTTTTGAGATGAGGTTACCACATTAGTACATGGTATTCAAGAAGTGGGCATACCATGGTTTCATATGAAGGAAATTCTGTCTTATTCTCTATCCCTTTTTTTATTATTCCTAACGTTATGTTTGTTTGTTTTTTGACTGCCACTGAACATTGAGTGGATGTTTTCAGAGAACTATCCACAATGACTCCAAGATCTCTTGAGTAGTTATAGCTAAATTAGTCCCCATCATATTGTATGTAGAGTTGGGATTATTTTTCCAATGTGCATTACTTTACATTTATCAACATTAAATTTCATTTGCCATTTTATTGCCTAATGACTTACTTATAGACCCTTCTGCATAATCAAGTTGTTGTTGACTTTGCTGACAATGAACATTTGTTATCCTCCATATCTGGAAACTTTTTCCTTTTCCTACCATGCCCAATCCAGACTTTTCACTACAAAATTATTTTAGCTGAGTCTATTATGATTAAATGGATGTCTGCAATCTCATTTTACAGAGTAAATGACTACATTATGTATTCCAAACTCTTTATATTTATATTTTGGATTTATTTTGTACTACGAGATCTGACAAATATAAATTAGATAATTCACCTGAGTTTTGGTTAACTCCCTTTCCCATCCCTTGTCTGTATGGGGTCTTCTCTTGGCCCTGATTCTGCTACTGTTACTCAGAGTAATATGTTAATGTCACTGGAACTGTTCATGGATTAAGTCACTATTCACTATTAGTAAGGTTGGAAAAATCAGGGTAAGTTCTTCAATTCAAGACGACAAAGCCTTTTCATTTGCCTTAAGGCACAAAGCATATTTGTCACTATAGAAATGATGATAATATTTGCACTTCTATAACATAAATAACTCCCAGTAATATCAATAGTAATTCCATGTTTGGAATGAATGATCTGCATCAGGGATTGGATTGGAGAAAAAAATTGTAGCTATATTGATTTAAAAAAAAACCAGCACTGCAACTAGTGAATTCTGTAGCAGAAATCCAAAGGTCATAAAAATGGATTGTGCTGTATGATGCAGATCAAGAATACAAGATATTAGTGAGAAAATAAATATTCTATATAAAAGTCAAAATGTTCAAAGCAAAATGATATCTCAATTTCTGACCTATTGCATATTTCAGTTTCCATTTCAACATCAGATTGCTAATTAGTCTAAATGCAAAGTACCAGACCCTGAGCCCACATGTTCTCATGCACGACTGTGACATACAGAGATGCTGTAAAGATGCCTGAGCACCTGAGGACTTCCCTTGTGTTAAGGAAATCACTGGTGGTAGTGCAGACATGTGTCATGGGATCATTACAAATCAGTGTAAACTAAAGCAATCTATCTACCTAGGCATTACTAATACACTCATCAACATCATTTGAAGCTACCACATACCTCCTAATAATTTAATCATTTGTTCATTCTATACCTTGCTCTCTTCCAAGATTACTGCTTTCCACATTTCTCATTCTCAGTGAATATTTCTGTGAAAGATTATCTTCACACAATTTTCATTTCTGTAAGGAGACCCTCTTTTATTTTCTCTCTAGTGCAGCTTCCTTTGTATTATTTGTGAGTTATCATGGGTGGCTGCAACTCCTTCCAGTTCAGCATTATTTGTTTATTTCTTTAACACGCTATTACTTTCACATAATTAAGATGCTAAATAAGATGCCCAATGCCATATACTTTTATTAACATACTTAACACATTCCCCACACACAGAAGATTGATGTTTATAGTTATTGTAGTCTTTGCTTATATTCTATCATCCCATTTCCAACCCACATGACAGTGCCCCTAAGGTGAAAGCTTTTGTGAAAAAAAGGTCTAGAATTGCACAAGCATAAAAATAAATACTTCCACATATTGAGAGAGTTTCTAGTGTTCAGTGGGTGTCACTGAAAAATATTTCTACACATCAAAGAGAAAGGATTTGAGCAACTACAAAACCAAGCTCATAATAAAAGTTAAGAATTCTACAGTACAGCCTTTATATTGTTGTAGTCAAAGGATCCCATTTTTTTAATCTCAATGTGCAGGAATTTGTGTCCCAATACAACAAAAAATAGTGATTTACACTGTAATGTATTTGGAAGAATTAAGCAATAATTAAACATTGATTACATAATGAAGATATGGTGCTACACTACATATTCATTATATAGTCAAGAACAAATAGGACTATTTTTACATTCAAAATAAGCATCTCCTATACTAAAAGGCAGATTTTTGAATTAATATTCACTTTATCATTTGAATATATAGGAAAAGTGGGTGGTTTTCTCTTAATTTAGTTTTTATAAGCACGAGTTAAAAGTGTAATATTGAGAAAGAAATACTTTATATAATTAGTGGTTTAAAAAGCAGCTACACACTGAAATATGTTCTTGTGCACATAAATATTTGTGCATTGAGATAATACACATATTACTTTTATTTTAGAAATAAACTAGGTGAATTAGCCACTTTTCATGCTTCAATGATAGTCAATTAAAGGTAAAGGTGGAGAGTGTCAGTTCTGTATGACGAACATTATGTTTCAAACACATATAAACTGCAGTCAAATAACAAACTACAACCTATTCAGAGACTTTTACTATCCCCCACATTTGATTTCTGTGCACATTTCTACTATCCATTAATTTCTGCCTTCTCCTTATAACAATATTGCTTAGATAATTTTCTTTTTTTTAAATCAGGCATTTGACACCACTCTCAATACACCTAAAAAAATCTAAGGAGAAAGTCATACATTGTAATGATACTGTCAAGTACTGTACAGCACAAAGGGCTTGAACCTGCATCCACTGAAATCAATGGGAGAACCACCATTGATTTCTATGAGTGCAATGTCTAATGTTAAGCAACTATGTAAGATTTTAAAGATAACACAATATAATTGCACAGTCACAGTAATTTTTATGAGCTAGTCCTGCAGAATATAGAGGGTGACAAAGTTTTATTTAAAGCACATTTAAGATAAAGAACAAATCTGTGGAATTTAAAAGAACAACCATGATGAGTAACGGCATTGATACATGTTTAGACACAAGCATGTTGATATTCAAAGGAACACTTTCCATCACGTTTTTTTTTTTGTTTTTTTTTGTTTTTTTTTTTGGTGGCACACGTGCAGCACTGAATGTGAAGTAGCTTTCTGGACACATGCTAAAAGTGACAGAAATAATTCCTTAAAGGAAACAGAACATTATGAAACAATATGAATTAGGTTTCCTATGCACTCTTAAATAACTTGATTTTACTTTTGAGAAGTACTGAAACAGATCTTTCTAATTTTCTAGGATGATGTGAACAGACCAAATTACTTTTTTCTTAGCCTTGGAAGTTGTTTTTAAGATAGTCTCAGTTTCCATATATAGTTCTATGCAATATTTACAGCTAACAGAAAAAACAAAATGTGTAGCTTTCCCATGATAAGTCAATCTTAAGTTGCTAATCATAGTAATTTAGGTCTCTTACAGAAAGAGTACTATAAATTGCAATATACTCAAAATGTGAATTATTTTAAATGGACTTTTAAAGTACATTTAAAGTTTCTGGAAAAGTTCACTACATTTATAATAGGCTTAAAAGAAAACCAATATTACTATTTTATTTATTATGCAACGTACATTTACTCTTCATAAAATATTGAAGAATATTGCTTCCTACATAAAAAGGATACTTTACAGGAAGAAAGAAAACCTATTTTAAAAAATGCTAGCTAGAGTTACTGAGTATGCCAACAATTACCATAAAAATGCAAGAAAAGAAAATATAGATATGTTAAGCAATCCTAAAATCTTCTTAAACCACACATTGTGCTTTCCTACGGAGAATTTTAAGATGAAAAATAGACCTTGAGGGTCTTAGACAAGCCTGAGGCAATATAAAGAAAAAGGTCAAACACTCTGCTAAAAAGGACCGTTATCTTCAGAACAACAACTTATCAGCCAGCTTGCAGCCCTGCTTATTTACAGTTATTGGTCCCAGAGGAAGTGCACTTCAGCACAGGGCGCGATTACTTTGTAATGAGTTTGCCAGAAATGGTAAAGGAAACTAATTTGTAACAATGTGCTGTTCCCTGCACATGAACTTTCTCAGACACTTTTTTGTCCAGCAATGAATAACTAACTTCAGCCCTCCTAATAAGCAGTGAAGACAGGAGTGCACTAAAAATGTATGAGTTGCAAGCATGAATGTGTTGAAATATCCGTGATTATCCCTCTCAGCTGTCCATTACACTGCTCATGATGACCACCAGTTCCCCTGTGGTGGCTATACAGAATGCAAGTTTCAGGGGGTAGATTTAAGCATGAAAATTAACACCATTCGGAAGAAAATAGTCTGCACCTGTCACAGATTAGCAACAAAAGGTCAAATGCCTCCTTTTACACCTATAACACTTGCATATTGTATGCCTTGCTCATAGGAGCATAATTTCAGTTTTCTTAATACAGAAAAGTAAGCACCATGGTGAACAGAGGGGGGAAAGAATTAAACCTTAGCTAAAAGCTATCAATAAATCTATTGTTCAAGATACATATGAATGGAAGTAGTTGAGGCAATCTCTGTCTCTAAAGAGGTAGTTTTTCAAAAAGAGAATTACACAAAGTGCTCCTCCGTTTTTGTCAATACACTGCTAGGTTTTGAAATACTATTTTTCATCCACACAATAAAAATCTTGACAAGTAAGCAATAGAAAAATCACTAATACACTTGCAGCTGCATTTCAATCTATACAAATTTTTTAAACAAAAACAACCAAGGAACAGATTGGCACAATTGAACAGCAGACACATTTTTTCACTACTTGAACGTAGGATCGAATCCAACATAGCCAAACAGTATTAAGTTATACTTTCATGGAATCATATTTTTTAAAAAAACAGAGGTAATAGACAGAAAAATAGAATATAGTCTGAACTGAATTCCTCCTTAAAGACCAGAAAACACATTGAGATGATGATCATGTCATTTTATTTATGCATTCTAAGGAAAGGGGAGGAACTTCAAGTTCAAAGATCTGCAAAAACTTTTTCCTGCAGTTAAAAATAAGATTTCTTCTGAAAGAAATGCATCTATGAATACAAGTTTATAAATTCCTCTTTGTTGTACATAAAATTTGTAAGAGATATCTTGATGAGGAAGAGGTCCAATGCAACTTCAACAGACAACCCTGGATTTATAACTAGTAAAAAAAAAAAACATGGATAAGTGATGATGTTTGGAATCTCAAACTCACAGAGGTATTGTTACCTAATCCTCTGTTCACAGTACATATTTGAAAAATCAGAATTATCCCTGAAATTTGGAAGCATGTGTCTTGAACAAAAAGAAATGCAAACTGCGAAGTCTTCATCATAAAAGTATGTATGTAATCTTTTGTAATTTTCAGTACACTTTTGTTTAGACTGTTTATAGTGGTAATGCAAATATTAATATCTGCAGTACAAAGTGATATCCATACTGCAGTTAGATCAGTGTAATAAAACATCTAAATGTTCTGCAATTGTACAGTATTCTTGGAAAGGCCTGAAGCTTCACCTAGAGAAAGGAATAGTACTACACATGTTTGGCTGGAAACCAAAAATATAAATTGCCTTAGAAAAATATTTCAGACACGTTTTATCAAACTAATAGAATTATGCAGTGTAACCTAACCACAGAGACCAGCATTTTCAAAAGTATCCACTATTACTGGAAGCCTTGGTCTCAAGTTGCTAACTGATGCACAAATTATTTTCCATCCCTTCTTCCTAATTCCCTGCTGCTTTTTTTTTTTTAAAGAGCCTTATCATAGTAGCATCGTAGAAAGAGATAAATGTGTTGGTTTAAGTGACCCTTCTTGCAAAAGGGGAATATTTTATGCTACATATGTTTTAAAACATGGGGTATTTTACTTCTTAGAAGTAAGTGGGGAAGAGCCTCATCAGTACAATAGGTGTGTGCAAGTCAATGTTTAATTCATAGAAGCAAAGACATCCTGAGCTGCCTTTGATAAGAATGAGAATCTGGTAAACTCTGAGTGACAGAAAATGAGAATTCTAGCTTCTCACACTTTTTTCTGTATGGCATAAGTCTAAAATAATTAAAATCATTAATGGCTTTTAATAAAATATATGGTGGGGAGGGGGTTCTATTCAATGGCACAAGAGTATTTCCTGACTAGGAAAAAAAATGAGACTGGTGGAGCTTGCTAATGTTAAAATCTGAAGGCCAAATTCCCATCTCATTTATAGCAGTTTTCCACTCATTTTAATGGCATTGCTCCTAATTTTTATCAGTGACTGCAAAATCAGTCTTCCCATAACCTCTTCAGAATAATACTGTTGGGGCCTTATTCCTTTAAAAGACAGCCTCACAAAGGAAAGGTAAGTGTAAGTAAGGAAAAGGAAGCAAAGTACACCATAATTAATGTGTGTTCTTAAGGGCATTTTGCCTGTGTAGAATCTTGGAAAGTAGATGCTTTCAGTGGTGCAAAGGGAACATATTCATAATCTTATACCTCCTTTTGGCCAAAGTGTGCATTACACCACATCAGTTTCCATCTACCAACTGCTGTGGCAAAGCCACGGCACTAATTACTTGCCTTAAACTATGTTAGCCCCAGGCTATCCCATAACACCCAACTATTGAGTACTTCAAAGGCTTAAAATACTTTTCTCTAAAATGTACTGCTGGCTTCAGATGTCCCCTCTGTCCCACTTTACTGAATTTGTTGTAACTCTTCAATGGTGCTTCTACACCCCCCAAATTTTCCACTTCAGAGATTTTAGAATGCTATAGCCACACTACTCTTGCTCACAATAGTTGGCAAGTTTTTCTAACCTTAGACCAGATTATGACCACACTCTCATGATGTTCTACCACGTTGACCTTTTCTCTGTCTCCTCGTCTTGTCTGTTTGGAGCCTGTATTTTAATGGCTCTACTGCATCTGTCTGTAGTTCTCTCCCTTCTGTCCTCTGATACATCTAAATTATTACTGTGCCATCAAATCTGACTTTATGAATGAATCCCTCTGCAAAGCACGTTTGCAACACTGCTTATGAAGAGTTCATCTTCAATACTTCTTCTTAAAAGTGGACCAAGAGCAAGATCTCATTTTCTTCGTATGAAGTAGTATGCACATTAAAACATCATTTCATTTCATTTCATTTCATTTTTGTTTAGATTTAAAAAATAATTTAAATCTAGCACATCAAACTGTGGAAATAATTTCAATGGATTTTGACTTTCAAAAGCTGATTTTAATCACTCTTGAGAGAATACATCTGATGACAATGTGCCCTAGCAGACAGAACACTGGACTGGGACTCAGGAAACCTGAGCTTATTCTTCCTGTGCTACTAGTTTCTTGGGTGACAATGGGCAAGTTACTTCACCTCCCTATGCCTCAGTTAACCAAATCATAAATGAGGATAATGAAACTTGTTTCCTCTGTGAAGCACTAAGGCTATGTCTAGACTGAAAGCCTCTTTTGAAAGAGAGCGTCTAGACTGCACGCGGAACTTTCGAAAGAGCAAGCCGCTTTTTCGAAAGAAAGCACCCAGTGAGTCTGGATGCTCTCTTTCGAAGAAGCCCTATTTACATTCAAGAACGCCTTCTTTCGAAAGAAGCACTTTCGAAAGAAGGCGTTCTTCCTCGTGAAATGAGGTTTACCGCCGTCGAAAGAAAAGCCGCGTTCTTTCGATTTAATTTCGAAAGAACACGGCTGCAGTCTAGACGCAGGTGAAGTTTTTTCGGAAAAAGGCTACTTTTCCCGAAAAACCCTGAGTCTGGACACAGCCTAAGAGATTTACTAATGTAAAGCAAAATGTGAGAACTGGTTGTAAAGGAATCCCCTAGTCTCCGAGGATATGTCTACACTACAGCGTTATTTCAAAATAGCTTATTTTGAAATAGCTTATTTTGAAATAACGCATCTACACACAAAATGCATTTAGAAATAGCATTTTGCTATTTCGAAATAGTGTGTCCACACTGAGTGGACTCTGAATCGCATTTAAGGCTGGCCAGAACCAGTTCCAGCAGGGCACCAGGTCAGGACTTACTGTGTGGGGCTGCTGCCTGAGGCTAACTGAGGTCTGTGCTTAAAGCCCCCCACCCTCCTGGACAGCCAGTTCTCAGGTTTCCCTGCTTGTTTGTCTACCTTGATGAGGGACAGCAAAGCATTTTCGTCTCGGTGTACTCTGGATGCCCTCACTCGGGGCACCACAGCACTCTGCAACATGGATCCAGAGCTGCCTCTGGGCACTCTGGTGCTTCTCTTGAATACGTTGCTGCGAGCCTGGCTGCACTTGCTGCAGACTGCCATCCAGGAGGTCCATCGGGGGGCTGTCAGTATCCAGGAGGCCCTGCGGGAGAGATTCCACCCTGAGGAGCACTAACAGTCTCCCTGGTGTGCCCCACTAGGGGCTTGTGCCTCATTCCTCCCTCACGTCCTTCCACTTACGTCTCTCTAACCCCCTTCGTGGTATAAAATAAAATACACATATTTTCATAAATATAAACGCTCTTTATTTAACAAAATGGAGGGGAGGGGGAATGAAACTCTGGTGAGACTGGGGAAAGGAGGCGGGAGAAGAGAGAGAGAGGGTGGGAGAGGGGAGGGGGAAACCTAGGAGGAGGGAGCTGGAAGGAGGAAGCAAAGGGAAGACGGGGAAGGGGAAGCTCAGGGCTCATGGTTAGGGGTCTCACCGGGCCAACTATCTCCCAGCACTGCAGGTGCGAGGGCTTTGGCATCCCGGGGGAATAGGAAGAGGATGGAGGGTGTGGAGGAGGTGGAGGGAGACATGGGAGAGGGAGAAGGAGTGGAAGGAGGAGCAGTAGCTGAGGAGGCAGCAGGTGCTGGAGCAGCAGGAAGCAGCACACTCTGGACCAGGGCCTGCAGGTGCTGACAAATGGCACGGCCCAAGGCAAGCTGCTCCCGCTGGAGGTGCAGGTCTTCTTGCAGCCAGTGCTGGAGGGTGCGGTGCAAGGCTTGCAGTGCCCCCAGGTGCTGCTGTTGGTACCCCTCCACTGCACGGGTGGGCCTGCAGAGCCCTCGGATGCAGGAGCATGTCCCAGGTGGGGTGGTGCACCCTGCACGCGCAGCTGGTGCAGCTGCGGAGAAACAAGAGAAGTGGTCAGTTATCCCTGGGGACACAGTGGATGAAGCCCAGCCCCCCTCTGCAAGGTGAGGATGACCATTCCCTGCACCATCAGAGCCGCTGTGCTTGCACACAGGCCATGTTCAGAATGTCCTGCTATTCCCGGGAGTGGGAGCTGCCTCGAGACCACACCCATGCCCCTGTGGTGTATATAGTGGGGAGGGAGAGATCCATGTGGGCACAAATGATACTGCCAGGTGTGACACTGAGCGGATCAAGTGTGACTACAGGGCCTTGGGAGTACGGGTGAAGGAGTTTGGAGCGCAGGTGGTATTCTCTTCTATCCTTCCTGTCAAAGGTAGGGGCCCGGGCAGAGAGAGGTGCATCCTGGAGGTGAATGCCTGGCTGCGACGATGGTGTCACCAGGAGGGATTCGGCTTCCTTGATCACGGGGTGCTCTTCCAGGAAGGACTGCTTGGCGGAGATGGAGTTCACCTTTCCAGGAGCGGGAAGGCCTTGTTTGGACACAGACTGGCTAACCTCGTGAGGAGGGCTTTAAACTAGGTTCGACGGGGGCAGGTGAGCAAAGCCCACAGGTAAGTGCTGAATGTGCGGGACTGGGAGATGGGTTGGAAATGGGGGGGACTACAGCCTATAATGGCAAGGAGAAAGGAGGGTCAGGGCACAACAGGGAGGCAAGATCAAATCAGTATCTTAGATGCCTATATACAAATGCGAGAAGTATGGGTAATAAGCAGGAAGAACTGGAATTGCTAACCAATAAATACAACTATGATATCATTGGTATTACAGAAACCTGGTGGGATGGGACGCATGATTGGAATGTTGGTATGGAAGGGTACGGCTTGCTCAGGAAGGACAGACAGGGAAAAAAGGGAGGAGGGGTTGCCTTGTATATTAAAAATGTACACACTTGGACTGAAGTGGAGATGAACGTAGGAGATAGCTGTGTAGAGAGTCTCTGGGTTAAGCTAAAAGGGGTAAAAAACGAGGGTGATATCATGCTAGGAGTCTACTAGCCAGGCCACCTAGCCAGGTGGAAGAGGTGGATGAGGCCTTTTTTAAACTATTAACAAAACTATCCAAAGCCCAAGATTTGGTGGTGATGGGGGACTTCAACTATCCAGACATATGTTGGGAAACTAACACAGCGAGGCACAGGCTATCCAATAAGTTTCTGGACTGCATTGGAGACAACTTTCTGTTTCAGAAGGTTGAAAAAGCTACCAGAGGAGAAGCTATTCTGGATTTGGTTTTAACAAATAGGGAGGAACTAGTTGAGAACTTGAAAGTGGAAGACAGTATAGGGGACAGTGATCACGAAATAATGGAGTTCATGATCTTAAGGAAAGGTAGAAGGGAGACCAGCACAATTGAGGTAATGGATTTCAGAAAGGCAGATTTTGATAAGCTCAGAGAACTTGTAGGTAAGGTCCCATGGGAAGCAAGACTGAAGGGAAAAACAACTGAGGAGAGTTGGAAGTATTTCAAAGGGACGTTGTTAAGGGCCCAAAAGCAAACAATTCTGTTGTGTAGGAAAGATAGAAAATATGGCAAAAGACCAGCTTGGCTTAACAAGGAGATCTTGCATGATCTCAAAATAAAAAAGGAGTCATATAAAAAATGGAAACTAGGACAACTAACAAAGGATGAATATAGGCAAGCAACACGGGAATGCAGGGGAAAGATTAGAAAGGCAAAGGCACAAAATGAGATCAAACTAGCTACAGGCATAAAGGGAAACAAGAAGACCTTTTATAAATACATTAAAAGCAAGAGGAAGACCAAGGACAGGGTAGGCCCACTGCTTAGTGAGGAGGGAGAAGCAGTAACAGGGAACTTGGAAATGGCAGAGATGCTCAATGATTTCTTTGTTTCGGTCTTCACCAAGAAGTCTGGAGGTGTGCCTAACGTAGTGAATACAAGCAGAGAGAGGGTAAGTTTAGAAGATAGGATACACAAAGAACAAGTTAAAAATCACTTAGGAAAGTTAGATGTCAGCAAGTCACCAAGTCCTGATGAAATGCATCCCAGGATACTCAAGGAGCTGATAGAGGAGGTATCTGAGCCTTTAGCTATGATCTTTGAAAAATCATGGCAGACAGGGGAGATTCCAGAAGACTGGAAAAGGGCAAATATTGTGCCCATCTATAAAAAGGGGAATAAGAACAACCCAGGAAACTACAGACCGGTCAGTTTAACGTCTGTCCCAGGGAAGATAATGGAGCAGGTAATTAAGGAAATCATATGCAAACACTTGGAAGGTAATAAAGTGATAGGGAATAGCCAGCATGGGTTTGTGAAGAACAAGTCATGCCAAACTAATCTGATAACTTTCTTTGATAGGATAACGAGCCTTGTGGATAAGGGAGAAGCGGTGGATGTCATATACCTAGACTTTAGTAAGGCATTTGATACGGTCTCGCATGATATTCGTATTGATAAACTAGGCAAATATAACTTAGATAGGGCCACGATAAGGTGGGTGCATAATTGGCTGGATAACCGTAGTCAGAGAGTTGTTGTTAACGGTGCTAAATCCTGCTGGAAAGGGATAACAAGTGGAGTTCCTCAAGGGTCTGTTTTGGGACCCGTACTGTTCAATATCTTCATCAATGATGTAGATATTGGGATAGAGAGTACGCTTATTAAGTTTGCAGATGATACCAAACTCGGTGGGGTTGCAACTTCTTTGGAGGATAGGGACATAATTCAAAATGACCTTAGCAAGTTAGAGAAATGGTCAGAGGTAAACAGGATGAGGTTTAATAAAGAGAAATGCAAAGTGCTCCACTTAGGAAGGAACAATCAGTTCCATACATACAAGATGGGAAGCGACTGTCTAGGAAGGAGCATGGCGGAAAGGGATCTAGGGGTCATAGTGGACCACAAGTTGAATATGAGTCAACAGTGTGATGCTGTTGCAAAAAAAGCAAATATGATTCTAGGTTGTATCAACAGGTGTGTTGTAAGCAAAACTCGTGAAGTCATTCTGCCACTCTACTCTGCACTAGTTAGGCCTCAGCTGGAGTACTGTGTCCAGTTCTGGGCGCCACATTTCAAGAAAGATGTGGAGAAATTGGAAAGGGTACAGAGAAGAGCGACAAGAATGATTAAAGGTTTAGAGAACATGACCTATGAAGCCAGGCTTCATGAACTGGGCTTGTTTAGTTTGGAAAAAAGAAGATTAAGGGGGGACATGATAGCGGTTTTCAAATATCTAAAAGGGTGTCACAAGGAGGAAGGAGAAAATTTGTTCCTCTTGGTTTCTGAGGACAGGACAAGGAGTAATGGGCTTAAAGTGCAGCAGGGGAGGTTTAGATTGGACATTAGGGAAAAATTCCTAACTGTCAGGGTGGTCAAATATTGGAATAAATTGCCAAGGGAGGTGGTGGAATCTCCCTCTCTGGAGATATTTAAGAACAGGTTAGATAGACATCTGTCAGGGATGGTGTAGACGGAGCTTGGTCCTGCCTTGAGGGCGGGGGGCTGGACTCGATGACCTTTCGAGGTCCCTTCCAGTCCTATGATTCTATGATTCTATGTGTAGAGTGGCCTTGTGGAGGGAGGGTGTCCTGCTGTGTCCCACCTCAGAGTCAGGAGAATGTCATGCCTCCTCACACACGTGTGTGGCTAACAGGGTAAGGCCCCTGTGTGGCAGCTAGCTGGGGCCTCATGCCCAGGGGTGGCATGGCACATGCTCACACATGCACAGGTTGCTGCATGATCCATGGACAGCAAGGCCCACACACGAAGTCCCTGGTTTCCGTCCCTTCCCCTCCCCCCGCCGCATAAGGGAATAATGATGGCACTCACATGTTGTTGCCTCCCTAGCCTGAGATGACACCGGCGGCAGGTCCGCTGGGGCAGCTCGGGGGTCCTGGCTCATCTGGGTGGTGATGATGGCCTCCTCTGGCCCCTGGTCAGGACCCTCTGCTCCAGGATTGACGACCACCTGGGGGGCACGGATCGTCCCGCCCCACAGGATGCGGTCCAGGGCATCAAAATAGGGGCAGGTGTGTGGGTCTGCCCCTGTTGGGAGCTGCCTCCTGTGGCCCTGGCATAGCCTGCTGGAGCTCTTTGATTTTCATGCACATCTGCTCCTGGGTGCGCATGTGGCCTTTGGTGGCCAGGCTGTCAGCCATCCTCCAGTAGATGGCTGCATTCCTGCATCTAGTGCGGAGATCATGGACACTGGAGGCCTTCCCCCAAACCTCAATCAGGTCCATGATCTCTGCAGGACCAGGAAGGCGCCTGCCTTTTGCAGCCCCTGGCAGGCTCTTGGGAGATGGGAGACTGGTCCTGGGGAGCGGTGGAGGGCTGGCTGCCGGTGGCTTGCTGTCTCGTTTGTGGGGCCACTAGGTCAGTGGCAGTGACTGCTGGCTCTGGGCCGGCAGGCCTGGAGCTAGCACAGACATTGTGGCCAGACTCTACTCCTTTAATGGCTCCAGGGAGGGGAAGGCAGAGGGGAGAAAGGAGTTTTCCTGGTTGTGCCCAGAGTGGCCACCAGGGCACCCTGGGAAGAGCTGGAGGCCCCCTATTTCGAAATAAGCATCTACACAGCACTTATTTTGATTTAGCTATTTCAAATTTGGCATTATTCCTGGTGGAATGAGGTTTACCAAATTCAAAATAAGTGCTCTGCTATTTCAAATTAATTTTGAAATAGCGGTTTGGCTGTGTAGATGCTAGGAAAGTTATTTTGAAATAACGGCTGTTATTTCAAAATAACTTTGCTGTGTAGACATACCCCATGAAAGCAGGAGAATGCTAGAAATCATGCATTATAGAGCTGTTTCAATATACAGGTGCTCTGTGAGGATTGTTAGATTACTTCCCATATGCCCTAATTCCCCACTTATACAAGAAAATCTTTTTCAAAAACGTTGGGAAAGAAATAGTGTCCTGGAAACCTCTTCAAAGCTGGAAGTTGATGAAATAATCATCTGATGCCCTCAAAGTCCATTTGGGAGGAAAGCAAAGCACCCAATCTCAGCCTATACTAGGGAAAGACCTCAGAAAGGATTTAAAAGTAATGTAAGATGAGGGCATGAGGATTGTGAGAGGTGTAGAAATATTCATGACTGACTGTGGTTAGAACTAGAACAGGGCTACTCAATTTGGAAGCTCCGGGGGCCACAATGATACTAACAGCACATGCTACGGGCCACAACCTAAGTGTGGTTGCATATACATGCAAATAAATATGCAAATATATGCAAATAGCTTCTTTCACATTGACAAGCATGAATACAAAGATTAAGGCAAGACTACACAACACGCAGGCCCCATTTAAGTCAGTTCTACTGATATTAATAAAATTCAATATTTACCTGATTTCCACCCATATGATAGCACTTTTAATGAGCAATGACAGTCCAGGGATTTAACTACTAAAACGCATATCAACAGAAGATCATTATATTGACTCGTCATTGTGGAGCATATTCCCAGTGGAGACCATGTTCAAAGGATCCCATGCGTGGGCAGTGTGTTGAGCCCCCGTAAACCCAAACTGCACTGCGGGCTGCAAACAAATCAGCTGTGGGCTGTATGTGGTCCATGGGCCGCATGTTAAGTAGCCCTGAACTAGAATCTGAACCCACTCTGATTTTGCATAGATTCAGATTTCTTCCTAAATTTGGGAACTACTCACAGTCCATCACAATTACAAAATAATCTGAACCACTAGGCTAAAAAAGAATGTGGCTGTAGCTTCTGAACGGTATGATTAAATGTGCAGTCGCTTTGTATTAAAGCCCAAAAAGTTACACTAGACAAGAGAAATTACAAGAAAATATGGGGGAAGAGGGATTATAAGAGCTGCAAGGCTTTCAGCAGAAAAGGATTGATGATAAAAAGAAAGAAATGACATAAATGAAACTATACTTGTTTTATTAATAGCATGGGGTATGTCTACACTACCCTCCTAATTCGAAACAGGAGGGTAATGTAGTCATACCGCAATTGCAAATGAAGCCCGGGATTTGAATTTCCCGGGCTTCATTTGCATAAAGCCGGCCGGCGCCATTTTTAAATGCAGGCAGTTCGAACCCCGTGCCGCGCGCACATTTCTATAGGCAAGTATTTCTAGTACATTTTCTTACTGAACATGATTATAAAGGATTTTAATAGGCCAGTGGTCAGAAGAGTGCCTAAAATACATAGTTTTTGATGCCTTAGACTTATTCCCCCAGATTAAAGGTGTCCAGTCACTGATACATCAGCACTATCTGTAGCCAGGACTCCAAGGCTGAAAAACAATAACACGTTTATTACTTCTATTTCTTTTGACTCATTATTGCTGTTTAATATTTGTAATGTGTTGAGTCTATAGGCTCCAACCAAGATTCGGGTTCCACTGTTTTTGTACAGCATCCCTCATGTTATGAACCAGTCCCTGCCATGCAGACTTTAAAATACAAATTAATTCTTTTGTCTGTTAATCCTACCAACCACCTGTTTACATTACATCAACGCACTCTTCAACCCCCCAAAGCCAATGCAGAAGATTAAATAACAATGCTCAGAAATGGCACTGAGTCCATAATAGTATGACTCTCAATGAGTCAGGTAAGGGTAATGTGCCAATTACAAAAAAGGGGAAATTACTCACCTGGTGTAGTAACGATCGTTCTTCAAGATGTGTCCCCGTGGGTGCTCCACTCTAGATGTCGGGCTCGTCCCGGCTTTTCGTAGCCATAGTCGGCCGGACCGAGCATGCGCGGCAGGCTTCATGCAGTTTCTTCAGTCACGCGGTCCGGCCCCTCCACCAGTTCCTGTCACCGTCCGGAATCTGTAATGAGACAAAAAGACAGACCCGGAGCGGGGAGGAGGGCGGGACGTGGAGCACCCACGGGGACACATCTCGAAGAACGATCGTTACTACACCAGATGAGTAACGTCCCCTTCTTCTTCGAGTGGTCCCCGTGGGTGCTCCACTCTAGGTGACTACAAAGCAGTAGTCCAGATGCGCACCGGGTCAATGTTCCTCCGTAGAGGCTAGAACTGCGGATGCTACTGCTGCGTCCGGGGCCCAACGTCGTACTATAGCGTAGTGATGAACGAAAGAAGTGCTAGAGGACCAGGTGGCTGCCTGGCAAATGTCGCTGAGAGGGACGCCTCGGGCAAAGGCGGTGGAGGTGGCCATCGCTCTAGGGGAATGAGCAATAGGTTGAGAAGGGAGAGGCCTTCCCTTGAGAGAGTGACACGTCGAAATGCAATCGGTAATCAGTCTAGCTATTGGTTGACCGGAAAGAGGATTGCCTTTGGAATGCTGTGCTATGGACACGAGTAGCCTGTCCGTACGTCTCCATGAGTGCGTTCTTTCTATATAAAAGGCGAGTGCTCGTCGCACATCAAGCAAGGTCTCTGATGCAGAAGCATGTGGTCTGGGATAGAAGGCAGTCAAAACTATAGGTTCATTAATATGAAAAGAGGTATTGATCTTGGGGATGAATGTTGGATGTAGGCGCAATGTCACTATGCTCTTTGAAAAGGATGTGTAGGGCGGACTCACCATCAATGCCCCTAACTCGCTCACTCTACGTGCAGAAGTGATAGCCAGTAGGAATACAACTTTCATCGTTAACATTCGGAGCGGTATTGATGCCAACGGTTCAAAGGGAGGATGCATAATTGTGCGTAGGACCAAATCGAGGCTCCAGGCTGGTGGAGGGGGTCTGTGAGGTGGGTGCAAGTTCGTTAGACTTCTTAGAAACCGCTTTGTAATTTGATGAGAAAAAATCGGGGAACCTTGCAGAGGTTCATGAAAGGCACTGATTGCTGCTAAATGAACTTTCAGGGTAGCCATAGAGAGACCAGAGTCATGAAGGTGAAGGACATAGTCCAGGATGTGTTGGAGAGGAGAAACAACGGGTTGTACGTTTCGATCTCGGCACCATTGAAGAAACCTATGCCATTTTGCCAGGTAAGATTTCCGAGTAGAAGCTTTTCTACTGCTCATAAGAATCGTCTTAACTCGCTGTGAACAAAGGTGCTCGTCATGCTTGAGCCAGTTATCAACCACGCTGTGAGGTGAAGTGACTCAAGTCTGGGATGTAGGAGAGCTCCCTCCTGCTGAGATAACAGGTCCGGGTGAAGAGGGAGTGTCCATGGTGGGCATATCGACATCCTGTGCAATAGTGGGTACCACGGCTGTCTTGGCCATGCCGGAGCTATCAAGATGACTGTCGCTCATTCGAGTATTATTTTCTCGAGAGTTCTCGGCATTAGAACTGTCGGGGGAAATGCATAGAGGAGGGATCCGTTCCAAGCAGTGAGAAGAGCGTCGCCCAGAGATGCTTTTCCGATCCCCGCTCTGGAACAGAAGTGGGGACACTTGGCATTCTGCATTGTGGCAAAAAGGTCTACTGCGAAAGATGCACTGAAGAACGTCTGATCTTATCTCCCACTCGTGGTCTACCGGGAATCGTCTGCTCAACGAGTCTGCAATGACATTGCTGATGCCAGGTAAGTACGACGCCATGATGGTTACGCCGTTCCTTATGCACCAGTTCCACAACCATATTGCCTCTGCACAGAGGGAACGAGATCTGGCACCTCCCTGTCGATTTATATAGTACATTGCTGCCACATTGTCTGTGAATATCCTGACAGCGGTGTGCCGTATGCATGGAAGGAAATGCTTGCATGCTAGGAAAATGGCACGTAACTCCAGGAGATTGATGTGATATGTCTTCTCTATAGAGGACCATTTGCCCTGAATGCGATCGTTTCCCATATGCGCCCCCCAGCCTATGAGAGATGCATCTGTTTTTATAAGCACAGAAGGCTGAGGACGACAGAATGGGACTCCGGAAAGGAGGTTTTCTGTGCATTTCCACCAACGCAGGGAGTCGTGAATGTGAGGCGGTAGAGTGACTGTCTTGTGGAAACTGTGTTTCTGTGGTAAGTATACCTTTCGTAACCAGTGCTGAAGATCTCTGAAGTGAAGTCTTGCATACAGAACCACAAAGGTGGTGGATGCCATGTGGCCCAGGAGACGCAGACACATATGTATGGACACAGTCGGAGCGATATCGAGGACATTTACCAGTTCCTGTATTGCTTGGAACCTGTCTAGAGGTAAGTATGCCCTTGCCGTGATGGAGTCTAGGACTGCGCCAATGAACTTTATATTCTGTGTCGGGACAATGGTCGACTTCTGTTCGTTTATTATCAGGCCGAGAAAATCGAATGTGCTTCTGGCCAACGATATCATGTGCCTCGTCTCTTGATGTGTTGGGGCCTTTATGAGGCAATCGTCCAAATAAGGGAATATGAGGACGTGCTGTCATCGTAGATATGCCGCGACTACCGCCAGAGTCTTTGAGAAAACTCTGGGAGCTGCCGCCAGGCCAAAGGGGAGAACCCTGTATTGGAAATGGTCGTTGTTTATTACAAAGCGCAGAAAACGTCTGTGCGCCGGGTGGATTGTAATGTGAAAATATGTGTCCTGCAGGTCGAGGGCCGCAAACCAATCGCTGAGATTCAGAGATGGAATTATTGTAGCTAACGTCACCATCTTGAAACGCCTTTTCTGCAGATAATGATTGAGATGACGCAAATCGAGAATCGGTCTCCATCCCCCTGTCTTCTTTTCCATCAGAAAATAAAACATAACGTCGACAGAACTCAGCAGTTTTGTTGACGCTGGTAAACCTCATTTTACGAGGCATAACGTCTTTGTCGACAGAGTTCTGTCGACAAAAAGGGCAGTCTGGACGCAGGGGTTTCTTTTGTCGACAGAAGGAGACCTCCAGGGAAGCCCCCTGCTGGAGAGTCCTTCTTTAGGAAAAACCTCTTCTTGGTCCTGTCTGTAGCCATGTTTTAAAGGCACAGACATCCCTGGCAGGCATTGTGACAGGAAGCTGGCCACAGAGAGATCCTGTCAGCCCAGAGCTCTCCCAGCGTAACCTGCACGTGGCCATGTGTGCAGCTCCAGCACCACGAGGCCCCCAAGGAGCTTTGAGGGAGCCAGCCCAAGTTCTCTCAGGCGAGAAAAAGAAAGCCCCAGCGTGGTCAGGGACAGAGGTCCTGACACTGTTAGAACTGTGGGGGGAGGAGGAAGCAGTCCAGGCCCTGCACACCCGGCGCAGGAACGCCAACATCTACGGCCGCATGGCTCAGGGGCTGGTCGATAAAGGGCACCATCCCAGGACACTACAACAAGTCCGGGCAAAAGTAAAAGAACTTTGCCAGGGGTCCATGAAGGCCAGAGAGCAGAGCTCGGCTTCAGGTGCAGCCCCAGTGCACTGCACCTATTATGAGGAACTGGACCGCATCCTGGGAGGCCAGGAACCAATGTCTGCATCATTGCTCGTGCAGACAGGCTTGCACACACCGGTGCAGCATAGCCGGCAGGAGGTCCCCAGGGAAGATGACGAGGAGGAGGAGGAGAAGGAGGAGGCAGAGGAGCAGACGGAGGACACCCTGACTCTGCAGCCTGTCCCAGAGACAGAGGAAGCCTCGCAGGCACCGTCCAACGCTGGAGAAGGAACATCAGGTGAGTGCAGGCAGGGTCACAGACACAGAACAGGGGAGGTGGGAGCAGAGAGGATGCAGAGCAGTGTTCACATCTTGGTCCTCCCTCCTGGACAGCTTGCATCTCTCTGTGCATGTACAAGCAGGCGGGCAGGTGGTGGGTATGTGGGTGGGGGACATGGGAGACCCAAGGTGCAGCAGGCCCCTGTCCTACTGTGGCTGCACACTGATCTGGCCTGGATAGCCACAGTGGAGGGCGGGAGGATCTAGGGGGTGGAGGTGGACATTGTCCTAGCCACAATGGGTCCCCTGTGCAGCTGAGGCGGCTGGCAAGGCCAGACGTGGCCTACCAGTAACAACATTCCCATCCCTTGTTGTATGGACTTGTGTGTGAATTGCTAACACCGATCGGTTCTCCCTCTTCTTCTCCACAGCCGGACCTGCTGCTGCTGTCCGCCGCGCAACCCCTGTGCCACCACCCACCCGGTCCCACAGCTCCCGCAGGCATTGGAGGACCTATAATGACCTCCTAAAGCGGCATGTGGAGGCCATGGAGAAAATGAAGAGGACCATGGCCAAAATGCAAGAGACCATGGCTGAAAGAGCGAGGGAGGAGGCTCGGTGGCATACTCGCCTGCTGCAGGATTTCCTCCCAGAGTGGAGCAGTATGTGTGCCACCGTCCAGGAGTCCCTGGCTGTGCCAGGTCCTCTCCCCCTGGGGACTCCTCCTGCCCATCCAGCTCCAGCCCCCTCTGACCCCTCGTCCTCTTCCTCAGCCCCCTCTGACCCCCCTTCTTCTCCCTCCACCCCTGCCACCCCTTCCTCTCCCTCAGCCCCTGCCACCCCTTCAGCCCTGCCCCTCCCCCCCCCGTTAGGGCAGAGTCATTGTCAGCCCCCATTCGAGCCCAAGGACGGCTGGGTCCACGGACCAGGGGTGGCAAAGCCTTGCGGCCCAGGCGAGGCCGTCATTACCCTTAAGGTGTCTGCCCTCCCTCCCTCCCTCCCTCCATGTTGGAAATCCCTCCTCCCTCCCTCCAGGTTGAAATCCCCCCTCCTACCACAGTTATAAACACAGGTTATTAGTTAAAAAAAGAACTTTATTTTTCACTGTTGTTGAACAATTCTATTTTGTATAACAGATCTCATTTCTGACGTTACTCCTTTATAAACATATTTTTCAAGTTTAACATGGTGTATGCGCCTTAACTGTTCAGAGGCTGATGCAGGGATAGATTGTGGGAGGGAAGGTTTTGGGATGGGGGAAGGCCCACAGACCCCATTGGGGATACCTTGGGGAGTCATAGGGCTCCAGCTGAGAAGCGCTCACGCAGAGCCTCCCGGATGCGAACCCCCGCCTGATGGATATGAACAGTCTAGGTATTTTGCAGAGTCTCCTCGTCCTGTCCAAGTAAAAGGTGATCACTTTGTGTACATCGAGTGTGTGCCATGTAGCCTCTTTAGTGTTGACGTGAGGCTCTGGGAAGAAGACAGGTAGGATTACAGGTTCATTGCCTTGGAAAGAGGTGGTTACCTTTGGTAAAAAATTCAGATGAGGGCAAAGAACCACTTTATCCTTATGGAATACTGGGGGGAGAGGGTCTGCTATTAGTGCACTAATATCACTCACCCTCCTGGCTGATGTGATGGCCTCCAATAAGGCCATCCTCATAGAAAGGTGGAGCATGGAACATATTGCCATGGGTTTGAATGGTCTGGAGAACTAGACTGAGGTCTCAGGCTGGGACAGGAGGTTTGATAGGTGGGAAAATATTCTGCATGCCCTTGAGGAAATGCTTAGTTGTTGGATGGGCAAAGACCGATTTGCTCTCAATGGGATGATGAAAAGCTGTTATAGCTGCAAGATGAACTTTTAATGAACTAAATGAAAGACCCAAGTGTTTCAGATCTAGAAGGTATCCCAAAATGTCCAAAAGTGGCATTGTCGATGGGTTCCCACATTTTTGCTTGGCCCAAAATGAGACTCTATGCCACTTATGCAGGTAAGAGTCCCTGGTTGTTAGTCTGCAACTGTTCAGTAGAATTTCCATGACTTGATCAGAGAATGTTTTCTCTATTGAGGTGAACCACTAAGAAACCATGCCTGGATGTGAAAAATTTGGAGGGATGGATGACGAACCTGACTGCCCTCCTGTATCAAAATATGAGGAAGCAGCAGGATATTCCATGGTGTCCTCCTGGACATCTGTAGCAGGCCAGGCTGGAGTGATAAGAATTACTGAGGCTGCATCTGACTTTATCTTGTTGACTACTGATGGAGGAGTAGGATTGGAGGAAATGCATATAGGAGAGATTCATTCCAGGGTATTGTAAACACATCCCCCTTGGAGTGCAAGTCAATGCCCGCACGGGAACTATACTGTGGACACTTCTTGTTGGCACTGGTTGCAAACAAGTCCACCATTGGAAACCCCCAGTGACTAAAAAATCTGTTGCAGAATCTTGGGGATCATTTCTCATTCATGACTGGAGTTGAAATTTCTGCTGAGCTTTTCCACAGGCGGACAACCTCCCTGCACAGTTGGTGGTACCTAGCTCCACCCTGCCTGTTGATGCAATATATTGTTGTTTGATTGTCCTTAAAATATGTGTGGTGCTGTTGCATATAAGATGAAGGAAAGGCTATTAGCCACGGGATAAAATGGTGTCCTTGGCTCTGTTTGTCAGAGGCTGGAGAGGGATGGCAGGAGACAAATCGCTTGATCATTGTCTTTGGTCCACCCTCTCTGGGGCACCTGGCACTGGCCACTGTCGGCAGACAGGATACTGGGCTAGATGGACCTTTGGTCTGACCCAGTACGGCCGTTCTTCTGTTGGCATGCGTAAAATACTGTTCTGAGTTCTAGTATGTTGATGTGCAGTGTGCATTCCTGTGGAGACCAACATTCCTGAGTTCTGAGAAGGCCTGAGTGTGCCCTCAAACTGAGGTGAGAGGCATCAGTCATGATGGTCCTGATCTAGGGATATTTGTGAAAAGGAACCCCAATGCACACATTTTTTGGGTCTGCTCACTAGTCCAGTGATCGCTTGATTCTGTTTGGGACTAAGACTAGTTTGTTGATACTGTTGTAAAGTGGTCTGTATACAGTCCTTAACCACTGCTGCGTGGGTCTCATGTGTAGTCTGGTATGGAGCACCCATGATGTGGCCATTGCCATATGTCCTAGTAACTGAAGACAGGCTGTGGCTGGAACTTGTGGGCCAGTTTGAAACAGTGCAATGGATGAATGGATACATGGAAGTAGGTGTCCTAGAGGTTGAGAGTCGATAACCAGTCCCCCTGTTTAAGGCAGGGATTATAGTGGATAGGTTGACCATTTTGAACCATTGAGATGGTATATGGAGGTTGAGCCTCCTGACATTGAGAATTGGTCTCCATCCCCTTGACTTCTTTGTTGTGAGGAAGTAATGGGAGTAGAACCCTTTGCCCCTGTAGTGATGGGGTATGGGTTCTATAGCTCCTAAGTGGAACAAATGGTTGATCTCTTATAGTAGAATGCTCTGGTGAGATGGGTCCCTGAAGAGAGACATGGAAGGTGGATAGGAGAATGAGGTAGAAGAAAAGGGGATACAATATCCACCCTTTATAATGTTGAGTACCTACTTGTTGGTCGTGATGGAAGACCATTGGTGGTAAAAAGGCAGTAGGCACTGGTAGAATAACTGATAGGACTGAGGTTGCCTTAAGCAAAGAGGTTTTATCAGACTCTCGACCTAACCTTCAAAACATCTGCATCAAAGTTGAGGGCTAGGAGGTGGAGGGCTGCTCAGGGGTCTGCCTCCATCTATTTTGATGTTGCCTTATCCTATTGTCAAAGTGTCTCTGAGCTTGAGTAAAAGGTGAAGGCTTGTAACACTGTGTAAACTATCATCCCTGTTCGTGTTTTGTTGCAGAGACATAAATACCATGCGTCTTTAGTGTGGCCCATGAATCCTTCAGGGAGTGGAGCAACACATCTGTGGTGTCTGTGAACAATTTGGAGCCCTGGAAAGGGAGGCCTTCAACCATGGCCTAAGGGAAACCAGAGAGGTGAAGCCATGATGATCACCTCATCCCTCATTGAACGGGATGCTGTGTCAGATATATCCACAGCTGCTTGTAAAACTGTGAGAGATCAGGGTGCCCTCATTTATATTGACCCTGAACTTTTCTTTCTTGTCATCAGGAAGGCTATCAATAAAGTGTGATAGTTGCTCAAAAATATGGTGTGTATACTTCACAAGAATTACTGTGTAATTGGATAGGCACAACTGTAAAGATGTGGAGGAATATCCCTTCCTTCCCATGAGGTTTATATGCATCCACTCCTTGTCATACAGTGTGGTTCTGGGTGCACTCTGTTCTCCCCTCTAGTTGACAGCATCCACAAATAAAGAATTAGGGGATGGGTGGGAAAACAGGAAATCAGCATACAATATAGTATTTGTGGTCAGATATTTTACAGATCGGTGGGATTGTGGCTGGCGTCTGCCAGATCACCTTAGCAGGATCCATAAACACTGAGCCCATTGGTATGTCCAGCTTAGCAGATGGTGAAGCATGTAATATACTGGTCAGTTTATGCTGAGTTTTGGGGAGACTCATTAGGGAGACCTCCAAGACATGAGCACCCTTTTGTATAGCTCCTAGAATGAATGAAAGTCATCTCCCACTGTGGGAGGAGGGGGTATTAAAGTATCATCAGGGGAGGACGATGATATGTGTGTTAGACAGTGAGAAGAAACAGAAGAGTCCTCATCACTTAAGACTGGCTCATCTTCTTCTAGTAGGCTGACCTGTCCAGGGATGGCAGAGGTGTGGCCCTTGATGATGCAGATGGAGTTGGCTGAGGCTGCATCACTTGTAGATGCTAGGCTCGGTATGGTGCCCAGGGGTCACAGTAAGGCCAGTTGGCTGGTAGTGGCACAGGAGGAGGCAGCCATTGAAGTGGTTGCCATTATAGCAGTGACTATTGCTGTTGCAGAAGGTGTTTGAGAGGGGAGGCGTGGGTACTGACCAAGGGCTCATTGTTCTCATCACTCAAGAGCAACAGTGCCGACCCCATCCAAGTGGAAAGCGTGAACTTGCCCGATGTGGGTGTACCGTCAGAATTGAACAGTGGGGTTGGGGGCACAGAAGGTACAATGAGCTCCTCTGTAGTGGTAAAGGATTGTGGTATCGGTGTGGGTGGCAGTGTGGAGGGTGTTACAGCTGCAATCTGTGGTGCCTGCTGTACCATATGGGAGGCCATTTGGTACCCCATGTTTGTGTCTCTTCGGTGCCAGAGATGGCATAGGTGCTGATGGTGCCGAGTGGAGCTTGGATTTCTTTGGTGCCAGCGGTGGCTCAGCATATGCTAATTTGGCCTTTGCTTTCATCAGCACCAATATGGGTCCAGATGGTGCTGGTGGTGCTGATTTAGACTTAGGCTTCTCTGAAGCCGTTGTGCCCATCTTGGTGAGGACCTGGAACACTCGGGAGCCATCAGTGCATGATGGTCCCAATACCTCCCTGTCCAGTACCCTTGTTGAGGTCGGTGCCGGGAGTATCTTGGGTGCTTGGCCCCATTTTTTTGAAGGGGAGTCATCCTTACTTGAAGAATGAGATCTCTTCCTGGGTTGTTCTGAGGAAGAATTTCTGTTGCTAAAGCCCAGAGGAGCCACCTTCTCAGACATGACCAGGGAAGAAGGCTGCTGAGGTGGGGTAGAGTACTTCAAATCCAAAGCTGGCCTCATTGTGTTTTCAAAGCAGAAAGTTTAAGCTGGAGTTCCCTTGCCTTGTGTGCATGAGCCATTAGCTGCTTGCAGTGTTGGCACTGGGTGGTGGCGCATGCCTGCCCCAAGCACCGGACACACTGCAAATGCCTATCGGAGATGGGAACTGAAAGTCTGCAATAAAGACAACATTTGAATCCTGGGGAACCTGGCATCCCAGGAAGGAAAAGCTTGCTAAGGCAAATGGCCTTAACAACAACTATAAAAAATGGTTTTTTTTAACAACAATTAACAGAAACTGGAGGCAAACTACTACTATGAACACTATTGCTAAACTAAACTAATGATAATAACGAGAAACTATTGAAAATTTAGCAAAAAGCTGGAGGGCAACTGCAATTATGACTGCCGCCGGCAGTGGCAGAGAAGGAACCGAAGGGGCAGTTGACTGTACATGCTCAGTAGCAGAACCACGTATGCCGTCTTCTCCACATGCACAGCCTACCAGAGGGCATTGCTTCCAAAAATCTCCAAACAGGCGCACAGTGGTGCCCAAATATCTAAGGTGGAGCACCCACAGGGACACTCCTCAAAGAAGCATATATATTCACAAATGCAGAAACCCTTAATTTAGGCAGCTAGAGAACCAAATCAGTAAAAAGTGCTATGAGCTGCCACAAGTTCCTAAGTACCACAGCCCTAAATCCGTAGTATGATCTGACCATCCTCAGAGCACCAAGGACTTCTAGAAAAGTGCTAGAATGCTGATCGCTCCAGAAAAGGTCTGACACTATAGGCGCTGTGCCTTGTGTGATTCCTATGCTTTTGCTGAGTGAAGGCACTGCTACAGGAAGGTCAGTGTGCAATAACATGTTATGTCAATTCTACAAAGCTCACTGTTCCTTAACCTTCAGTTTAGGAAGTCAGAGCTATGACCTGAGGCTCGATCACTGTGGATTACTGAAGGCAAAGCTTTTTGGGGAAAGGACTTTTTCCTCTTTGGAAATCATCTAACTTCTCATGGGCACTACAGGAAGGCCGGCAAAAAGGCAGCTAATGAATAATTAAAATAATCTGCATTCTCAAACAATGAAGCAACCAGAGGGTCGTCCTGAGCCGCAGATCGGAGCTTTGTACAGCAGTTTCCACCATTGAGCCACGCATGCCCAGAAGGCATCTCGAGCCCTTCCCGCCTCCTGAAGCGTGCGGCTCAAACCCCTCCCTTTCAGTTCCTCGTCTCCGCCCAAGTAATTTTGACTCCAAGCAGAGGGGAGGCAGGGAGGGTTGTGGAGCACCCACGGGGACACACATCCCGAAGAACACTCGCCACTGCATGAGGTGAGTAACTCCCTTTTCTTCTTCAAGTAGTGTCCCCGTGGGTGCTCCACTCTAGGGGTATGTCTACACTACCCTCCTATTTCGAAATAGGAAGGTAATGTAGGCATACCGCAATTGCAAATGAAGCCCGGGATTTGAATTTCCCGGGCTTCATTTGCATAAGCGGGGCGCCGCCATTTTTAAATCCCCGCTCGTTCGAACCCCGTGCCGCGTGGCTACACGCGGCATGAACTAGATAGTTCGAACTAGGCTTCCTAGTTCGAACTACCTAGTTCGTGCCACGTGTAGCCACGCGGCACGGGGTTCGAACGAGCGGGGATTTAAAAATGGCGGCGCCCCGCTTATGCAAATGAAGCCCGGGAAATTCAAATCCCGGGCTTCATTTGCAATTGGGTATGCCTACATTACCCCGCTAGTTCGAACTAGCGGAGTAGTGTAGACATACCCTAGGTGACTACAAAGCAATATTCAATATATGGCTGGAGGGAGCCGGAGTCAGTGTTTGGCAGTGGTGGAGAGCACTGCTGTGGCAACTTCTAAGTCATTCTTGAGTTGTGGATCATACCTCAGTGGACGGCTTCTCCATTTTTAACCATCCTATTACGAAGAGATTCCTAGGAAACAGACTTTCATAAAAAGGAAAGGAAGTGGTACTGTTGCCAATGGCTCAAAAGGAGGTCTGGTGAGGTATTCCAAAACAAGATTGAGGTCCCACAAAGGGAGTGGGGCCTTCTATGGTGGGTACACATTCTGGAGTCCCTTGAGGAATCTCTTCATAATAGGATGGTTAAAAACGGAGAAGCCGTCCACTGAGGTATGAAATGATGCTATTGCAGAGAAGTGTACTCTTAGAGAGGAGATTGACAGTCCTGATGCTTTAAGGTCCAGAATGTAGTCTAGGATGGTATTTAGTGGGGAGGCACGGGGCTCCACTTTGGCTCGCTGACACCAGTGACAGAATTGTGTCCATTTCTGTTGGTAAGTTTTCCGAGTAGACTGTCTCCTGCTATGGAGGAGGATGTCTTTTACTCGCTGGGAGCAGCGATCTTCTATCTCTGAGAACCAGAGAGAAGCCATGCCTGAAGATGCAGGGTATTGAGTTGTGGATTCAGTATCCTGCCGTTGTCCTGAGATAGTAGGTCTATCTGGTATGGTAGTGGGTGGGGAGGCTGGACCGCTAGCCTGTGAAGGTATGGGTACCAGGTTTGGCGAGACCATGATGGCGCAATCAGGAAAAAGAAGAACTGTAATTTTGGTAGGGCTTGCTGAGTCTCACATTGGAAGCATAAACATTAGATGTTCAACATATCACCATATAAGTATATTTACTACCTGTGTCTCTCACTAAGATCATTCTTAGATATAGCTACTGCCCACATGTTACATCCATGCAAGCAAACAAGCATTATAGGGCACCAAAATCATTAAAAACTGGTTACACTTCTAAATTTGAGTATTAAGCAGATAAAACAAGCATGGCATAATTGGTAATAACTATTAACCTATAATTTGGTTTAGTCATTTTGAAAATTCCTTGAGAATACCTGGAATGCAAGACGCATGATATAAAACTAACTTTTATTTTGACCCTTGATGAAGATAAAAGAATTTAATTCATTAATATATTGTCTTCTGTATTTGGACACATAAGTTGGCCTACCACATATACCCCAATACACAGAACCACCATTTCCTAGTCAGTCTTGCATGGAATTAGTATGAAATGACACTAGGGGAAAATAATTGATGGATATTTCAGTCATGCTAGAGGCACACATTTAATCTATATTTTCATAGACCTCTCTAAAGACACCAAGATGGCTGTAAGTAACTTTGCTTGAAAAAGTTAAAAATGCAAATTAATGAAAGGAGTTCCACAATTTTCTGACTCCAAAATCTTAAACACTTTAGTCAGGAATTCTAGAGATAATATTTCAGTGAACCCATGATTAAAAGTCTCCCATCTATTTCTAAAACCAGAAAATTCCTAATTGGATGGTTTCCTCCCATCTAATCAATTTCCCACCACTGCAGGGGCATTGGCATACACCAGTTTAGATTCCCTCTGTCCTGTAACACTTTGGTCTAATTCAGCTTGCTGGATTTGGGACTGGGTAGTTTTTAGTGGACTGATGTACAAAAGGTCAGACTACATGATCTGGTCCCTTCTAGCCTGAAATGTTGAGTCTATGATGGGCAAAACTGAGGATAGACTTTGCAAGATCTGATATTCTAAGAACTGTTCTTTGCCAAAAATCATATACTATATTTTAATTTATTTTTTATCAATCTGATTTTGGCCCTCCTTATTATCAGTGATTTATCCCTTATGAAATTACTTTTAAGGAGCAGAAAATCTATTCTTGTTCAATGGATTAATCCTATTGTTTTTGTGACCAAGTGATTAAAATTTGTGGTATAATTTCTATGGTACGGTTTGAACTTCTCTAGTCAGCACCCTCAGGACCTGACCAATGCCAAACCAGAGAATTTCCCAGACTGCGGGAAGTCAGTACTATCAGGTACAGAGGTGGGCAAGATATGGCCCACAGGCTGCATCTGGCCTGCCAAGCCATTTGATCTGATTCGCAGCCCGTCCTACTGATCCCCCACGTGCAGGCCAATCGAGGCCTGGGGGAAGGGGAACACAGAAAGTCATTTTCTGTTTCAAGTGACTGGTGGCTCCCTCCCCCAGCCAGGAGCATGCTGCAACTACAGGAAGCCACCAGCTGTTTTTAACAGTGAATTACTTTGCACACTCCCCTGCCTCCAGGCTGCGATTGGCCTGGGGCACGGGAGCGTGTGAAGTCTCTTTTATTTGCCAGAGGCATGAAGCACCTAGAGGGAATCCACCCTCCGCACTGAACACTCGCCTCTTCTGCCAGAGGTCCCACCCTTCACTGGGGCCCAAGCCAGCCCATGACCACAAACCAAAATTTGTGAAGTGGCTCACCTGCAAAAATTATTGCCCACCTCCTGTCTAGTAGCATTACTAATACTTCCACAGCTAACTGGACTCTTGGAACATGTTTAGGGATAAATTAGAGCTAAATAACAGCACATAACACTGAGAGTCAGGACTGGTAGCTGTAAAATTTTATGGCAGGGGTTGTCAGGGGTGGGAAATCTGTTTTGGGTCAGGGGCTGTTAGAGGGACTCTAATCTTATAATGTTGATCTGTTCATAATGTTTATAGTGCAATTGTTGTGTACAGAATTTGGGTAAGGTGCACACTTAAAATGGTGATTGCCATCAGTTACTTGAAAACAAAATGGAGATTGCCATCAGAACTCTGTGGAAAGGTCTGGACTTGTTTCCCACCTTAAATGTTTGCACTTGTTACTAAAATTGCACATGGCACACTAGAATTGTGCTCATAGCAGGCTAGAACTATGCACCTGGCATGCTAGAACTGTGCCCACGACATGCAGATCCTTTGCACCCAGCCCGAAATCGTGCGCCTTTTGTCGGTGGTCTGTGAGGATAGCACCTGTCAGGCCTTGGGACCTTTGCATCATCCATCACCTGTGCCAAAGGGTCAGGATCCAGAGACGTCTCTCTGCACCATCACCTCAGCCTGTCACTTCCAACCAGATCACACTGCTGTGGTGAAGATCCAGTAAGGACTGTAAACTGTGCCACCATTTACCATCATCACCACACTTTGGTACCTGTGGCGAATGCCTGGGATTGAGCCAACCAGCAAGGGAACACTTGCTGTTCCTCCCCAAGGGCTAACCGCAGCCTAAAGGTCGAGGTTGCAAATACCACTTTTACCATCCGTGTGAATTTTATAACGTATACCTACCCTTATTTATACTAGGAATCTTTCTATCTTCTTTCTCTTCTGTTTTTGGGGTGGAGGCTGGGATTGCTGGTTGTTGTTTTGGATTTGTTTCATGCAAGTGTCATTGTACATTTCTACAATACGTGTTGTTTAACTTTAATCTGGACTCTGAGTTTTCTTATGAGGGAAAAATCACCGGTGACAGATACGGTCTCAGGGGATCTCCCTTCTGGTAACCAGAGCACTTAACATCTTTGATCAGATCCTTATCCTAAATTCTAAATTAATTCAAGATTCTGCTTGTTACTGAGACTCTGGGGTAACAGGGCCACTAACCCACAGAAAAATTAGTTGGGGGCCACACACAAGTGAGAAGCAAAAACAAAAAAACAAAAACAAAAACAAAAAAATCCTGACTGAGAAGAGCTTAGGGTGGCCCAGGCAAATAGATTTTGTGTTCTGTAGCCCTGCAGGCAGTGGCAGAGGGCTAGAGTGCCAGCACAGACTCTCCAATGCTGGGGGGGGGGGATAGCACCGATCCTCAGGGGCTGGATTCAGGCAAGCTGGGTGCTGCATCTGGCCCCCAGGGCTTAGATTCACCACCCATGCTTTATGAGATCACAGGAAACTTGGGAACACCCATGATAAGTGGACATCCAGGGAATTAAAATTATATTGCCGGATCAGAGAGCACCAGATTAGAGAGGTATAAACTTTCAAGCAGGTCAGATATATTTCGAGCTATATTTTCAGATTAGAATGATATACAACTTCACAGCTCACCTACTCCTTTTCTGCCTATGTTTCCAAGTCCTAGAGTAGATTGTTTTGATATTTTCATAGGCAATGGAACTCGCTTGTGTTTCTTCACTATCTAATAATTTCCAGACCTCTGCTCCCTTCTTTTTATTGTTTGTTCCAGCCATCAATCTGAACAGTAAGTCTTTCTTGATTTCCCTTGCTACCATTACTTATAGAATGTCAATCTTGTTTTGATCCTGGTTTTACTGTGATTTACTGTATATAATTAGGTAGCACCACAAAATTGTATTAGCCTGGTTTATTTTTATATTATTGAACAAATTTGCAAGAAGACTCCTTAATTGTACCCACTTGGGCAAACATAGAACCTGGCAACTTGTACTCATTAAGAGATATATTTAATTATTAAATTATCTTATTCAATATTAAAAAGCTATCTGTTTGATGTGATTTTCCAATAAGAGTTGATAATTTAAATATTAACATTTTGGATGGCATAAAGTTTTTTTTTCCTATTGTGATAAGAATATTATATTTAAATGTCTGTCCCAATTTTGTTATTTTGTTTTATCAAATCTAGAAGCATTTTTCTTTTATTTCAATGTTTGCAGTAAATTAAACATTAATCTTTCTCTGCAAATGTCAAGTGATATTTAAATTTTTTTTCTGGCAGATAAATGATTATTAATATTAATGCAATAAAATCACAGCTCTTTGTCCTTTCTTTGATATTTAAGAAAAAATTAAGAATGTCAAAATAGTTCTGCAAAGAGAGAATTCATTGGTCTACTATCCACTCTCCATTAGCTGAGAGGTAAAAAATTACTGATCTTGTGAGACAATGTGTTTATAGCATCAGAAAGGGTTGAAAATGAATTAGTCTATCAGTGATACCAGTGTGTATCACTTCAATGTGCAAATATTCATTTTAATTTAAACCCCTCTTTTTGTCATGCAGATGAAAGACTCTTTGTCACTCTTATAATTAGCTCCTTTTGCACAAATGAGAATAAAATCTGATCAGAGGTCCATATAGGCAAGGTCATAAATCAAACAGAAAAGAATCCATGTACTGCTCTGTGAGATGACAAAAAAACACATAGCTCAGAATTGAAGCACAGCAGTCAAGACCTACTCCCAGAAATACTGTAAAATAAAATATGTTTGACAGGCTAGATTTATCTCCATATTCTGTAGCCCTATAAACACATTTGCTGTTTAGATACAAAAGTAAATTCAGCACCAAGGACAATTCAGCAAGGCAAACAGCTGTTAAAGTAGTACTATTACGTTTGCCAACCAAAGTAAGATTAATTTAACTTAATTTTCTCACTTCAAACTGGCAGTAAAAATCTTATATGATAATTGACAATTTTATGTGCTCTAAAATTGAACAAAAATTGTAATGACAGATGACGTTCCTTAGACGATATTTAATTAGTATAAATAAAATCAAAGTAAACTATATATTGTAGTATCACTCAAATATAAATGGAATTTGATTCAGCTCATTTTAATTTTCATAACAGAAGTAAAAAGATACATTTGAAAGATGTAATAAAATCTCTTTCTTGACCAGCTGTGATGAAAGTGGCAGTACACCACTCTACCTAAACCAAAAACATCAGTATACTAACAGGGTTCCAAACCATGAACATGATATTTCACATCAGGGAGTGATGATTTCATCGTGCAACTGTTGGAAGACAGGGCACTCATGACAGTGCACTGCAATCTGAATCTTGTGATTTGAGCATTCAAAAAGCATTTTTGCCAGGGCTGGGCAAAAGACAGCCCGCAGGGTGGTTCTGGCCTGCGGCATACTCCTGGCCCGCCCCGCCCCTACATGGCATTCAGAGAAGCAGCTGTGAATGCTGCGAGCTTGGGGAGAGGGACAGGCTTCATGCACTATCTCCACCCCCAGCTTTATGTGGCAGCTTGTGAAGTGCCCCTCCCCCCTAAGCTTGCAGCATTCAGAACAGCACACATGGCTCCTGTAGTTGGCTGTTCTGAGCACTATGGAAGGCAGGGAGCCTGACTGGGGAACCTGCTAGGCTGGTGGCTGGGAGCCACCCAGGTAAACACCTCCTGGCCAGAGCCTCTCTGGCATCTGAGCTCCTTTCTCCCCCCAACCCTCTGCATCCAGGTCACAACCCAAATCCCTTCATCCTCTCCTGCACTCTTGCCCCAGGCCACAACCCCCTCCTAGACACCTGACCCCTCCTATGCCCCTCCTACAAGTCAGAATCCTCTCCTGTACCCACACTCCCTCCCAGATCACACACACCCTTCTGTACCCCAATCCCTTACCCAAGCTCCCTTCTACATCCAACCTCCATCTCAGACCCTGCACTTCTTCCATTAATATAATGGAAGAGTACAGCCCTTAACCACTTACCAAATTCTTGGACTGCCCCTTCCCCCTTTCCCCCATCAAAAATTATTATCCACCCTTTCTCTAGACAGAGCATGGATGTAGCAGAGGCTCGAGAGTGGTCTGTGGGAATTCAAGCTCTAGAATGTTCTGCATGCGTACCAAACTGGAAGTCAATACTTCTGTATTCCATTTCTGGTTCTGCCACTGACTAACTCAAGGTATGTCTACACTACAACGTTAATTCGAACTAACTTAGTTCAAATTAGTTAATTCAAACTAAGCTAATTCGAACTAACAGATCCAGACTAAAAAACTAGTTCAAATTAGCGTTTTGCTAATTCGAACTAGCATGTCCACATTAAGTGGACCCTGAACAGGGCTTAAGGATAGCCGGAAGCAGTGCCGGCAGGGCATCAGAGGAGGACTTAGAGAGTGGAGCTGCTGTCTCAGGCTAGCCGAGGGCTGTGCTTAAAGGGTCCCGACCCCCACCCCAGACAGACAGTTCTCAGGGGTGTCCCGCTTGCAAAGCAGTCCTGGCTTGGATTGCCCGGACTACCCACACTGGGCACATCACAGCACTTGGCCATCAGACCGGCTGCACTTGCCGCAGGCTGCCATCTGAGGAGAGGGGGCAATTGGGGGGCTCCAGGAGAGCTTCCACCCCCAGAAGCCCGCAGAGCCAGCCCAGTCCTCCCCATCGGGGGCTCGTGCCCCATTCCTCCCTCACCTCCTTCCGCTTACCCTTCCCTAGCCCCTCTTCTTGATGTACAAAATAAAGATAATGTGTCTTCCAAAATGGAATCTGTCTTTATTGAACAAAACTGGGGGAGACTGGGAAAAGGAGGTGGGAGAGGGGAAGAGAGAGGCTGGGAGAGGGGAGGGCAACTAAAATGATCAGGGGTTGGGAACAGGTCCCATATGAAGAGAGGCTAAAGAGACTGGGACTTTTCAGCTTAGAAAAGAGGAGACGGAGGGGGGACAGGATAGAGATCTCTAAAAGCAGGAGTTGGGTGGAGAGGGTGCATACAGAAAAGTTCTTCATTAGTTCCCATAAAGAAGGACTAGAGGACACCAAAGGAAAGGAATGGGTAGCAGGCTTCAAACTAGTAACAGAAAGTTCTTCTTCACAAAGCAAATAGTCAACCAGTGGAACTCCTTGCTGCAGGAGTCTGTAAAGGCTAGAACTAGAACAGAGTTTAAAGGGAAGTGAGATCAAGTCATGGAGGTTGGGTCCATGGAGTGGTATTAGCCAGGAGGTAGGAGTGGTGTCCCTGGCCAAGGTTTGTGGAAAGCTGGAGAGGGATGGCACTAGACAAATGGCTTGGTCACTGTCTTTGGTCCATCCCCTCCAGGGTCCCTAGGGTTGGCCGCTGTCAGCAGACAGGCTACTGGGCTAGACGGACCTTTGGTCTGCCCCAGGACGACCATTGTAAGCTCAGGGCTCAGGGTCGGGGGTCTCAGTGGACCCCCTTGATTCTCTTGCACACCTGCTCCTGGGTGGCCAGGATGGCAGCTCTCCTGCCCTAGACGGCCACTTTCCTGTGCCTAGTGCGGAGATCGTGGACGAGGTCCACGATGTCTGCTCTAGCCCAGGCGGGTGCCCGCCTCTTGCGGTCCCGGGCAAGCTCCCAGGAGCTGCCAGCCTGGTCCCGGGAAGAGGGGGAGGGCTGGAGGGCATCGCGTGGGTGGCTCGATCCGTGCCAGGTGCAGGGTCTGCTGGCTGGGTGCTGGCAGGCTTGCACCTGCCACGGGCACAGTAGCCAGCCCGTGCCCCTTTAAGGGGTCCGGGGCCGGGAGGGGGGCAGACGAGTTTCCCTGGTGTTGACCAGAGTGGCCACCAGGGAAACCTGGGGAGGGCTAGCCTCCCACTAGTTCGAATTAAGGGGCTACACACCCCTTAATTCGAACTAGCTAGTTCGAACTAGGCTTAATCCTTGTAAAATGAGGTTTTCCTAGTTCGAACTAAGCGCTCCGCTAGTTCGAATTAAGTTCGAACTAGCAGAGCGCTAGTGTAGCGCCTATCAAAGTTAATTCGAACTAACGTCCGTTAGTTAGAATTAACTTTGTAGTGTAGACATACCCTCACTCTGTGGCTTTGAGCAAGACACTACCCCTCCTTTATGTGTCAGCTTACATCGCTGTAAAATTCACATACTTTCCCTTAGTGCTTTACGACTTGATTAAAATGTGTAGAAGTGGTTTGTGATCCTCAGATGAAGGAAGAAACTTCATTACTGAATCACATCCCAACTCATACATACCTCCAAATGAAAAAGAAAAATTCTTCAAGCTGATAACAAATCTGAAAATGTAAGCCTGAATTACAGTTTTTATAATGAAAGCACTTGCTCTAGAACAGTTAAAATGTTGATGCTGAGATACACCATTGAACCACAAACCCTGTTAAAGTCAAGAACTAATTTTTAGTACTTATAAACTAAGTCATCTGTTAAATATCCTTACACAATCAAACAGGTATTTTTACAGGAGGACAGTTTTAGAAGCAACAATTGAGTATGCTCACTTTAATCTATAAGATAAAAATTGGCATTTCATACACAAATTCATGCACACAAAAAAGTGCCACTTACCTTTAGTAACTTTTGTTCTCTGACAGTGTTGCTTCCAGGATCACACAGCTGGAATCACGTGCCCAGTGATGTGGACACAGAACTATTTTAAAACGAGTAGTTGATTGTAGTTGCATGCCCCGCTAGTCTAATATTCCCACAAATTCAGATGGAACAAACTATACTAACAGAGTGTATGTCTATACTACAGCGCTAATTCGAACTAACTTAGTTCGAATTAGTTAATTCGAACTAAGCTAATTCAAACTAATGCATCCACACTAAAAAACTAGTTCGAATTAGCATTTTGCTAATTCGAACTAGCATGTCCACATAGAGTGGACCCTGAACCAGGGTTAAGAATGGCCGGAAGCAGTGCCAGCAGGGCATCAAATGAGGACTTAGAGCATGGAGATGCTGTCTCAGGCTAGCCGAGGGCTGTGTTTAAAGGGTCCCGACCCCCCACCCCGGACAGACTGTTCTCAGGGGTGCCCCGCTTGCAAAGCAGTCCTGGCTTGGAGTGCCCGGACTACCCACACTGGGCACATCACAGCACTCGTCCATCAGACCGGCTGCACTTGCCGCAGGCTGCCATCTGGGGAGAGGGGGCAATTGGGGGGCTGCAAGAGAGGTTCCATCCCAGAAGCCCGCAGAGCCAGCCCAGTCCTCCCCATCGGGGGCTCGTACCCCATTCCTCCCTTACCTCCTTCCACTTACCCTTCCCAAGCCCCCCTTCCTGATGTACAAAATAAAGGACAATTCTGTTCAAAAATAGAATCTCTCCTTATTGAACAAAACTGGGGGAGACTGGGAAAAGGAGGTGGGAGAGGGGAAGAGAGAGGCTGGGAGAGGGGAGGGCAACTAAAATGATGAGGGTTTGGAACAGGTCCCATATGAAGAGAGGCTAAAGAGACTGGGACTTTTCAGCTTAGAAAAGAGGAGACGGAGGGGGGATATGATAGAGGTCTATAAAAGCATGAGTGGGGTGGAGAGGGTGCATACAGAAAAGTTCTTCATTAGTTCCCATAATACAAGGACTACGGGACACCAAATGAAATGAATGGGTAGCAGGCTTCAAACTAGTAACAGAAAGTTCTTCTTCACAAAGCAAAGAGTCAACCTGTGGAACTCCTTGCTGCAGGAGGCTGTGAAGGCTAGAACTAGAACAGAATTTAAAGAGAAGTGAGATCAAGTCATGGAGGTTGGGTCCATGGAGTGGTATTAGCCATGGGGTAGGAGTGGTGTCCCTGCCCGAAGTTTGTGGAAGGCTGGAGAGGGATGGCACGAGACAAATGGCTTGGTCACTGTCTTTGGTCCATCCCCTCCAGGGTCCCTAGGGTTGGTCGCTGTTGGCAGACAGGCTACTGGGCTAGACGGACCTTTGGTCTGACCCAGTAAGGCCATTCTAAGCTCAGGGCTCAGTGTCGGGGGTCTCAGTGGACCACCTTGATTTTCATGCAAACCTGCTCCTGGGTGGCCAGGCTGGCAGCTTTCCTGCCCTAGATGGCCGCTTTCCTGTGTCTAGTACGGAGGTTGTGGACGAGGTCCACGATGTCTGCACTGGACCAGGCGGGTGCCCGCCTCTTGTGGTCCTGGGCAAGCTCCCGGGAGCTGCCAGCCTGGTCCCGGGAAGAGGGGGAGGGCTGGGGGGCATCGGGTGGCTGGCTTGAGCCGTGCCAGGTGCAGGGTCTGCTGGCTGGGTGCTGGCAGGCTTGCACCTGGCACGGGCACCGTAGCCAGCCCGTGCCCCTTTAAGGGGTCCGGGGCTGGGAGGGGGGGGCAATAGAGTTTCCCTGGTGTTGGCCAGAGTGGCCACCAGGGAAAGCTGGGGAGGGCTAGCCTCCCACTAGTTCGAATTAAGTGGCTACACACCCCTTAATTCGAACTAGTAAGTTCGAATTAGGCTTAGTCCTCGTAAAATGAGGTTTACCTAGTTCGAACTAAGCGCTCCGCTAGTTCGAATTAATTTCGAACTAGCGGAGCGCTAGTGTAGCGCCTATCAAAGTTAATTCGAGCTAACGTCCGTTAGTTCGAATTAACTTTGTAGTGTAGACATACACAGAGGGAGCTAATGGTCCCTGCTAACTCCAACTAGACTTGGGCTCCTATGCAATAGGAAGCTGATAAGGTCAGTGTCGTTCTGGGCAAGATATACAGGCAGAGAACAAGAGTTAATGAAAGTGTATAAGTCATGTGTCTCTTTCTCTTTCTAGATCTTCCAGAGAATCCCATTGTAAAAAACTAGCTAGAAGTGAACTTCCTAAGGAGTCCTGCAGGTTAAACTGCATTCAGCATCTGTTCTTGGCATACAGACAAGAGAAATACAGTTTGTGAAGGTGTGAACCAAGCTCCACATATCAGCCCCTCAAGTTACTAAAAAGAGCAAATTACAGATAAACATCCTGCCCTGAACCATTCAGCCTCAGGGACATCAGTTTGATGCATAGCCTTAGGGCAGCTTTTGAGCTCAGATGGCTTGATCGTCAATTTTCTTTTTCTGAAGACAACAACAAATGGACTCTTTGATAGGGCAAAGCATGGCAAGAAAGAAGACCCCGGAAAAGATCCCTCCTGTCAGCTAGGAATGCCAACCCAGCCACCCACTAGCTCAAGGGCACCCAAAGGTGTATGTTTCAAATGGCAACCTAAGGATTAAGATTTTGTCCCAGAACAATGGGGGAATCAGATTCAGTCAGGAATGAGAGCAAATAACCTTCTCCAATGGGAAGGAGAGCAAATCTTGAGGACTAGAGCAGTGACTTGTCTCAAATGCCAGCTGTCAGGGATCAAAGGAAAACTGAAGGCCCTCCTTGATCTACTCCCAGTGGTGGGAGTGCCCAGGTAGGCATGGATTTAATGCGGCACTTTGAGAAAAGCTCTTGGGGGAACTGTTACATATTAGTGATAAGTATCAGAAGGGTAGCCATGTTAGTCTGAATGTGTAAAAGCGGCGAGGAGTCCTGTGGCACCTTATAGACTAACCGAAGTGTTGGAGCATAAGCTTTCATGGGCAAAGACCCACAAAGTGGGTCTTTGCCCACAAAAGCTTATGCTCCAACACTTCGGTTAGTCTATAAGGTGCCACAGGACTCCTCGCCATATTAGTGATAGTGGACTATGGAACAAAGGACCCTGAATCTATCCTCCTCTAAACAATGAATGCATCCACCACTGTGAACACGTTCATGAAAGTCTTTGGAAGGGATGGGATATCTAAGGAAATAACGATAATAAGGGAGGTCCAACTTTTTGTCCAAACTGTTATGGGAATTGTGTAAATTACTGAAGAGCAAAGCCTTCAAGACCTCCATTTATCATTCACAGATCTTTGGGCTTGTAGAGTGGTTTAATGGGCTACTGAAGGCAATGCTAAAGAAACTCTTCAGCACAGTCCTTTGATACTGGGACCATCTGCTGCCATCACAGTTATGCACCATAGAAAAGGTTCCCCAAGATTGGAGATCTAAGATTAAATCCAACAGGTGTAGCTCAGCGTCGAGTGTCAAGGGAAATGGGTTCTATTCACAGCTCTACTAATGAATTCCCTGAATTATGTTCTTAACTTCTCTGCACCTCAGTTTTTGCCAAACTTAAAATGGAAGCGATTACATTGAATGGACTCCTGTTTGTGAAGTACTTTATGCTGTACCAATGAAAATGATTAAGAGTTTTATGTATTACTGTTAATGTTGCTAAAGAGACGATTAAGTCAGCGCTCTAGGATAATTTATATTCACCTAGTGAGAAATGCCTAGATATCACAATGATTGGTGCAATAGAGACAGATTAGATAGATAATCTTTCAGTCAACTTCATTATAGCCACTAAGGATGTCCTTATTTGCATATGAGATCTTATTGGTTTACATTCATCTAGGAGTTTTGTCATATTGACTTCTGACACAGTGAACAACAGAAAACTTTCCCACTTGCCATATTACTTTTTTTAAAAAGGCTCCAAAGAATCCTGACAATTTCAGGCTGTTATGCCTAACTTCAGTACTGGGTAAATTGGTTGAAACTATAGCAAAGTGAATAGTAAAACCCAAAGGATCAGGAGGACCACATAGATGGGGAGTAACAAGAAAAAAAACAGATGCAGGTGGAAGTAAGATGATTTAGGGTCCAATAAATTAGGATGGGGAGCTCTAATCTGATGAAATAAGAGAAAAGAAGTCAATGGAGTGTAAGCAGGGTCAGGGTAAACTCTATCCTGACATCTAGTGGCGAACTGTGGCAAGTGGTGCAAAGAGACTTCAGGGGCTGAGCCCAATTTGCATAGACACACCCACCCTGTCTAGTATGTGCCACAGCAGCCCAAATCATCACTTTGGCCACTGTGGGAGCCCCAGTCTCTCTGTTATTGAGGCAGAGGGGATAAAAGTGTTGTTACCCTGATTATGCGAATCAAGGACAATGGAATGGTGGAACTGTTTATGACAGAGGGATTCGCCATAAACTAAGTAGCACTCGCTAGACAAGGGGCATGGGTTCCAAACCCAGTCAAATTGAGAGAGGTTGGGGACAGGTCTTGGTACCTGGTGGTGGGGTCCTGTTTGAGGGCCTAAACAACACTAATTGCACTCCCTTCTCTCTTACTATGGAATATCAGAGTTAATTTAGATTCTATTAGGAGTCTAGTTGTGAGCTGTGGAGCTAACTGTGCTGTGGGCCAGTGCTAAGGCTTCTCTGTTATGAGCTGAAATCACTGTGTGCTGTGCTGCGGACGAGAGCTGAAATCACTGTTGCTGAGGAGAGCCTGACAAGAGCTGAAATCACTGTTGCTGAGGGGAGCCTGGCGCTGTGCTGCTAGCAGAGCAGTTTGCAAGGGGCAACCAGCAAAGCACAGATGGACAGTAGATGCAGCTGGTGGGGCGACCTGAGGGCAGACAGCAGAGCGGCAGCCGGCGGAGCAGTGGCAGGAGCAACCAGCTGGCAGCCGGGAGCGGCGGCACGGGAGAGGCGGAGCCACCGCCGGGCCACGTAAGGTGCATCGATCCTCACCCCTCCAGGTTGGGAGATACTCACCCCTCCAGGTTGGGATGGTGAAACCCTGCCGGGTGGATTTTGTACCCTGGGACGATTTTGTACCCTGGGACGGCACTGACCCAGGGCTGAGACTCTTGGGGTGTTGGACTTTTGGGACGTTGGGGAGATTTGTGGCTGGGGGGAGGGCCTTTGCTCATTGTTTGGTCGGTAAATCCGAGTTGTGGTGTTTCCCCAATTTAATGCAGATGTCGGTTACCTCATGTTATTAAAGGTTTGCTACTATACTGAGGCTCTGTGCTTGCGAGAGGGGAAGAATTGCCTCTTTTGAGGCACCCAGAGGTGTATGTAAGATTTCCCAGGTCACTGGGTGGGGGCTCGAGCCAGTGTTGTATTACTACCTCGTTGGGAGGAGACCCCTAGATACTGAACCCGGCCCTTGCTGCTGCTATTTACTCTGCTATTTACTCGGCCCTTGCTGCTGCTATTTACTCGGCCTGGCAGAAGGGTTACAGGAGAGACACAAAAAGTATGGAAGAGGACTTTAGTCAGACTTGAAGAGACAGATGATATTGGAAGTGGACATTTCAGATAGAAAGGAAGAATAGAGTAAGAGACACTGAAGTCATATAGGAGAACATTACACTAATCAAGGCAACATAACTAGAATGTGGAAGAGGGTTTTGGCATGGCCAGTAAGGAATGGGTGAATTATGAATGTAGTCCCCCTATTAAAAGGGCCTCTGGTTTTTTTTTCCGGAAAGACCTTGTGCTGCAATCCAGACTACAATTCCCATGAGCCCTTGGGAAAAACAGGAAGAAAGGACTCTTGTGTGAGAGAGGGCTACTCTCTCCGGCTACGTCTACACTGGCCCCTTTTCCGGAAGGGGCATGTAAATTTCACTAGTCGTCGTAGGGAAATCCGCGGGGGATTTAAATATCCCCCGCGGCATTTAAATAAAAATGTCCGCCGCTTTTTCCCGGCTTTTAAAAAAGCCGGAAAAGAGCGTCTAGACTGGCCCCGATCCTCCGGAAAAAGTGCCCTTTTCCGGAGGCTCTTATTACTACTTCAAAGTAAGAATAAGAGCCTCCGGAAAAGGGCACTTTTTCCGGAGGATCGGGGCCAGTCTAGACGCTCTTTTCCGGCTTTTTTAAAAGCCGGAAAAAAGCGGCGGACATTTTTATTTAAATGCCGCGGGGGATATTTAAATCCCCCACGGATTTCCCTACTACGACTAGTGAAATTTACATGCCCCTTCCGGAAAAGGGGCCAGTGTAGACGTAGCCTCCATGTGCTTGAAGAAAGAGGCCTAGCAGTTGGGGACTCTGCCTTGCAGTTTGGAACCAGATGGGGAGCCAGGCTGCTGCCAAGGACATTGATCCAGTGCAGGGGCTGTTGGATGCAGCTACTAGATGCCTGTTGGAACTGGGAGTTAGCAGGCTGCTTCCGATAGGCACAGCATTCCTATAGGCAGTAAGTTTGGGCCTTGTTGGAAAAGTGCTGCCTGGGACAGAGCTGCTGTTTAGCCTGGACCAAATCTTCACTACAGCTGCAACATCAGCGCACCAACGCAAGCGTCTGGGACTGAGAGTCCAGGGGTGTGCACACTCTGGGGTGGGGTCACTGTTGTCTAGCTATATAAGCTTCAGTTATGGTTATATGTTTTGTAAATGCTATTCACTTCTAATTCTGTTAATCCCTGTTTATTTAAGTTAAGTATAGACTGTTTATTTTAAAGTATTCTATTAGATGTATATGATTTGTAGTTGTTCTGGAATTAGATCCAGATTTATGTTGGAATGAGTATGTTCCTGGAGACTCTCAAGGCACACCAGTGAGTGTGTACAAGGCCAGCCAGGTGGAGGCACCGCCATTTTACATTCAATGCCAGCAAGGGTCTGCAGCAAGGGGGTGGATAGGGCTTTCCCCAACTAAACACCATCACCACTGGGGTGCTCAGGATCTCTTTTAGGTTAAAATATCAGGCGCCCAGGCACACCTGTGAGTGTGACCTGCTCCCCAGTAACCCTGGGAGGAAAAAGGGGGTTACATGAAGATACTTAAATCAAGCTAACTCAGCAAGAGAATGTGCATTGTCCAGGATTTCTCACACATATGTAATGAGAAACAAGCTCCATAATTTTCATTTTGCTGTGAGATTATTTATGCTTCACATGAAAACATGTGAATGAGTACCGAAGTATATTAAGTCAATAGCATGCAACATGACTGTTTCATGTCCTGTCTGACAATTTTTGCCTAAGATTATATGTTCATGGGGGTAAGGAACATATTTTCTTATAGTACATATTTGTACATTACAGATATATATATGTGCTATATAAGAGTTGCTTCACAATAATTAATTTAATAATTGTAACAGAAATAAAGAAGAGACAGTAATAGCCTCCATATTATCAGTCAATCATTCCAACACACAAAGCTGAATATGAAGCTCTTAAGATAATCACTGAAATGCTGAAATAAAGAAAAATGATTTCCAGCTATATTATTCTCTGTCTTTGCATCTTTTCATATTGTATTACGGGAAAGGGCTGAAGTGTTTTACACATCAGAAATCTGACATTAAATTACAGCCTTAGCAAAAGGCTATCAAACCATGCATTATTTACCACATGGCACCCTAACAACAATAAATATTAAAATTGAAACAACTTTAAAACAACAAAAGAAAATACGCTATGGCTCTTACACAACAGAAGCCAAGTTACAGGGCATCTACATATTGCTAGTATATAATAATATATCCATATATATTATGATAATTTACCTTCACATTCTGTCATTGTAGTAGATTCTCAAGTTCCCTCTAGTTGTTCAAAAAGCACACAGTGATAATATATGGTTTGTTCTCAATTTGTTTTTAGAAATACAAACACTAAATCAAAATTAGCATGGTAAAGTCTGAACCCAGAAGGCAATTAAGGCCAGTAAGGGGAATCAATAAATGCAAATATCAAGAGTTATATGCTTAACCAAAGGAATATTACATTTCAAAGTCAATAGCTTATCAGGAAGGATGTTAAATTATTTTTCCTCATAATTTGAGACTATATATTGTGTTAATTCTGAAATGGAAAACATTTGGTAGCTTTTGCAGAAGCATCTCTTTTTAAATGCATTTTTCAACATCTAATTTTTCAAAGTGCTAGATTGTTTTTATAGTAGCATACCATCCAAGCTGATCCTGTAGCAAAGTGGCAGACTACAGAGGATCCTAATTTGGTTTTGATATGTGTAGAGCAATAGTAGTTATGAATTTCAAGGCAATTAAAATAAATAATAACTGAGCTTAACTGAAGCACTTGAACAAATTGCATAGGGAGGTTGTGAAATCTCCATCATTGGAGATATTTTAGAGCAGGTTAGACAGACATCTGTCAGGGATGACAGGGGGAGCATCCAGTCCCCTGTACTCATGGGAGGACTGAGTACCATCTAGATCCGTGGTCACCAACCAGTCAATTGCAAGGCCTCGACCAGTCCCCCCAACCCTCATTTCCCCCACACCCCCGAGAAGCCCCACTACCTAACTCTAGCGTAGTGCCAGCTTCCCGCGGGGTGGATGGAAGTCCTGCCTGCGGCTTCGTGCCACTGCCGGGGGTCTCCTCCCCCTCGCCAGTGCTGTTTCCCTCCCCCCTTCCTCCAGGCTCCCCCATCCTCCTCTCCAGCCCCCAGTCCCCCCCAGCTCTGCTTCCCACCCCCCTTCCGGCCGGCTCCGCCCCCCCCTTCCCTTCCCTGCATGGTGCCCTGCCCCCCTTCCCCTCCCTCTCCCTCCGTGATGCGCTGCACTGCTCAGCTGGACCGCTTGCCATCTAATTAAACCACATCACTTGCACCTTGCCTTTCTTCATGCATATTCGAGAGACTGACACTAAAAAGTGCTATGCAGGGATAATCAGTCCTTCTGCATTTATAAACCAGGTATAAAACTATTGATGATTATACACAACAGCTGTTGAAATGTCTGACAGACTACCACTATTTTTCTTGCCAAAATATCCAGCTTTTTACCCAAGTGTAAATAATGCCTAAGTGCATAAGTGCACTAATGCTTCCTATCTCAGAACATTTACTGAATGGACACAAATTCTGAGCAATACCATGCTTTCAGAACCACCTTTATTCCTGCATACACCATGTTCAGGATACTTATCAGTATGTTCAAGTTGTGTTGTTGGCAGGCACTCACTCTCAGAAGAAATAATTCCAAGGTTTTAATGTGGCAGTGAAGACAAGGGTCCATCTTGAGGAAAGAAGGCAGCCAAAGAGAAAAATCCCTAACAAAATGAACTCCCAGGCAGCTGATTTAATTTTGGTCTGCCTTTCTGCAAGATAGTGGAACCTTTCCAACATCTGAGTGAAAATGGTTATCAACAAGGATGTAATTCCAGGTGGAGACTAGAATACTCTTTCCAGGTCTTACAATTAGACAGAAGACCCAGAACAAGATTAGGGCTGGGACACTAATGATTGCATCTCTTGGACAGAACTGCCCTAGACTAGCCAGTGACATTTAATATATTTTCCTGCCTGATAAGAGTGTTTCAAGGTAACTGCAGAATAAGGCACCTAATATCTCTGTAGAGAACATAAGAATGGCCATACTGGGTCGGACCAAAGGTCCATCTAGCGCAGTATCCTATCTACCCACAGTGGTGAATACCAGGTGCCCCAGAGAGAATGAATAGAACAGGTAATCATCAAGTGATCCCCTCCCATTACCCATATCCAGCCTCTGTTTCTCAGAGTTCTAGGGCGTCCATTCTTACTCATGCTGACTAAAAAGAATTGATGAACCTATCCTCCATGAATTTATCTAGTTCTTTTTTGAACCCTGTTAAAATCCTGGTCTTCACAGCATCCTCTGGCAAGGAGTTCCACAGGTTGGCTTGGTGGGGGGTGGGGACAAGAACAGGCCCTGAGTGGACTGGGGAGGTGGCCTAGGGGGAGGGGAGAGAACAGACCCTTGGCCCCCAGCCTCCTTTACACACCCACCCCATCTCCAAGGCTCTGCTCTTAAGGACCCAAGCAATGCCAAGTAAGTCTGTTGGTGATTTTATATATGAATGTATCTATCTGTCTGTGAATTCGTTTGTTCAAAAACTCCACCTAAACAGTAAAGGGGAAGATCACCAAATTTGGTATACAGCTTCTTCTCCTAACTTAAAGTACGGTATGGGTTTGGTTTTGCCAGGACAACAGAAGTTTCAGGAAAAGGACTGTTTTCCATAACATTCAAAGGGAGAGGCTGTTTCAAGGGACATGACATGAGAGTGGCCACCGTGGGCAGCAAGCCCGCAGGGGAGAGCTATACTACAGAGTGTCCACTGAGAGTAAATGGTGATCTTGGCTAACTGCTAGGACTCCACTGGGACAAGGTCCTGTGATAAGGGTGAATAAAGTTCCTAGACAGTGAGGCACCTTAGTGCAGTGAACTGAATTATAGTTACCTAGCTGAAGGGCTGGAGCCAGAAAGATCCTGAGAGGGCAAAGATGTTGCCTCCAGAGAAGGAGCCCTGGAGCACCATTCTTATTCATACTGGGAACAGTAAGAGACATTACTGAGGGCACTGAGAGGCACCCCTGTTGGACTTGTAACCCAGAAGGGGTTTGCCTTGTTATTTCAAATGCACCTTGTGTGTGACTCAGCTAGAGGAACGAGTTGTTGATGAACCACTAGAAACAGAGTGACAGAATGCAAGCACATGCACTTGGCCAAGGGTACACACAAGAAGTGAGTACATCCTGTTACACACGGATTTCCCAAAAGTTGAGATATTTGAGTAAATTCATATCTATTAGCAGGTATCACTTAAGCAATAAGCACTCTGACTGTAAAAATGTCTTCCACGCTCTATCTTGTTTAGACACATAAAAGGTTAACGTTAGTTCCATTTACAGTGCTGACCTAGCAAGAAAGAAATTAATTTGGCATTACAGCAGCAACATCAATTTCCCATGTAACTTTAGTAACGCATTTACTGGAAAGAGATTAATATCAATTCCATAAATCATTCACATGCATTTTCCGGAGTTTGAGACATCTGAGTAATGTCATATATGTCAGCTGATATCACTCTGTGCATTCTACATCCATTAATCTATGCCTGAGGTCATACTGTAGTTGTCATTAAAAAATATAAACTTTTTTTTAAAAAATCTATATTACTGGTATTAATTTTTGTGACTTCTAACCTGCAATAGGTTCAAATATATTGTTACTCTTGAAAGAGTATCACTGGAAAAAGAGGGTTACTTATCTTGTCAGTAACTGAGGTTCTTAGAGATGGTTGTTCCTGTGGATGTTCCACCTTAGGGCTATGTCTACACTCGCGACTTCTTGCGCGAGTAATATGCAAATGAGGCTAAGTTTGGAATATCGCCGAGCCTCATTTGCATACTTAATGAGCCACCATTTTTTTCAGAAGAGGCTCTTGTGCAAGAAGGCGTGTCTACACTGCCCCTTCTGGTGCAAGAAAAACCCTCGTGCTCAATGCCGTTACACCTATTACTTTTCAGGAAGAACAGCATTGCGCAAGAGGGTTTTTCTTGCACAAGAAGGGGCAGTGTAGACACTCCTTTTTGCGCATGAGCCTCTTCTGAAAAAAAATGGTGGCTCATTAGGTATAGAAATGAGGCTCAGAGATATTCCACACTTAGCCTCATTTGCATATTACTCGCGCAAGAAGCCACGAGTGTAGACATAGCCTAGGTGTTTTGGTGACGCTGTGCCTCTAAGTTAGAGAATTAAGACAGCAGTGCCCTGGGTAGGCTGAGTATGCAGGGCAGCCAGCACATGGTGTTTTGAATGGCTACTGCATGTGTGCAGCCAACCAACCCCTCAATACCTTCCCTTCCCAGAACTAAGAGTTCTGAAGCAAAGAGGAGGAAGGACGGGTGGTGGAGCACCCACAGGGACAACCATCTCAAAGAACCTCAATTACTGCACAAGGTGAGTAACCGTCTCTTCTTCTTCAAGGCGTGTCCCTGTGGGTGGCTCTACCTTGGGTAATTATGAAGCTCTATCCTGCTTTATCTTGAGGATTACCCATTGGAGTAAAGGCAATGGCAGGAATGCATATAGTAGAGGTGCATCCCACTTTATTGTGAATGCATCCCCCAGGACTGGGAGCCCAGGACTGCCCTTGAACAATGTCTTGAGCATTTTGCACTGGAACTGTTTGCAAACAGCTCTAAGGTATCCCCATTGTCTGAATACCGATGTTAGCATGGTGGGGTTGAGCTCCCATTTGTGATTCAAAGTATAGTCTGCTGAGGTTGTCCGCCAGAATGTTGTCTTTGCCAGGGAAATAAGACACTGTAATACTGATGTTGCATGGGATACACCTTTCCCATAGCTAGATAGCTTCTAGACAAAGTAAGAGTGAGCTCCACCCTTACAGTTTATGTAAAAAATTATGTTCAGATTGTGTCAGCCGACGGTCAGGGCAGTGAGTCCCTTATGACCGGCTGAAGTTCTTTTAAATTGTGCTTGGTTCTGTTACAGCAACTGAAGGAGTCAGGTTAAAGCTTAAACAGTTACTATTTTATTGTTACAGGGTAAACTTAGTTGTTAAATGCTACTGCTGTGTTACAGATAACACAGACACTACGAAGGACAGGACAGAAATTACACTAATAAGTCACTTACAGGTACCATGAAACCCTTTTGGTTCTCTGAGCTCTTATTAAATGCATGCAAAATACACATAGCAGGTATATAGTCTCACCCCTGCGTTCCAGACTTGGCGTGGCCAGCGTCTTTCTCTCAATCCCTCGGGAAGAAGTAGGGCGAGGTTGGGCGTCCCACAGACCTCGGGAGACAATCAATACCTGCCAGCAGGTATAGATGATTGGAGCTCAAATGGGGTGGGCTGCTGAACCTCTTTTATACCCCTTGGGTCATGAAGGCTTCTTCCTGGTTCAAGTGGCCATTAAGGAAAAATGGCTTTGAATGCCAAGTTTCCCATGAAGGGTGCAAAGCATAATTTACACCTGGGAAAATGCAGACAATGGGCACCTCTGGTATGTGATGGGCGAAGATTCCTCTCTGGGACAGTGCAGGCGTGTCAATTACTGGTACTAGCCATCAGGGCGACGGGAGGCCCCGGGTCGTCAGCTAGCCCATTTACTGTCTGGTTTCTGTTTATGGTAGAGTCAGGGACAGGCAGCAAACCTGTGTTCCCAGGGCATCAAAGGCTGACTGCCTTTCTCTTGCTCTCTGGGGGGGGGGGGGGGGGGGAAACAAGATGGGGCTCGTGGAAAAACAAGATGGGGTTTTGTGTCTGGCTACAGATTGTCAGTAGGTATGTGCACTGACTCAATTTGGATGAAGTGTAGAAAATGTTGGCATGCTTTGCAGACTGCTCTGAGACCCAGTAGGTTGATAAGTAGTTTGGACTCCTGTTGAGACCACTGTTCTTGAACAACCTGGCAGCCGATAAGAGCTCCACATCCTACTACAGATGCATCTGTAGTGATCATCACAGACGGAGGTATGGCATGAAAAGGTACCACTCTCTAGGGGTACGTCTACACTACAATGTTAATTCGAACTAACTTAGTTCGAATTAGTTAATTCGAACTAAGCTAATTCGAACTAACGGATCCAGACTAAAAAACTAGTTCGAATTAGCGTTTTGCTAATTCGAACTAGCATGTCCACATTAAGTGGACCCTGAACCGGGCTTAAGGATGGCCGGAAGCAGTGCCCCTCTTCTTGATGTACAAAATAAAGGACAATTGTGTTCAAAAATTGAATCTGTCTTTATTGAACAAAACTGGGGGAGACTGGGAAAAGGAGGTGGGAGAGGGGAAGAGAGAGGCTAGGAGAGGGGAGGGCAACTAAAATGATCAGGGGTTGGGAACAGGTCCCATATGAAGAGAGGCTAAAGAGACTGGGACTTTTCAGCTTAGAAAAGAGGAGACGGAGGAGGCACAGGACAGAGGTCTCTAAAAGCAGGAGTTGGGTAGAGAGGGTGCATACAGAAAAGTTCTTCATTAGTTCCCATAAAGAAGGACTAGAGGACACCAAAGGAAAGGAATGGGTAGCAGGCTTCAAACTAGTAACAGAAAGTTCTTCTTCACAAAGCAAAGAGTCAACCTGTGGAACTCCTTGCTGCAGGAGGCTGTGAAGGCTAGAACTAGAACAGAGTTTAAAGGGAAGTGAGATCAAGTCATGGAGGTTGGGTCCATGGAGTGGTATTAGCCAGGGGGTAGGAGTGGTGTCCCTGCCCAAGGTTTGTGGAAGGTTGGAGAGGGATGGCACAAGACAAATGGCTTGGTCACTGTCTTCGGTCCATCCCCTCCAGGGTCCCTAGGGTTGGCCGCTGTTGGCAGACAGGCTACTGGGCTAGATGGACCTTTGGTCTGACCCAGGGTACGTCTACACTACAGCGCTAGTTCGAACTAACTTAGTTCGAATTAGTTAATTCGAACTAAGCTAGTTCGAACTAGCGCATCTAGAACTAAAAACTAGTTCGAACTAGCGTTTTGCTAGTTCGAACTAGCGCGTCCACACTGATTGGACGCAGGGGGGCATTTAAGGGCAGCTGAAACCGGTTCTGGCAGGGCATCAGGTCAGCAGTTGCTTTGTGTGGCTGCTGTCTGAGGCTATCTGAGGCTCGTGCTTAAAGGGACCCCCCTGGACAGCCGGTTCTCAGCTTTTCCTGCTTGCTTGCCAACCTCGCCGAGGGACAGCAAAGCGTCGGTCTCTGTGCCCGTCTGTGTCGGTGCTTCCCTTCGGGGGGGCCGCCGCAGGTGGCAACATGGAGCCACGGCTCGCCCTGCACCTTCTGGTGCACGTTCTGGACTTGCTGCTGCAAGCCTGCCAGCAATGGCTCGAGGCTGCCTGGCACCACCTGGGGAACGTCAGCCCCCTGCCTCTCCGCCTGGCCGCCCTGGGGGCCGTGGAGGAGCCGCGGCAGCGCCCCGGCACCGGCGTGCCCCGCCGCATCTGGCGTCTGGACACCAGCAGCGACTGGTGGGACCGCATCGTCCTGGAGCACTGGGACGACCGACAGTGGACCCAGAACTTTAGGATGAGGAGGGACACCTTCCTGGAGCTCTGCGAGTGGCTCGCCCCTGCCCTGCAAAGAAGGGACACTCGCATGAGGCCCGCCATCCCCCTCCAGAAGCGGGTGGCCATCGCCCTCTGGAAGCTCTCCACGCCGGACAGCTACCGATCCGTCGGGAACCAGTTCGGCGTGGGGAGATCCACTGTCGGAGCAGTGCTCATGCAGGTACGGCGCTCGTCGGCCACCGAGCCGGGGGGGAGGGGGGCTGCGAGGAGGGGATGGGCCGCCCCAGGGACAAAGGGGGGGGCGGGAGGAGGCGAAGGCGCCCCGCACCGGAGGGGTCGGGCTGTCCCGGCCGTACTACACGCCGCCAGGGGGGTTGCTTCCGGGAGTGGGGCGCGGGGCACTGCCAGGGCACGCACGCTCCCAGCCACCCGGGCGCCCCACTGATTGACGCTTTGCTGTGTCTCTCTCCGCAGGTGGTCAAGGCCATCAACCGGGTGCTGCTCCGCAGGGTGGTCCGCCTCGCCAACCCGGATGCCGTCATCCGGGGATTCGGCGCCCTCGGCTTCCCCAACTGCGGGGGGGCCATCGACGGGACGCACATCCCCATCCGTGCCCCGGAACACCAGGCGTCCCGGTACGTGAACCGCAAGGGGTACTTCTCCGTCATCCTGCAGGCCGTATGTGACCACCGGGGACAGTTGACGGACATAAATGTGGGCTGGTCCGGCAAAGCACACGACGCCCGGGTGTACCGGAACTCCTCCGTGTGCCAGCGGCTGCAGGACGGGACCTTCTTCCCCGACCGCCACATCAGGGTCGGGGACGTGGACATGCCCGTCTGCCTGGTGGGGGATGCCGCCTACCCACTGCAGCCCTGGCTCATGAAGCCCTACACGGGACACCTCAATCCCTCCCGCCAGGCCTTCAATAACAGGCTGAGCAGGGCCCGCATCGTGGTGGAGGGGGCCTTCGGGCGACTGAAAGCCCGCTTTCGATGCCTCCTCACCCGTCTGGACCTGGCCGAGCACAACATCCCTCCCGTGGTGGCGGCATGTTGTGTGCTCCACAATTTGTGTGAGCGGAAGGGGGAGGCTTTCTTGCCAGCCTGGATGGCTGAGGCTGACCGCATGGCTGGACACTACGGTCAGCCCCGCACCGCCGCCGTCCGGGAAGCCCAGCGGGGGGCCATCCGGATCCGGGAAGCCCTGCGGGAGAGCTTCCAGGTGGAGGAGGAGGAGGACTGACCTCTCCCTGCATGCCCCACCGGGGCCTTCTTCCACCCTACCCCCCCCTTCCCCTTTCCCCTCCCTACCTACTGTCAAATAAAGACACCTGTTTTTCCAACAAAAACGTCTGTTTATTTCACAGAACTGGGGTGGGGGAGGGAGGAATGAAGGTGGGAGAAGGGAGGGGGAAACCTGGGACGAGGGAGCTGGAAGGGGAGGGGAGGGAAGGGAGGAAGGGAAAGGAAAGCTCAGGGGTGGGAGTCTGGGTGCCTCTCCCGTCTCGCCACACTGCGGGTCCGGGGGCGTCGGTGGGGAATGGTTGTGGAGGGGGGGGCAGAGAGGACAGGGGGTGTGGAGGAAGCAGGAGCGGAAGCAGGAGGAGCAGGAGGAGCAGGGGGAGCAAGAGGGGGAGCAAGAGGGGGAGCAGGGGGAGCAAGAGGGGGAGCAAGAGGGGGAGCAGGGGGAGCAAGAGGGGGAGCAAGAGGGGGAGCAGGGGGAGCAAGAGGGGGAGCAAGAGGGGGAGCAGGGGGAGCAAGAGGGGGAGCAAGAGGGGGAGCAGGGGGAGGAGGAAATGGAAAGCGGTCTAGCAGGCTCTGGAGGTGGCCTCGCAGGGCATGGCCCTGCTCCTCCAGGGCCTCCAGACTCCTCTGGCGCAGCCTGAGGTCCTCCTGGACCCAGTGGTCCTGGAGACGGAGCTGTCGGTCCAGGAACCGGAGATGCCGCCTCTGGTAGTCCTCCTGGTTCCTGGCTGTCCTGCTTGCCCGGGCGCGGGCGGCTGCTGCAGGCGGGGTGGTGCGCCCTGCAGTCCCCGGTGCTGCAGCTGTGGTGCAAGAAGACCAGCGGTCAATTACCCCAGGGGCCCAGGTGTGTGAAACCCAGCTCCCCTCTGCAAGGCCAGGGCCCCTGCAGGATCCCCAGCTGCTGCTCCGTAGTGGGCAAGGCCCAGGCGCACGGTCCCGGGGCTCCCTCTCGCCCCAGCCCCCCGTACACATAAGGGGAACACGAGGGTACTCACAGGTGGACGCCTCCCCGGCCTCTGATGATGCAGGCGAGCGGCTCTGTGGGGTGCCTCGGGGGTCCCGGGTCCTGGGAAGGCTGGCAGCAGGCTCCTGGCTCTCAGAGCCCTCTTCCTCCTCCTCGGTGTCCAGGAGCGGTCCCTCTGCCCCGGGGTCAATCACGTCCCGGGGGGCAGGGACGGCATGAGGCCCCAGGATGCGGTCCAGGGCATGGAAGTGGGGGCAGGCCTCCGGGTCAGCCCCTGGCAGGCAGGCCCGGGAGTAGGACTGCCGCAAGTCTTTAATCTTGCAGCGCACCTGCTCCCGGCTGCGCTGGTGGCCCCTGGCGGCCAGGCTGGCAGCCATGCGTCCATAGACGGCCGCGTTCCGGTGGCTAGTGCGGAGATCGTGGACATTTGAGGCTTCCCCCCAAACCTCGATGAGGTCCACGATCTCCGCACTTGACCAGGCGGGCGCCCGCCTTTTGCGCCCCCGGGCAGGCTCCCGGGAGCCGCCAGGCTGGTCGTGGGGAGCAGTGGAGGGCTGGGAGCCCTCGGATGGCTGGCTCATAGTGTGGCAGGTGCAGGCTGTGCAGGCACGGGTGCTTGCAGCCTTGCAACTGGCACAAAGTGAGTAGCCAGCCCGTGGCCCTTTAAGGGCTCCGGGGCCGGGAGGGGGGCAATAGAGTTTCCCTGGTGTTGGCCAGAGTGGCCACCAGGGAAACCTGGGAAGCCTTAGCCTCCCACTAGTTCGAACTAAAGGGCTACACAGCCCTTAGTTCGAACTAGCTAGTTCGAACTAGGCGTTAGTCCTCGTAAAATGAGGTTTACCTAGTTCGAACTAAGCGCTCCGTTAGTTCGAATTAAGTTCGAACTAACGGAGAGCTAGTGTAGCGCATAGGAAAGTTAGTTCGAACTAACGTCCGTTAGTTCGAACTAACTTTCTAGTGTAGACATACCCCCAGTAAGGCCATTGTAAGCTCAGGGCTCAGGGTCGGGGGTCTCAGTGGACCCTCTTGATTTTCATGCACACCTGCTCCTGGGTGGCCAGGCTGGCAGCTCTCCTGCCCTAGCCGGCCACTTTCCTGTGCCTAGTGCGGAGGTCGTGGACGAGGGCCACGATGTCCGCACTAGCCCAGGCGGATGCCTGCCTCTTGCGGTCCCGGGCAAGCTCCCGGGAGCCGCCAGCCTGGTCCCGGGAAGAGGGGGTGGGCTGGGGGGCATCGGGTGGGTGGCTCGATCCGTGCCAGGTGCAGGGTCTGCTGGCTGGGTGCTGGCAGGCTTGCACCTGGCACGGGCACCGTAGCCAGCCCGTGCCCCTTTAAGGGGTCCGGGGCCAGGAGGGGGGCAGACGAGTTTCCCTGGTGTTGGCCAGAGTGGCCAACTGTTAGTTCGAACTAACTTTGTAGTGTAGACATATCCTAGTTATCCTGATCTGTCCAACAAGAAAGGGATTCCTTTATCTTGGGGGGCATAGAGAGGTGCTTGTTTATGTGGTAGAAGTGTGGTATGTGGATTGTGTGTAGCCACGCCTGTAAGGACCTGATGTGGAGACGTGCATGTCGGACTATGACAGTGGCTGCAGCAATACAGCCCAGTAGCTGGAGACAAAGCCTTGCTGTAATCTGTGGACTGTGCTGTACCAGGGAAACCAGGTCCACAATAGGTGCAGCTGTGTGCAATGGGAGTGATTCTATAGCAGTTGTACAGTCTAGGCTGGCGCCTATGAACTTTAGGCATTGCTTGGGTGTCAGTGTGTTTCTGGAATTTCAGTTTTAGGTCCAGCTTGTTGAACAGTATTCTGATTATGGTCACCACTTGTTCTGCAAGGAAGGAGGTTCCTTTTAATAGGCAACCATCCAGCTATGGGAAGATGACAATTCCCATTTTGTGGAGATTTGCTGGGACAACTGCTAGGACTTTCCACTGCTCTGTGAGTCTTCTGGCAACTATACCTTTATATCAAAAAGTCCAGGTTTTTCCAGTCTCTGGCAAGGGATGTAATAATGCTATAGACTACACACATTTCCATCCTCCTCTTCCCTCCTTGCCAGTAAATTTTTTAGCAGGCTGGCCAGCAGCCTAGCTTATTCCCAGCTTGTGCTGGGTCCAGGACCTACCCTTGCTACGACTCTGCATTTAAAACACATTTAGGAGCCGGGCAGGCAGGGAGCTTGGCTCAGTCATAGCTTGCAGTCAGGACCCACTCCCACTGCGGCTCTGCATTTAAAGTGTATTAGGATCCAGGTGGGCAGGTAGCCCAGCTCAGTTCCAACTTGCACCAGGTCCAGGTGCTCAGACACACACCCCACTGACAGGGGCGCCCGCTTGCCACCCTGTGCTGCTGCCTCTGTATCAGAGGCAGCTAGTCTATAAGGAGAACTGGTTTTTAAACTGGCTCCCCTTGTAGACCGGCTCCCCTTGTAGACCAGGCACCCCACACTGCTGCCTCTGATACAGAGACAGGAGTGCAGAGTGGAAGGGGACTCCTTGGGAGTGGGGCCTGAGTGCACTGGTTGAGGATTATAGAAGAGTTGAGTAACCGATAAGAATTCATGAGGTTAATCGACTATTCAATTAACTGATATTTAACATCCCTATCTCTTGTCATATAGGGTGCTATGAGCTGCTTGTTGCCCATGGCCTTCACACCTAAGGAGTTTGGGTTAGGGTGTGAGAAAAGGAAATCTGCTCCTTGGGGTCCAGTCTGCCTTTTTAGAGGTTAGTAGCTGGAGTCTGCCATGTCATTTTTGCCAGGTCCATCAGCACAGGATTCATGGGTAAGGCTAGCTTAGCTGTGTGAGGGGCATGAAGATGTCTATTAACGTATAGTGCACCTCTGGTAAATTTATCAGAGAGATGGCTAGGGAGTCTGCCACTCTTTTATATAGCTCCTGAAAAGACTTAAAGTCACTGACTGCTGTGGGGGGTGGAGGGGGCATGGGACGTGGCATGATCATGTCATATGGTGAGGAGGAGGATAGATATGCCAATAGTGGAGATTCAGGTGCTGATTCCTCCTCTATAATCTCTGTATCATCCCCTTCTTCAGCTCTCAAAAGGTAGTTGATAGGGCAGGAGGGCTTTGTCTACACTACATGGCTATGTCTACACGGGCATGATCTTGCGCAAGAACCCTTTTGCGGAAGAGTTCTTGTGCAAAAACTCTTCAAGGAGAGAGCATCTACACTGGCCTGTGCGTTTGCACAAATTATGTGCTTTTGCGCAAGAGCATCCATGCCAGTGTAGATGATCTCTTGCGCAAGAAAGCTCTGATGGCCATTTTAGCCCTCTGGCTTTCTTGCACAAGAAATTCACGTTGCCTGTCTACATTGGCCTCTTGCACAAGAACTGTTGCGCAAGAGGACTTATTCCTGAGCGGGAGCATGAGAGTTCTTGCGCAAGAAGCACTGATTTCATACATTAGAACGTCAGTTTACTTGCACAAGAACTCGCGGCCAGTGTAGACAGGCAGCAAGTTTTTGCGCAAAAACAGCTGCTTTTGCGCAAGATCGCGCCAATGTAGACACAGCCCAAGGGTTTTGCAGCAGAGAGTATGCTAATGATAGACTCTTTTGCATACCTAATGAGCCACCATTTTTGCAGAAGAGGCTCGAGCCAGAAGGAGCTGTCTACACTGTCCCTTCTTGCACAAGAGGGGTTTTCTTGCACAACGCCGTAATTCCTGAAAATAATTGGCATAACGGCATTGCGCAAGAGGGGTTTTCTCGCGCAAAAAGGGGCAGTGTAGACAGCTCCTTCTGGGGCAAGAGCCTGCGCAAAAATGGCAGCTCATTAGGTATGCAAATAAGACTCAACAATATTCCATGCTTAGCCTCATTTGCATATTTCTGGTGCAAGAAGCCGTGAGTGTACACAGCCAGGGAGTCATCATCATCACTGCATAGTGAGAGTGGAGGTGCCGATCACACTGATGTGACTGAGAGGCTGAATTGGGCAGTATTTGGCATACTGTCAGTCCTGAAGAGTGGTGTGCCAGGCAGCGAGTTTTCATCAAATCTGCAGCTGTTGTGAATGGTTGCAGACTATAACAACCAATTGTTCTAAAAAAAGTTAACTAACTAAGAATAAATAACACACAATTTTGCGAATCTAACAAATTCTACAAAATATCTAGGGTAACTGCGGGTTATGACTGATGCAATGGCAGCAGAGAAGGAACTGAAGGGTCAGTTAGCTGCGCATGCACAGTAACCATTCCAAACGACGCGTGTTGGCTGCCCCGTGCGCACAGCCTACCAAAGGCACTGATGTCTTAATTCTCTGAATAAAGGTGCTAAAACATCTGAGATGAAGCACCAACAGGGACACTCCTCAGTGAAGAGCCTACATCTTCAGAAAGGAAGCATTTGTTAAATTATTCCCATTGGTAGCAACAACCATTTAGTATCTGCTTTTGAAAGAAAGCATTAGCAGCCCCAAATCTAAAACAAAGGTTATGTCTATACTTATGGCAATATATAGATTATTGCATGTCCCTCAGCATGGGTATACATAACAGTGGAGACAGTAAGACAATGCCAGGACCTTAGAATATATATCCTGCATGACTTTTTACAGACCCAAGCACTATCTACCACATCTACATTGCTTTTATTAGCAGTGTACTACAGTAATTCCTCATTTAACACTATAGATATGTTTCAGAAAATGATCATGTTAAGTGAAAACGTGTTATGCGGGGTCAATTTTCCCATTGAAAATAACGGAAAAGGTGGGGGTTGCGTTTTAAGCGGTGGTGTCTGTTGGGACCGGGACATAAGGTTATGGGAGAAAGGGGACTGGGTTACAGCAGGGAGGGGAAGTGTTTGGCTCTGTGGAAGGGAAAGGGAGGAGAGGGGAGGGAGATTGAGTTGGGAGTATGCCCCTGTGACATGTCTACCGGGACCTGCACTGTGTCCGGCTTGGGGGCGGGGGGGCGCGACAGGGGTTGCTGGGGAATGGCATGGCAAACTCTCTGCCGCTTTGCAGGGAGGCGGGGGAAGCCCCGTGCAGCCACCAGCCTGCAAACGGGGGCGGAGGAGAGGGGGCAAGGCATCTGGCAAAGGGGAGTCAAGGGGGAACGGCACGGCGAGCGGCGAACCCTCTGCTACTTTGCAGGAAGGCGGGGGAAGCACCGCACAGCTGCCGGCGGCGGGCTAGCTGGGGAAATCGTGTTATTCCGGGGACAGTCATGCAATTCAAAAAACGTTCCCTAAAAAAAAACATGCTATCATGAAAACATGTTAAGGGAGCATGTGTTAAATGAGGAATTACCGTATCCTGATGCCTCCCCCACTGGGGTTTCTCTCCACCAGGGGGAGAGGCAGCAGGGAAAGACTCTGCTCACTCCAGGGAGCTTTCTCCTGCTGTGTCCCCCACACCCCATAATCTTGCATTGCCATGTGTAGTGACATAATATCGCTATAGGAACACAGTTTGCTTCTTCCAAAAGATGGTAATTTACTTTTGTACCATCAAGGTGTACTAGTTTAGTAAATACTTTACCTTGATGGTACAAAAGTAAACTACAAACAGATGTCATTTACAGAAATAGACAAACTTTTACTGCATTTTCTGCAGTTTATATGAATATGCTCATAGAAATGAAGGCCCCAAACAGTCAGCTCTTTAAGAGCATGTCTACATAGCAGCATTATTACAAAAACTGTGTCTACACTACAAGCCTTTATTTCAAAATAATGTTGAACTGAAGGACTTCTTGCTCTGACTCCTGTAACCCTCATTTTACAAGGAGTAAGGAAAAGCAAAGGAAGAGTGCTCTTGCTTCAACTTCCTGCTGTGTAGACAGTGCCTTAAGCTGAGTTGTGCTATTTCCCTAAAGCTGTGCAATTGGCGTAGCTGAAGTTGTGTAGCTTAATTCAACTTTAGCCCTGCTGTGTAGGTATATCCTAAATGATTATTCTCAGCTACCCAATGATACATATAGATGAACATAATACAAGAGAGGAAATCTAGACTGGGAATTGGCTTGTGCTCCAAAAGGCAGCTTGGAATAGTAATAATTATTTAAAACACAGCTGATGGAGAGCAACTGTAATAAGGATCAGACAGATGGCAGTTTTTTCACTTTTGTCACTATGAATGTGTCTTTGTAATCTTTGCTATTTTATCCTCTCTCTACCTTAAGACATGATTCAACTACTATTGAAACCATAGGCAATTTTTCCATTCACATAAATAGGAGCAGAACCTGGAAACTTAGTGCTTTACAAGCATGGGACCACATTGCAATAGTATATCAGTTATGAAGGCAATAACTATACAGAGTTTTAGGTTGACATCTAGCTTTGAAATAACAGAGGGTCAGATCATTAGAACCTTGCAAATCCACAGACTATTTTGTTGATTGCAGTTTGGATGCACATACACATTTTGAATCCATGCAGGGCTCTGCAGCACACATTCACCCAAACAGAATGGCTGTCACCCAGCCTGCAGGCTCCAGCTCTGCTCTCTGACTTATCCAGCAGTGGGTTGCAAAATGTGCAGGCCCATGAACAGGTGGTGAAGCAAGGGGACAATTGCCCCAGAGCCCAGTGTTTCAAAAGGGCACGGAGCTTCTGGCCCCTTTGAACTGCTGAGGGAGCACTCTCTGCGCAGGTTTTCCCTAAGCCGCACGCCTTCTGCCCATGCCCCTGCCTTGACCTCCTTCCCACCTTGCCCCAGGGACCATGGCAGCTGAAGTCTCTGCTGAATATGTGGCAATAGCCTACTGGGCATTACTGGAGTTGTAGTTTGTAGCTTGCTTGGACAGTGGAGGTAAAGTACATTTCCCAAAAGGGACTGAACCAAGTGCCATTTTGAAAGATGTGGTTGTATTTTAAACTAGCAGGCAGCAACAGCAGATGCTGTGAAGAAAGTAGTTGTCACCACTGTCTGTCCCAGATGAGTCTGCATGTGTTAGAGCCACCACAGCCACCTAGAGGTATCCAAGCCCCACACTAGGAGGGCAGTCCTGCATGTAAGGGCCCAGAATTGAAGCCTCCCTGCCTGGAGCAGAACAGGAGGTACAGGGGAGATGGAGTAGGCGGCAGAGCAAGGCGGCTCTGAGGACCAGTGGTGGGGGTTAGTAAGTGAGGGCTTGGCAGTCCTGCATCACTGCTGCACAGTGACTTGTTGAGCTGTGCAAATCCAAGGATATTTGTGGTCATCCACATTTGTGGATGCAGCTCTCATGAACAAATTCTGCAGATCACAGATCAGATGCAGATACAAGTGTTTGCATCTGCACAACGCTATACAGATAATGCCATCAGGTTTAAGCAGAAATCCCTGCTGCTGATGATGGGGATTTCTGTTTAAAAAAAAAAGAGTGTTAAGTAAGGTATGGCCTTGAAACAGCTGCTTATCCATAAACAACCTCAAACTGGTAAAAAGCAGCGCTAACTATTGCAGAAATGGTCACTGGGAGGCAGAAAAACTTTTCCAAAGGAAAAGTTATACTATGCACAACTTCAATAATATTTTTATTATCTTTAGGTATCAGTCACTCTGCTGAAAGTTGAAGATTGTGGTAGAATTTGGTGTGAGTCCCACAAATCTAAAAATATATTTTCCTTTAAAGTCAAGAGAAGCGTATTTATTTTTAACAAGTGGTTTTAGAGATTTTTGTTCCATTGTATATGACCAATACCTTCTGCATTACTATTCAGCCTACAAAAGCTATTTTCTCTTCATACAGGGGAAAGAAATATGATACATGCTTCCAACACTGTTTTGTTTGGTTTTTTGGTCTGGGTGGGGTAGTAATTCACAGTACCTGTTTATGGCAAAGCTCAAAAGCCAAATCCAGAGGGGTATAAGTGATTCAGTGAATTCAATGCAGTTATAACACTTACAATAGGTCTGAGTTTCTCCCCAAAATGTATTCTATGTTAACTTATTTTTGAACAATTATAGAAATGCATTGAAAAGTTTCACAAAATTAAATTCAATAAAATGGATCACTTAATACAAAGTAGATTTTAACTTTCTTCATCTGATCATTTGCATTTCATCATTACTTTTACCAATTTAATGCAAAAATGTAGTTCTATTTGTCCCATAGATCAACAAAAGACAGTATTTCAGTAATTTATACCATAAAGTATGCAATAAAATCATATTTACAATAATTAAAGGTTGAATTTGAAAATTTTCAAAACAGTTAATTATGACCTCTTGAACACAGACCACAACAAGCAACCTATCCAGTCATAACACTTTCATCTATAAAAGAGGATAGACAAGTTAAAGTCTCTTGGCAGAGTTTCAGATTGTGTTTGAATGAGAGTAAAAACAGAGCAGCTTCATTTTTTAATTTCAAAAAACATTTTTAACAAATAGCATAATCGGAGACTAACATGCACAAATACATATTTTTAAAAAGCTTAGGAAAAGGCCAGGTATTTAACAGTGTGAATGTTTTTGCATTAGGCCTAAGATACCTGTCCCTTTGGGGGACAACTTCATTCTTTTCATGTTACAAATTAACATAAAAGAAAAAAAAGATACTTCACAGTTAATTTTAACACTGTTATTTGTGGAAATCAATTTCTGACTTAGCTCGAACTCCAGCAGGTATACTAGATACATCTATGTCAAAATAACAAAATAGTTTAGACATGGAGGCTAAAATTTCTAAAAGTAGATGCCAAGAATTATGTTCCAACATTACCTAAACCAGAGACCTAGTTTTCAAAAGTTACATCATTAATAATGGGGATTTCAACTAAACCCATATATATAGGTACATGCACCCTCAGGACAGGATGCAAAGAAAGTTTCTAGACACCATAAATGACTGTTTCTTGCAGCAAATAGTCCTGGAACCCACTACATAATTAAAAGAACCAATGAACATTTTCATAATGTAAACAGTGAGAAACTATTAATAAACAGGAAAAGAAGTATACCAGAACATTTTCTAATTTTCTGTTTCTACAGAAAAATTACTGGGGAGCTCTGTAACTCATTAGGATAATAAGAACTACCATACTGAATCTGGCCCATGGTTTATTTAATCTAGTGCTCTTTGCCCTAGAGCGCAAAAAGGAGGGTGTCAGTGGCATGTTCAGCACATTGGTTACCTCATGACAGAACTTTTCCATAGAAAGTTGTGGGATATGATTGTTCCCGGTTTGCTGATCATGCCACTAACACCCTCCTTCTTGCTCTCTGGGGCCCCCCATCACCTGTCCTGCTGGGCCAGATTCTCTGGTTTCCCCCAAACAAGGCATAGTTTTTGGACAGCCACTTTATATTTCTAACTTTTCATACAAAATGCACCAAAGTAAGATACACAGAGCCAGAAGACTAACAAAATTGATAGGTTACATGGCATATTTTGTTTAAAGCATCTTTGAGTTATGCATATTTATATTCATAAGCCAAACTTCATAAAGTGGGGAGGTAACTGTCACAATTTCTACTGCACAAGGGATAGGAAATTCCAAGAGGATGAATTGCATTGAACTATTGCCACTAATAAGTGGAACCCAAGTTTCTTATATGCTATTGTACCACAATTGTTGCATCTTAATGGTTAACTAACAGTGTTTGTTTGATAAGAGAAGAACATTTTACTCCTATTAATAATCATCTGAAGTATCCTATAATTCAACTACCATCTGCCTTCTGTCAAAATCCATACATTAAGTAGGAAAGGTGCTACCTCTTGCAAGGAATTAATGTTTTAAAGTTTAAGAATAACTAATTCCTCTGTTTAGGAATTGGAATTAAACACTCACCTAATTATCAACATCTTAACTTTATAGAAGTGGGTACTATTGATCCTTTTTATTCCTACAGCAGTTTAACACAATACAGTATAATGAATTTCTCAGCTTAATAAACTATACTACCATTTTCTGATTGTATTATCTGATAATTGTTATAAGTTTACGATACTAGACTCACTTTTTCCACATATACTCAAAGTTATTAAATATAATATTTAAGTACTTTGAGCCTTGTATGCATAGATTAAAAACAGAAGGATATTCTATATTATTCACTGCATCACTTTTTATATAAATTAATCAAGGGATTTAAATAATTCAATTTAATATTTATCTAAAAACTGGCAGACAGTATTCCACCCAGAGAGACCTAATTCTTCATGACAAGTTCACTTTATGAGACAATAGTAGTTCTGGCATTACCAGAACCTCTCACATAAACCATTCTGGAAACTAGAGCATAGTCTGCCAAATGCCTTCCTTACATATGGTGTTTAACAGTGCTGTGTATGTCTCTAAGCTAGTAACAACAGATTTAAACTAAAATTTGGAGTCTTACACATACATGTAACTCAAAATTTTAAAATATATTATGTAATACACACACACACACACACACACACACACAGACTTAAAATTCATCTTTAAACTAACATCCTAAATGTAATATTTGCAAAAAAATTATTTTTCAATTTGCAGTATATTCCCTGCACCTATTGATATTTATGGCACAGGTTCAATTAATTTGAATAGCTCAAGATGAGACCATGAGAGTCCAACATAAGACTTACATTTAAAGAGATTCAGTTAAGTTATAAAACCATATATCAGATAAATATTTCCTTGTAAACTATACAACCCAGACTTTCAAAGATGTGCTCATGAATGTGAACCTGAAAGTGACATTGACAAGACATTTAAAATCACCCCCTTCTTTAAAATTAATCTAAAAGTGTTTCATAGAATCACAGAGCTGCAAGAGACCTCAAGAGGTCATCGTGTCCAGCCCCCTACCCAAAGCAGGACCAACCCCAACTAAATCATCCCAACAAGGGCTTTATCAAGCTGGGACTTTAAAACCTCTAGGGATGGAGAGTCCACCACCTCCTTAAGTAACCCATTCCAATGCTTCACCACCCTCCTAGTGAAATAGGTTTTTTTCCCTAATATCCAACCTACACCTCCCCCACTGTAACATGAGACCATTGCTCCTTGTTCTGCCATTTTCCACTATTGAGAACAGCCTCTCTCCATCCTCTTTGGAACCTCCCTTCAAGAAGTTGAAGGCTGCTATCAAATCCCCCCTTACTCTTCTGCAGACTAAATAAGCCCAAAGCCCTCAGCCTCTCCTCATGCTCCAGCCCACTAATCATTCTGGTTGCCCTCCACTGGACCCTCTTCAAGGCATCCACATCCTTCCTGTAGTGGGGGGCCCAGAACTGGGCACAATATTCCAGTTGTGGCTTCATCAGTGCCGAATAAAGGGGAACAATAACATCTCTAAGATCTGCTGGAAATGCTCCTCCTACTGCACCCTAATATGCCATTCACCTTCTTGGCTACAAGGGCACACTGTTGACTCATATCCAGCTTCTCATCCACTGTACTCTCCAGGTTTTCTGCAGAACTGCTACTTAGCTATTTGGTGCCCAGTCTGTACCAATGCTTGGGATTCTTCTGTCCCAAGTGCAGGTCTCTGCACTTGGCCTTACTGAACCTCATCAGATTTCTTTTGGCTCAATCCTCCAATTTGTCTAGATCACTCTGGACCTTACCCCTGCCCTCCAACATATCTACCTCCCTCCCCCCTCCAGCTTAGTCTCATAGACAAACTTACTGAGGGTGCAAACCATCCCCTCATCCAGGCCATTAATAAAGATACTGAACAAATCTGGCCCTAGAACTGATCCTTGGGGCACTCCACTTGAAACCAACCACCATCCAGACACTGATCCATTGATCACTACCCGTTGGGCCCGACAATCTAGACAGCTTTCTATCCACCTTAATCTCCATTTATCCAATACATACTTCCTTAACTTACTGGCATAATATTGTGGGAGACCATATCAAAAGCTTTGCTGAAGTCAAGGTATATCACATCCACTGACTTCCCAGTGTCCACAGAGCCAGTTACCTCATCATAGAAGCTAATCAGATTGGTCAGGTGAATCCATGTTGACTATTCCTGATCACTTTCCCCTCTTCCAAGTGATTCAAAATGCATTCTTTGAGGATCCCCTCCATAGGGTCTGAGGTAAGGCTGACTGATCTGTAGTTCCCTGGATTGTCCTTCTTTCCTTTTTCAAAGATGGGCACTACATTTGCTTTTTTCAAATCATCCAAGATCTCTCCCAATCTCCGTGAGTTTTCCAAGATAATGGCCAAAGGCTCTGCAGCGATATTTGCCTACTCCCTCCGTATTCTCGGATGCACTAAACCCACACCCATGGATTTGTGTATGTCTAGCTTTTCTAAATAATTCTAACCAGTTCTTTCTCCACCAAGGGCTGCCTACCTCCTTCCCATGCTGCATTGCCAAGTGCAAAAGTCTGGGAGCTAACCTTCTTTTAAGCCATTTGAAAGAATACAAGTCAAATATGTAGGGAGGATGTGGAAAATTAGAAGTTGGGTTTTTTTTAGAAGATGTTAGATAAATACCTACTATGGCTCTGACAATACTTTTTAAGAGCAGATTAGACAAATACAAGGCTGGTTCAGATAATACTTAATCCTGACATGAGTCCAGGAGACTGGACTAAATGACCTCTTGAAGGCCATTCCAGTCTGATGATTCTACATACTTACACACTAACAGATTTCAGCAAAACCTTTTCCCTGATATAAAGGCCACTGAAGACAGTGAGAAAATTTTCATTGACTTCTGTGGACTTGGGATGAAGTCTCTTATTCACATGAATAATCCCATTGACTTCATTGAATAATCTCATTTAAGTCAATGCAACAATTCACATTAGTACATTAAATAGTATTTAGAACAAATCTCTGAAAATCAAGATAGAATTTATATTTTCTGCAGATGTACAGTAATATAATAATGTTTGCATACTGTCTGTTCAGTAACATGAGGGAGCTTACCACTTTCAAAACAGGCATCAAATATAAGATGTCCTTTTTTTGGCTGTCCATAGTAACCAGCTGGGAGAACGGCATATTTGCTTACATTCCCTGCTATGATATCATCACTTCCTAGTTCGCTACCTGTTACAATAAAACATGAAGATAAATACATGAGTATTAAACAGAAAACAAATCTATCAAAAAAAAAAAGACTGAGGGATTTCTCTTCTCTCTCCCCTACCCCCATGCTTTTGTATTTTCATTAATTGTGCATATTCCTTCATATACATAACTTTCTTTTTAGAGTATATTCCACCAAAATATTTATCTTGATTATGTTTATTAAAATTTCAAATTTTAACAGGCCCAGCCAAAAAGTATATGTAAATTTCTGCTCTCATAAAATGACCCAAAGAACTCTCCTTAAGAAACCAGAATTTCAAGCAATATACTTTAACAAAGGTCATTGTGAAATGTTCTGAGTGCTGTGATACATCAGTCCCCTCTGAAGTTTGGTAATGTATAGGTATACTGCACACTTAAGTGCAGAAAAATACATGAATGCAATGTTAATATCCAAAATGAACATAAGTAAATCACACTGGTGTTAAATTTATATACTGTGACAAAGCTCCTATCTAAACTCAGTGGATCCTGCGCTTCCAGGCAGATTTGCTTGCCTCAGAGCAACCCTCAGTTTTAGGCACCACACCTAGGAAGTTAGTTTGCTGTTTGTTTAGCTCTTTTCATCATTGACTAGGGAATGATATAAGGGGAGACTAAATTCCACAGTCTTTTCCCCCAGTGGAAATGGGGAAGTACGTGTTGGGGGGAATCCAGGCCTACCCTCTACTCCAGATTCCAGCCCAGGACCCTTTCATAGCTGCTACCAATGTTGCCAACACCTGTTCCAAGACTCCTGGGCTACTCCCCAACAACTTTCCCAGAACCTTCCTCCGTTTATAGCCAGTCTCAACTTTTTTTTTTTTAATTAACCCCATGTGTCCTACTCAGCCCAGGCTGGCTTGACTCTTCAGGCCTGGCCAAGCCTCCCAGCTGTTCAACTGCCTCTGATTGCTTCTCCTGGTTCTAGACCAACCTCTTACCCAGCGAGGAGAGATGCTTCAGTGTGAAGCTTATATACCTCCCAGCCCCCTCCACTACTTTTTTGTAACCTTTCAATCTGATCCTGTCACAATACATAATCCCACAAACAATAAATTAGTACATTTACATTTATAATCAGTATGAGTTTAAAAATATGTATGGTATATCTGAAACCTGCCTCTTGGATCAAGGGTACAAGCTCTGGGATCCATGCAGAGGAGACTGTTGAGTCCATACAACTAAAGGTAATAGCTGGATTGCTGTTAACTGATATTGAAGGTCCTGGATAATAGAGTCCATTGGTCTTATCTGCAAGTTATTGCAATGTTAGAGGGAACTGAAGAACAATGCATGATGCCCTCTTTGTTTTGAGAGTTCCCTGGACTTGGAGGCTACGTCTATACTGGCATGATTTTCCGCAAATGCTTTTAACAGAAAAGTTTTTCCGTTAAAAGCATTTGCGGAAAAGAGTGTCTAGATTGGCACGGACGCTTTTCCGCAAATCTAGACGCGATTTTGTGCAAGAAAGCCCCGATGGCCATTTTTGCCATCGGGGCTTTTTTGCACAAAACAATACCGCGTTGTCTACACTGGCCTGCTTGCGCAAAAGCATTTGCGCAAGAGGGCTTTTGCCTGAACGGGAGCAGCATAGAATTTCCGCAAGAACACTGACAATCTTACATGAGATCGTCAGTGTTCTTGCAGAAATTCAAGTGGTCAGTGTAGACAGCTGACAAGTTTTTCCGCAAAAGCAAATGCTTTTGTGGAAAAACTTGCCAGTCTAGACGCAGCCTGAGACACTTTACTTTGGAAACTGAAAGGACCGCTCAAGCTCTAATAGTCAGCTTTCCTAATGATGACAGATTTCAACTCATAATAGTAAATCTGATGTAATATCAGGACAAAATAAAATCAATCCTGTGCTAATCCTGTAGGGGCTGGAAAGGCATGTTTTAGGGAGCTGATACCTCTTTTTCTCCTGATGTCTGCTTGGAAACACAAAACAAGTGGAAGCACTTGCTCCAATTAGAAGTATACTTTGCAGTGAAAATATTAAATCTGTTTTCTGGTACCTTGCCAGACTGAAAGTATAGGATGGCTTCGAGCCTCAGACGTATAATGATCCAGACAGACCAGATTGATTGCCAATGGATGTTGAAATGTTACCAAATGCATACCAGATTTTGACACCTTCTGATGCATGTACAATTGAATATTGTTCAAATTTTCTATATATTATTTAAGCAACTCTTTTTAAGTGCCCCTTCTTTATTAACTATAGTTAACATCAGTTATCTGTATCAATGTGATGAGGAAAACTACTGCTTGTGAGAGTAATTGAGAAAGGCACCAGAAAATAATTTATTATAATTGGTTATTTCTAAGCTTCTGTACTGAATTTCTGATTATACCTAAATATTTGTCAATGTAGCATCTGTACAAATTATAGCATCTTACTCTTACACAAGTTTATTTGTTTGGCTTTGGAACTAAAATCATTGACAACTTATCAAGTATCAAATACTTCTCTTTCCTTTCTTCCATCCTTCTTTCACCCCCTAAAATAGCAGTAATGAAACAGAAGCTATGATTCCTTGTAACTAGTTTGTCACCTTTCCTATCAGGGAATTTCCTCCTTCTCTAAGAAGACACTTCTTGATTTTGTTTGTTTTTTGGGACTGATGTTACATATCCCTTCTTACATTGTTCCCACTGCCTTGATGGACACTTTGAACTCTTATTATTATGTATTGGGGGAAACAGTTGCCAGAGCTCTTAAGGCAAACCGGTTTCCTAAGCATATTTGATTTTGGATTTTGCTTTGAATAACATATACTTCATCTGTAGTTAAGCTTTTTATATGCCAGCTATATTAAATATCTGGTTAAGAAAGGTATTGATGATATTGTAAAGTCCTCTTTGTTTCCATATACACAGGATTTTCCCCTAAATCTTATTTAGAACGTAAGAACAGCCATACTGGGTCAGACGAAAGGCCCATCCAGCCCAGTTATCTGTCTGCTGACAGTGGCCAATGCCAGGTGTCCCAGAGGGAGTGAATCAAACAGGTAATGATCAAGCAGTCTCTCTCCTGCCATCCATCTCCACCCTTTGACAGAGGCTAGGGACACCGTTCCTTACCCATATGGACTAATAGCCGTTAATGGACTTAGCCTCCATGAATTTATCTAGTTCTCTTTTAAACCCTGTTATAGTCCTAGCCTTCACAACCTCCTCAGGCAAGGAGTTCCACAGATTGACTACGCGCTGTGTGAAGAAGAACTTCCTTTTATTTGTTTTAAACCTGCTGCCCATTAATTTCATTTGGTGGCCCCTAGTTCTTATATTATGGGAACAAGTAAATAGCTTTTCCTTATTTACTTTCTCCACACCACTCATGATTTTATAGACTTCTATCATATCCCCCTTTAGTCTCCTCTTTTCCAAGCTGAAAAGTCCCAGTCTCTTTAATCTCTCCTCATATGGGACCTGTTACAAACCCCTAATCATTTTAGTTGCTCTTCTCTGAACCTTTTCTAATGCCAGTATATCTTTTCTGAGATGAAGAGACCACATCTGTATGCAGTATTCAAGATGTGGGCATACCATGGATTTATATAAGGGCAATAAGACATTCTCCGTCTTATTCTCTATCCCTTTTTTAATGATTCCTAACATCCTGTTTGCTTTTTTGACTGCCACTGTACACTGCGTGGACATCTTCAGAGAACTATCCACAGTGACTTCAAGATCTCTTTCCTGATTGGTTGTAGCTAAATTAGTCCCCATCATATTATATGTATAGTTGGGGTTATTTTTTTCCAATGTGCATTACAGCCGTTCCCCGAGTTGCGAACAGTTGAGTTAAGACCATTCGCAATTACGACCAAAGCTCCCATGAAGCGGTCGTAAAGGCGGTCCCAGAGTTACAAACGCGACCTGCACTTACGAACAGCATGGCCGCGTGTAACTCAATGGGGTCCGAGTTACGAACAGATCGAGTTACGGCCAAGTGTTTGGTCTGTAACTCGTTCGTAACTCAGAGAGCGGCTGTACTTTACATTTATCCATATTAAATTTCATTTGCCATTTTATTGCTCAATCACTTAGTTTTATGAGATCTTTTTGAAGTTCTTCACAGTCTGCTTTGGTCTTAACTACCTTGAGCAGTTTAGTATAGTCTGCAAACTTTACCACCTTACTGTTTACCCCTTTCCCATTTATGAATAAGTTGAATAGGATTGGTCTTAAGACTGCCCCCTGGGGAATACCACTAGTTACACCTCTCCATTCTGAAAATTTACCATTTATTCCTACCCTTTGTCTCCTGTCTTTTAACCAGTTCTCAGTCCATGAAAGGATTTTCCCTCTTATCCCATGACAACTTAATTTATGTAAGAGCCTTTAGTGAGGGACCTAGTCAAAGGCTTTCTGGAAATCTAAGTACACTATATCTACTGGATCCCCCTTGTCCACATGTTAGTTGACCCCTTCAAAGAACTCTAATAGATTAATAAGACATGATTTCCCTTTACAGAAACCATGTTGACTTTTGCCAAACAAATTATGTTTTCTATGTGTTTGACAATTTTAACCTTTACTATTGTTTCAGCTAATTTGCCCAGTACTGATGTTAGACTTAACGGTCTGTAATTGCCAGAATCGCCTCTAGAGCCCTTTTTTAATATTGGTGTTACATTAGCTATCTTCCAGTCGTTGGGCACGGAAGCTGATTTAAAGGATAGGTTACAAACCATAGTTAATAGTTCCACAATTTCACATTTGAGTTCTTTCAGAACTCCTGTGTGAATGCCATCCGGTCCCAGTGACTTTTTACTGTTAAGTTTATCAATTAATTCCAAAACCTCCTCTAATGACACTTCAATTTGTGACAAGTCCCCAGATTTGTCACTTACAAAGGACGGGTCAGGTTTGGGAATCTCCCTAACATCCTCAGCCGTGAAGACTGAAGCAAAGAATTCATTTAGTTTCTCTGCAATGACTTTATAATCTTTAAGTGTTCCTTTTGTATCTCGAACATCCAGGGGCCCTACTGTTTTTTAGCAGGCTTCCTTCTTCTGATGTACTTAAAAAACATTTTGTTATTAACTTTTGAGTTTTTGGCTAGCTGTTCTTCAAACTCCTTTTTGGCTTTTCTTATTATATTTTTACACTTAATTTGTCAGTGTTTATGCTCCTTTCTATTTACCTCACTAGGATTTTACTTCCATTTTTTAAAAGATCTTTTTATCTTTCACTGCTTCTTTTACATGGTTGTT